>NC_053166.1:114999938-115374938 GCF_016835505.1 Polypterus senegalus
ATTGCATTAGGCATATTTTAGTTACCAAAAGAGCTTGTTTTAGAAATCAAATGCTGCTTATTATTTGATCTAGTGCCTTGATTAATACAATGTGAATAACAGTTACTCACTTTTTGTACATGGTGCTACAAATCCAGTTTGATAACCTTGTGTGAATTTTAAAACTTGGCAAAGTATTGAGTTTACACTATTCTAATACAGTGAAGCTAAACATTTAAACATAATAATGAATAAAATATGCTTATTGCTTGCCTTCCTAAAGACCACTTACAGTATAGTCAGAAGTCTTCTTTTTAAAGTACAGGTGATGAAATCTCTCTGGAAAGGAAGAATTCAAATGGCACAATACAATGTTTTTTCTAAATTGTTATATTCAGCATAAGAAGCATTTAATAATCAGTTTAAAAACAGAAGAGTTTAACAAAGGGAAGCAGTCAGTGCTGGTTTCAGTAACTGCTATATATAGAGAGAGTTCATCAGATGCATTGAAATTTATTCAACTCTTGTACAAGAAGTTACAGTTAATAATCAAAGACTTTTTTGTTTCTCAACCAAATGCTTTGCACAGTTTTTTTTATCACTCTGCTTGTAGTGCATACATCTTCAGGTCTTTTTCTCAGTTACTGGTTTTCTGGGCTTTTTCTTAAATTTCTAGAACCTAAGCTTTAAATTATACAGTAATGTGTATTATTGTCTATGTTTTAAGTGCTGTAAAGAAGTACTTCAAAACCTCTGCTGTGAAGAGAGACTGTAGTCTTTGCCAGTATATCCAGTTTCTGAAAACATGAACTGAAAAACTTTGCTAGAGGTTCTGTGGACAAAGTCTGTATAATTGTTAAGAAATAATTTAGTAGTTTTGCCTGTTTTCTGGCAAAGGAATTAATTGTATGTTTTACATTCTTATATTTAAATAATATACATCTACTTGAATCTTGAAATTGAGAGCTTGGACCACATTTGCATTAACAACTTTTCTACAGTCATCACACTGGTTTTAATGTTATTTTACTAATTGTTATTTAAGTCTATACATTTTTTCCAGTTAAAAATTATAGTATGTAAGTTTACATGCCTATAAACACTTTTTCAGGGCCATTTATAATTTTTTCTTGTTAACCTGCAAATGAATGAATTCTAGACATCTCAACAATTCAATTCCCTTTGTGTTGTGACACAAATGCTATGAGCATCTTCTGTAATGCTGGCCTTGATTGTCTGCTTTTCTTCTAACTTACCTCTGAATGAAGTGTCTAGATTGCACTTTTGGACTAGCAGAGCTCTGGTGGTGTTATTTGTGCAGTTAATGATTACAAACTGCTTCATAAAGAATCTTCATAAGGTCATCCTTATGTCATTGTCTTTTCTAGGTATTTAAGGATTTCTTTAACGTCTTATTTAAATGTCTGCAGATTTATTTGTATTACCTTTTTGTCAGCCATGCTTGATACTGATTCAGATTTTTTTTTAACTCCCTCTGTATCTATGTGTACATGTATAAATGCTCCATTTCTTTTGCCTTTTCTGTTCTGCAGTTTCAATATGGCAATGTAAAGATTTTTATTATTATTTATTTTAAAGATTTTTATTTCTACCGTTTCACACTTGTGGCAGAATTTTAACTTACTTTCTTTGTAGTAAGTGTTTTACGTTTAATCCATTGCTGTTACTATCTAGATGATTTAACATATGAGGTTGATGCTACTTTTATAATATTGTTGGCAATGGGACACAGAGTTGAGTTGATTACTAACCATACATCAAAGTATGACTCAGAGTGTTAAAATGGCATTCTTCTCAGCCCTAGCTTTTTAAGAGAGTTACTGTTTTTACCAGCTAAACAATCTATAAAGATGCCAGTGTTGTTATTCACCTTAGAATTTTTAAAATTTCTCACTAACGTATTTGAGCTGCATATTTGCAGCTCCTGTTTTGAAGAAAGTGTACCAAGAGCAGTATAAAAAAACAAACGCTGATTTGTACACGGTTATCATTTGAAAGGGCAATCTAAATCTCACCTAATGTGAATTGTCTCATTGTTGCACATTTTCGTTCAATAATATATTAAGCTTATTATGTGCCCTTTAGTTTGAATACAGCTGGACCAGTTCTTGTGCTGAGTGTTAAAACCAGAAATAATAGCCTCATTATTCTTAAAATAACCCCTGGTTAACTTTGATTAGTTTTATTGTTAATTGTTGTTATTACTATGTAAGCAAAAGTAAATATATGCATGAATAATAACAGAAAGTAAGATGAACAAAATCTAGATTAAGGAAATCCTTACACTGCTAGATATCTGACATCCACGCCACCCTGATGACTGCACCAGAGTGTGAGCTAAACTAAAGGAAAACGAAGAATGGAAAGGCTGAAATATACTAACTGAAAAACTTAACCCAGAAAAAGAGTATAATTTTAAGAATCACTAACCCCATTTGGATTGTCCTTTTTTTTTTTTTTTTTTTATTATGTGTTAATCTTTAATTTAAACCTCCAGTGCTGATTACCACAGCCTCAATATTTCTTTCTATTAGTTGTCTCCTTCAGTTTCAGCTGAATGAGATTATAACTGTAAATGTACTCGTGTTGCCACAAGGCCACCCATTCAAGGAGATTCAGTCTTCACACCAGAAGTATCTTTGCTGCAGTATTATTCAGGGGATTTATTTTGAAAAGAGATTAAAGAGTAAAGTAGAAGTATCTAGTATAAACTCAAAACACCACATGAAAATGGAAACAAAAACAAAACTATTAACTGTATAGATATAAATAGTTGAGCAATTCCATTATATGCAAGCATTAACAAAAAACTAAGTCAAAATCGGTTTAACCTCGTTTTGCTAAAAGTTAAGTAATAAGAGGAAATTAGTCCCTAACCAGTGTTAAACACATAGCGTGAGAAATTGATGAGATGATTACACACAGCTTCATAAAACATGACACAACATTCTCAAACCTGCTTAATCAACTTCAGGGTCACAAAGAGCAGTTTGACAAAAAGAAAAATTGGGAAAATGTGACAAGACAATTGCACACTTTACCTTAAGTGCCAGCTAGAGGTGCAGTATGCCCTTTGTAGATGAAAAGTTTGATATTTCTAAGGCAGCTTTGCTAATGAAGATGCCAAATTGTTGAAGATGTGGAATAGGATTGCCATTGTACACTATCCAGCAGATGCTATATACACAAAATATACAAATTTTAAGTGGGACCAGTTTTGATATTAAAATATGAGATGGTACGATTGTACTCCAATACATGGTCTCTATATTTTAATAGTAGCCTAGCACAATCACGTCTGCTTTCTATCAGATTGCTGTATGATTCTTGTGCTTTGTAAGAATGTTTTATTGCAATTTCCTGATCCTTTTTAGTCAGTATAGCCCCATGAGTCATTCTAATAAAAAGGATACTGAGCCAGTTTCATTTTCTTGTGATCATATAAGGTTTCAGGCATCAAAGGCACATCTTTTGAAATAAATATGGTGTTCTGGTGCATTTTCCTTTAGCTTGTAAGCCTTTGACGTCAGCTTTTAATTTACTATCTTGCCCAAATTTATTTCAGCATCCTTGTATTTCTGTAATGCTCTTTTGGCTGGGTTAATGTAATGAGATTTAAATTCTCAAAACTCTGTCCGCTTTGTTTAATAAAACACCTGAATATTAGTAAATCTGTGTCCCACTACCCCAGTCTTATTTATCTCATCCTCAAGGAGACCTATAAATTTTCTTGCCTAAAACAAAGTGTCTTATTCTATATATAACACTTATCTTGAAGTGCATTTATCTATTAGTAATGTAAAATAAACATTTTTGGCAACATTCTGTCCTTCAAATGGATACTGTGATCTTTGTCTATTATTTCAGTACTACATGAGAAAATTCCATTTCATTCATCTGAAGTATTTACTGTATTATTGTATCGCGTACAGAAAATTGCACATGGTTACTGTGTTTAAACGCCTGTAAAGGCCTAAAAATACACTATTCCTCATTAGACATTTAACATTCCAGTTTTCATTTCTTTCAGTTATTATCACCGTTCACTGTTCCAGATTTTATTTTTATCAACTGTTAAGTTCTTGAGATTCTTTGCTTTTTTGCTATTGACCCTATAAATGAGAGAAAATTATTCAAGTTGTTCACTATTTAATTGTACAGGCTTAGTAAATAACAGTACAATAGTAAATGAACAGATTACTTCAACGTATCTGCTTAATAATACACAGGTTGGTTTTGAACAGTAATTTTGCATACCTAACTACACACCTATATGTCAAAGGCAGAAGCTGAAACTGCTGCCCATGTTGGAGTTGTATCATAAGCACAAAGAAACCCCTGACTTAAAAATGAGCTTACACTATGGGGGGTGACTTTTGAATCATGAAGGTCTAAGCAAATGAAACAAAATGGCAGCCTTCATCATTGGTGTTGCTATGTACAACTTTGAATGCACTTATGTTGTTAAATACTTTAGCACTGAAGATCTGTCCAGATTTTAGGCATTGACTTGTGAAGTGTTATAATCAAAGACAACTCTTCTTTTTTTCTTTTTTTTTATGTTTTTGGGTCTTCAATATTCTAAAAAACCTGTATTTGTCTTGTTCAGGCATTTTCTCAAGTTAAGAATATTGTGATATTTGGCTAAAGTTCCTTCAGCTGACCTATTTTATTCACAATTTGAGCAAAACTGTTTTAGTGGAAAGATGCTTGAGACAGCAGCTCTCAAATCAGAGCTGTGAAACTAGAGCTGGCTTATTACCATTCATATCACAAGGTTTACAAGTTATGTTTTGCTTTCCAGTGTTCTATTTCTTAGTTTAAACAAATCAGATCTGTCAGATTTTACCTGAGCACATTTGTAGACTTTTGTTTAAACTTTCTGTGTAAATCAAATGCAGATTACATGAACCTGACACAGTCCTCCTTCAGGAGATTTTTTTATTACTTAAAAAAACTTTTAAAAAAAATCCCAAACCACAATATGAGAAAAATATATACAATAATATTATTCATTTTTCAAGTCACACAGGTTTGACTTGTGTAAACAAGTGCCCTCTGAAGGTTCTGAGTCCTACATCTTTATGCTTTCATGGTGTCTTGCAGAGTTTGTGTATATTAAAATGTTTACTTGGCTTTACTTTAAAAAAAGTATGTGTTTCATGTATAACTTTACGCATCTCCTAAAATGACATATAAATGTCAAAAATTTATAAAAAAAACAGCTGTGGCACATTTTTGTTTTCATCATGTAGCTTTTCCTATGCAATTCTCTCTTAACTGATGGATTATTGATTATGAAGTTGGTAAGCACTTTATGAGTCCTAAGATTTTCAATCTTGGTGACAAATAATGTTATGGAAATTTTATACAACAATATATTTAAAGTGATTACTTCGGATAAACACATCTTGGTATACCCTGATGAACTGTTTGCTTATAGGAACTCTCATTACTTTATTGCTTCTTTGTTTTAATTCATTCATTTATTTTTCAGAGACAATATATCTGCTTATTATTCAACATATGACATGTTTTAATAATCTATGACATACTAAATAAACATTAGTAGAACATTAAGAGCTGATGTCAAAATAGAATAAAACTTTACTTAAAATGTTATCTACTACAGATTTGAAACTGGGGAGGGAAAGGGTCCCTACTGAACTACTGTGTTACTTCATTCTTTTTAAATTTCTGTTTGTAACTTGCTGTTAAATTGTCATTTCTTGTTCTGAATTGTAGAGCCATTTTGTAATGTTTGGAGGTCTGCATGGTGCGTCATTATTATTTTGTGACATGTATGACTTTAATGTCAGCTAAACAAAATGTTTCAATTTTGTTTTCTGTTCATTTTGTCTCATGGTCTCTGAAGCTGTGTATTCGTGTCTGTCAGTACTTTAGATCACAGATGCATTGATTGTACTTATTCTAAAGCTTGAAAAATAATTGCTTAAATAGAACTATAAAAACATTTTGTGTTTGTGTGTAATTTTATTTGAACATAAACAAGTATCTGGTTTGGTTGTTTTACAGTTCAGCCTTCAAATTTGTCAGTGTGTAAAGTGAAACACACAAAAACAATAAGCATAGACAATATTGTACATTATTCGAAATGAGTCCTTCAGTTCCCACTACAGGGGTGCAGGCAATAAAGTAGTTCCCACTTCCCAGGTCAAGCTTGGGAGTCAGTTGGGTTGTCTGTAATCTGCCAGAAGTAAGCCTGGCCTGCCAGCCTCATTCTCCTGTCACTGTGACACTCATCAGGATGATGAGATAAATAACGGAATGGACCAATTGCTGACAGACTCAACTTTGGGTGATGTCACTGTCTGGGCAGCTTGTATCAGAATCTGCAGAGACCTGGAAAAAAGGTTACAAAAATAACCAGCAAAGTAATGAAGGAATACACTGTATATGTTGTTTTGAAAGTATGAGTGTGAAAAGTCTCAACATAATTCAACAGACCCAAGTTGGCCTAAAGAAGAGCAGGAGCTTGTGTGAGACCGTTCCTCTTTCTGTGTGCAATACTGATTAAAAAATATGTATTCCCAATTTTAATGTTTATCAGCCATTGCTGCAGAAATTGAATGGCATTTTGAAATATTCTCTCTCTGCATATATCTGTCTAAAATGCAGAATCAAGTTACAAGGAGGCAAGTTACTACTAGATTAAGAGACCGTGAAGTGAATGTATGGGTTTAATAAAATACTTGAGCGAAAAATGTGACAGACTGAAAATTACCCATTTTAGGCATATGTAATATGGCCTTAACAAAGTTGTCTTTTGGTCTAAGATTCACAAAGCATCCATGAAGTAATTATTCACCTTTGTGCAGTGTGCCGTATTGACATATAAAAATTAATTGTGAATATGAAAGGTTTATATATCTTAGAATTAAATATGCAATACCAAGAGAAACACGCCACAGTTAGTTATTTTAGTAGGCCATGAATAAACAATTAATGCTTTGTAAGTGCTACGAAGACCAAAAGAAGCCTTTGTTACTGTCTTGTTACATAGTAAATGAAGTAATAGATGGGTTTTTGCAGTACCTAAGCTAAATTGTTACCGAAATGTGATTACTAACACAGAAAGCAGCTCAATTTACAAATGTGATGACTGCCACCAAGGTAGTTTCAGGTCATTTTTGAGATATAGAGCAGAAACACCATTTTCTCTGGGTGGACTAGGTTCCAGCCCAATTCATGGGACAACAAGCCTTTTTCTTAGCTCTTTTATGCCAAGAAAAGACCCTGGAGGGCATTCCACAAAGCATGCTTATAAAATGGAGACTTGTCTGAGTAAGTGCACTATATCAGTGTATGCTCCCAACCTCAACCTACTAGAACTAGCGTAATTTTACATTTGAGGTTTAATTGGCTCAATTAATGCAGTGTTTCTATTTGGCTGAAGATGTGTGGAGTTGATTATTGATTGTCAAGAAAAAATCATCAACAACAATTGGTGTGGCTCAAAAAGCAACAGAGGAGAGTGTAACATCTACACATTGGGGCCTACAACTTTTGGGATACAATTACACTGTAGCAGAAAGGGACATCTTTCTGATTTCTGACGTATATTCAGATTTTGTGTTTGACTGTACAAATTCTGTTTTCCAATTAATCCAGAACTGAATGTATCCTGCAAGTGCAAATTTAAAGGAATATTCCACTGGGGTGTGTGTTTTTATTTATTTATTTATTCATTTTAATACTTACCCATGTAGCTTGTAGTGATGGCTGAGAAAAATGTATCTTGTGTTTTTAAGGAGAAAGTATTTGGGATCCATTCTATGAGAAACTAACATGGTCAGTTGTGTACCTGAGATAGTCTTGTTCTGATTTGCAGCTAGTACAGTACTATGTGATATGGTACTAAGAGGAGATGATCCCCAGATCTAACTGCTGTTGAAGTGAACAGTGGAACAGGATCTGGTACCAAGTTCAATTACTTGACAGCAAGTCTTGTTTTTGTTTTATGTTTCTCCTTGATTTGCACAGTTTGCCATCTGATTGCTTATCAAATGTGGAACAGATCACAGTGAAAAATTGAAACCTCATGTAAACTTAATAATTAAAAAAAAATGTAAATTGCTAAGGTACATTAGATTGAAATGAGTGTTGCTGTTATTATGCCATTCGCTTCAAGCATATAAGCAATGCATGGAAATATTTATAGTGTGCAATATAAGAGAAAGGAAAGTAGGTATCAATATACATTTAACCATTAATCTTCAGTAAACTGATAAAGTCTGTGCCCCTAATTAAGAAATTGCTTTTGAAATTGTGATTTGAAAGATGCAGCCAAGTTTCTTCTAATGGCCTTTTCATTCACTCATATAGTAAATAACATTTACAACTGTGACAGCGACATTCATTTCAATCTAATGTAGCTTAATGACTGCAATTTATTTTTTTAATAAGTTTACATGAGAACATACTTTTCTTTGTGCTCTGTCCCTTTAAATCAAAAGGAATGTGTAGCAGCATGTCATAAACTGAGAGAGTTCAAAACGTAAATTGCCGGCAAGCTGCTATTAATAGGCAATCAGATGGCCAGCTGAGAATCCCAAGGGGAAACAAAAACAAGATGCTGTGAATTAGTTAAACTTGGTATTGATCTTTTTCTGTCTTCTTTTAGTACCATATTACGTAGTATGGTCTTAATCCACATCTAGTCCAGTACTAAATCTAGTACACTGCATGGCCAACACCGGACAGCAGCAACCAATATCAAAAACACCAGTGGGAAAAAAAAAAAAATCTAATGTAATCCAAATGTGAGGTCATCCAGTTGTTTGCTTTTCAAAAAACAGTTTTTGCTAAAATATTGTTAAATAATTAACCTTGGAAAATAAAAGTAGTGCACAATAATGATCCCCTTTTACACGGGTATGTGCTTTTGAAATGAAAACCAGACTTTTGACCAATGAATGATGGAAAGAGGTGGGTCTTCTGTTTTAAAGTGTGACCCTTGTATGAAGGGGCTTCTTCTTTGTGCAAAACTTTCATTTTTCTGAATTATTTATTCAACAGTATTTTAGCAAAAAATACCTGCATTTTTGCATGTTATGAACATACAACTTGTAGCTGCATTTTTCCAAATTTACCAAAGTTCTGTAACTCATTGGATGATTCAAGCACCAGTTTGACTCGTGTTCAAATAATTCCACAGACCAAAAACCTTTGTTTTAGTTTTTAGCAAAATTTCAAGGCAAAACAGTTCACACAAAAATAGAGGAAAACATTTGTATTAAAGAAAAGTTCTGTTTAAGGCTTATATCTTGTTTCATTCTTTCAGTTCAGGTCATACAGTCGTGCTTGAGGCACGTTAAGCAAGTAAAACACATTAGTGACATTAGACACAGTCCAAAAACTGTGTGCCATCTTCTATTTGCAGTCCTATCTAACAGTCCATGATGGCAGTAGGACTATTTCCTCACTGATTTAATTAACACTCTGTTCTGCAGCTATAGCCAAAAACGTTCTTGTTCAACCTGTGAGAGGCCCAACACATGAGCATGGTCATACATTGAATATTATTCTGTCATATGGTTTATCTATCGGGGTAAAAGGCTATACCATATTTTAGGCAGCTATAACAAACAGATGTTCTATAGAAATTAAGAAAATATGAATTGAATATTAAACATTACCTTTCTAAGATTGCCACCTATACTTCTGCCCCCTAATTGTTTATGCAGGAGCAGAGACAATTGCTATATTTTACTCTAATAAATTATTCCTATACTGTAAATATCTAATACGAAACTAGTAATTTAACTGCAAACAAACATTTAAGAATGTAATTTCAAACATTAGCTGTTTCTTGAAGCAGGCACAGTTTCTTCACTTGTCTGACTTTTTGGCCTCTTGCTTTGTCGTGATGACACAATCCATTTTCCAGGATTTGTGGGGTGCAGCATCATGTACTATTAAACAATGTCCCTGGTTCAATTTTTTTTTTTTTTTTGTTTTGTTTTTTTGTTTTTTTTTTTGGTGTAAGCCATTTTTGCCATTCCTGAAGTTTTAGCAAATACTCTTTTAGACTATTGTTTTCCTGAAACAGGTCGGCCATGTATTGAACTTGCTTCCATCATCTTTGGTGATATTGGTTATTTTTTAGAAAAGGGTCCAGGTGGGGATGTTGGCTTGTGTCTTAAGTAAGCACAAGTGATTGTGTGTGAATGCCTCCAAATCCTTTGAGATCTTTGTGAGGGGTTTGATTTGAATTCACTTCACCCATTACTGTTTGGAGACTTTTATCATGGAGTGTTTGTCGATTAAGTATTGAGTTTTGAATATTTCTTACACTTCTAGTTTGTCTTGTGGATTGAAAATTCATTTAATTTCTTACTTCAAAGTGAAGACGGGGCAAAAGCTATTTTTTTTTCTTCATCAAGATTTTTTTTATTGTGGCATGAAGCTCTCTTTCTGCTCCAATAAAGTTTGTTCCATTATCCAAACACATGATTTTAACTTGCTTCCTTCTAGAAATGAATCAACATATGGCATTGATGTGGAAATTGGATCATAACTGTGTGCAACCTCAATGTTTTCATTTCAATTGCAAAGAATTTTGGTGAAAACCACCACTTTTTCCTTAACATCAGTTAAGCAGAGGCTTTAGTCTGAAAAAGTGGGAGTGAGTACCCAAGGTTACAAATATGTATACATATAAGTAAAACCTCTCTTATTTTCAAAGAAGTTTTTTTTATAAAGACTGCCACTTCCTCTTCAACATTGCTTTAACAGAGGTGAATTCTATGCTAAATTGTCTTGTGACCAATAGGACGGTTACTCATCCGGTCACCACACTGCTGACTTGTTCCGTGGCCGTACATGAAGACAATATTCTTTATATGATCTTTTCATTCTTCAAGAGCATGCTTGTCACTACAAAATACACAAGGTTGTTTAAATGCACAGATGGCAGTTGCAGTGTTTTCTGAAAGAGGTTTCTCGAATCCCCTCCTCAGCTGCATCAGAAATACCTTTAGTGAAAATACTTCCTGTTCTCTGGTCACTCTTCAGGGAAGGCTTACCCTTGTCGGTGTTTTCTTTTTTTCTCTGTGCTACCTTGTGGAACGGCTCCATACATTGGATGCAGCAACATTTTAGCCTGACAGTGTAGAAAGTTAGGCCATCAGTAGCTGCCTTTCTGTGCTCCCTTTCTTGGAAGTTTGTAAGCCAAGCTTCGCCTTTCATCTCATAAAGAGTATGGGAGCTTTGAGACTATTGTATGTATATTTGAATGGGTGTTGAATTCTTCACGGCTCCCTGCATTGGACACAGCGTTCATACAACCATCAAGAAAGGTTGCATTGTCTATCAGGGTCGCTCGATCATCCTGCTTTATTTGAGGCCACTTCAATTCTTTGTCCAGGTATGCATCAGCTAGGCATATGTGGTCGCGATAGTAACTTACAAGTTGCTTTCTGGTTTTTGTATAGCCCTTCCTTGGTGGTATTCGTGTGCAGCCTTTAGCCATTTCTTGTGGGGGACCTCTGGTACTCTGGATTAAGTAATCTATCTTGAGGATCCTGTAACACATCGCCTACAGCGTGACCAAAGCCCTGACAAAGTGTGCATAAGCCAATGGGTCACCTGAAAATAAAGGGACATGTCTGTTTGGTACTTCACCATGTGGTGCATGATGTTCCTGTTTCCTAATTCGTTGCCGGACTAACAGCTGCGGCGACTGCCTTCTGACTTTCAGTTTGCCTCTGGATGAGCTCACGTAAATTCAAAAACTCTTGCTTGACACCTTGAGTAACAACACCTGCATTAGATGTTTGTGGCAGCCCTTGCTTGACTGCTTTAAGCTCGAGCTCTCAGAGCCTTTGAAAAATTCCATCAGGTTCTGAAAGTGTAAGTGTAGCTTTCGAAGATGCCGCAGCATCAGCGGTAGTCTGTGATGACAGAGGGTGATTTTTACTTTTAACCGAGTAGAGCTTGAATGGTGTTGGATTCCGGGCCATTTTGATCTCATAGTTGTAGTCTGCTAAGTTGATTCACTAACTAACTTGGCATTGAGCTCTGCTGCTTTCATAGGGCGCTCTGCTGCTTTCATAGGGCCCTTTGCAAATTCATTGAAATTCTTTGATTTGGAAGTGCTGTGCCTTTTTGATTCATTATCTTTAGCCAGTAGAGGTGGAATTTTTGATTCTAGATATGAGATCAAAAAGCTTCACAGGATAATTCAAGCAATAGAGTGACACATATTCAAAAAATTCCACAGACCAGATATCTTTGTTTTAAACATTTTAGCAAAATTTCAAGGCAAAACAGTTCACACAAAAATAGAGAACAAAATTTGACATAAAAGAAAAGTTCTGTTCAAAGCTTATATCTTGTTTCACTCTTTCAATTAGGTCATACAGTCGTGCTTGAGGGACATTAAGCAAGTTAAACACATTGGATTCGGCCAGAAAGCTGTATGCCATTTTCTATTCTATCCTAACAGTCCACGATAGCAGTAGGACTATTTACCCACTGGGTTAATTAACACTATAGCGAAGAAAGTTGTATCTCATGTCAACTTACAGGGGGTAAAAGGCTATACTATATTCTAGGCAGCTATAGAAATGAAGCAAACATTTATATGAATTTAACATTAAACATTAACTTTCTAAGATTGGCTCTTATCCAACTGTATGACTTTACGTGGATTATTAGCTATGAATAACGTGAGGTTTTCTCATGGCCATTTTTGATATTGTTCACTGTTTTCCAGCATTGGTCACCTTTGCTTCCTATTTAATCAGAAACTGGGTTGTTTCTCTACAAACACATGAGATTGAAAATTTTTCTCAGCCACCACTACAAATTACATGGGGTAAACTAAAATATAAAAGTTCTAATTTTGGGATGGAGCATTTCTTTGATAATACCAAATACATTAGATAAATGTTATTTAGTAGACAACATTTAATACCAACTTCTTGATGGCTACTGTGCTACTTCACATAGTTTTAAGTAAAGGATGCCTGAAAATTCATCTGTTCATGACAGGAAAGAAGAGAAGTGTTACCGCTCTGGTATCTGCTTACAGTAAATGAGATCAGATCCAGAGCAACAACAGAAACAGTCTTCCACAATATCTTTAAATTCTAACACAGTCTCTAAGTTCTGGTGCTGCGTCTTAAACCTTTAATTCCAAGCATGCATATGTAAAAGAAAAGACCTCAGTACCTCAAGAGCAGGTGTGACTGAAGTATGAGTGGTTTGGGTGTAAAACAGTTGACTGACAATTTCAAAATGTTGAGAGGACTTTTAATTATCTATGACATTTTATGTCCACAAGACTGTCTCAGAAAAATGTGTATTTCTTTCACAAAACTTGTAGAAATTGGGCTCGTGGATGGTGACAGTACCTCCAATTAATTAAGTCCACCACCTTATTTTTCTTCCATTAGCACACTGCACTGATTATTGTACAGTCATCTCTCTTGATTTTTCATCCCATAAACAGATCTGCCACCTAGGGGATGAAATAACCTCAGGCTGGAAACAGTTCTGAATATTTCTGTGCATTCTGTCACTTAATGGTTAACTCATCAATATCTATGGGATGACCAGACCCTTTAATCAAAAACACAATAATAAATGAAAAGCTATAAAACCAAATTTAGAACAAACTGAAACTGAACCATTAGTTGAATCAAGCCATAATTGACATTGTCACTGAAAGTAAAACTGATGCATATGGCCTTGTATGACCAAACTGCTGTGATATACCTGGTGACTTTGATCACCTGAAGGTTCATCATGTTGCAGCAGTTGTTGTGTGGCATAAAGGCAAAATGATTGCTCAATGTTCATGTAAGGGGAAATGTGGAAGTCACTAAGCCTTGCACTGTGGTAGCCTGCATTAACATAATGGGGTGTGTTAATTGTGCAGGTCAGACACCGACATTTTACCCTATAAATGCACAAGCAGCAGAGAAAAAATGAAGTGTGCAAAAGGCACACATCTACTGTCTCGATTGGAACGTCAAACTATGCGTTGGTGACTTTTTCAAAACCTGTCACACACAGAATGTGTAATAAATCTGTATCACTACAACAGTGGATGCTAGACATACCTCTCTTACTGTTTTTATATTGATGTTTTGGTATTTACAGGTTTGTTACACATACGTTTTTCCTTGATAGAAAAGCATAAAATAACTATGGAAAGACTGAGAGCAAAAGAAACTCAACAGAAGAGGAGGGAAGAAAACAAAAAACTACTATTTGTGCAACCAACAATCTTCAAGGTGCCCCCAGCCACTTTGACAGTACTAACAAGGTGTGAGTTCTGTCTCTGCAGATGCTTCATGTCTCCAGTCCACTCTGAGATCTCTTTCTAAACTCTGGAAGGATAACTATCATCATGCAAGACACCAAATAAGAAAACTTGGAAAAATTATGCATTGCATATTTGGTAAAGAGCAATAGGAGCAGCCTTAGAAGCA
This sequence comes from Polypterus senegalus, assembly GCF_016835505.1. Lineage (NCBI taxonomy): Eukaryota > Metazoa > Chordata > Cladistia > Polypteriformes > Polypteridae > Polypterus > Polypterus senegalus. The sequence continues at coordinate 115,014,401 of NC_053166.1, forward strand.
CCTCTATTACCAATGGTGCCATCCAAAACAAAAATACATTATAAGAAGTGTTTTGGGGGTGCTGTTATTTTGACTTTTTTTTTTTTCTAAGCTGACATAATGTTAATTCTTTAGTATTGCAACTTCAATTTTCAGTATAGAGCAAACTAAGTATTTGAATTTGTCCCATCTAATGAGAAATTGCTCCTTGACTCAAAGAATTACGTTGATTTTATTGTGCACATGCGCATAAAGCATGGGCTGGGGATAAAGAATGGTGGAGCTTTCGTATAGAGTTTGTCAACATTTTCTTGAACCTTCTTCAATTAAGTCTTGTTTGATCCTCCTTTCAGGTAACGTAGTAATATAAAGTAAAATTATAACACAACATTTTATATTAAAATTACAGTTTACTATGTTTTTAACCAAATTAAATACTACCACATTTAACCCATAACGATGTTTGCAGCTCTCACTGCTCTATACAATGTGTGGATGCAGTTTCCAAAGTATGCCTCATATTTTTTCACCAGCAACAAATTAGTAACAAAATATGCCAAATTCTTTTAAAATGATTTTATTACAATCATTTGTTTTCCCAAAATAAATCAGTTTATAATCAACCTTATATTATCGTGATATTTTCCTCTACATAACCCTTTACCTGGGGTAAGCGTATTCATCAGATTAGTTACCAGGTTAATCTACGTAATTAACACACACACATACATACCTATACACATACACACAGAAACTCAACAGTGCCCTATGAATGACAAACACACAGCTGGTTAATCACTAGCACTTTAAACCACACAAGTGCTTTAGGAGTAACACAGCCTGTCACTCTTTCAACACTTCAAGAGACTTATTATTGGCACAAACAACACAGTACAATGTTTTAAAAATATCTCAGACCTAAATATTACTTTTGGTCTCCAAGAATACATTTAAACATACAAAGGCTCAGCCTCCTTGACTATAGGCCATTTATCAGCCAAGAATGACTTACTTTATGTACTATTCCCTACTTTTGGGTGGAGTTCTCACCCTCAGCCCTTAATAAACCTCGCAGCACAGAGGTAATGGCAAATCTCTGGCTGCACCAGGTGCTCAAAAATATCTGCCTTATTATATATTATTACTTCGACTGCTCTAGACAGTAAAACAAAGCATAGAAAGTTAAAAGCAGCATGGTATTTCTTACAGGAATAATAATACCAGTAGAACAAAGAATAATAGAAAATAGGACTGATAGTAAAGTCTGGACATATATAGTCTTTAGAAAAAGCTTATGAAAAGTTAAAGATGACAAGGATGAATGTTGCAGGCAGCTTGTGATCTAACACTCCTAGTTTTTCATTAGATGCTTTTCTGACGATCAGATGGAAATCGCCACACATTGCCGGCACCCTCTTCTGATATCGCTTTGTCCATTCTTCTTCCTCCCTCCTATGTCACTCTTCAGACAAGGCATAATAACTATAAAATTTTACCTGGGGGTTTTGCAAGATGTGATTCTTAGATATTAGGATTGGCTTGCTGTCAATACGATAAATGAATTCACTGTCCATTTTCCCAAACAATAAAACTTTTTTGATGTCTGAAGTATCAACATGTGTCTTCCATTTCCAGGCTGTAAAATAATTTAGCTACTTGTTGTCCCAGATGCCCAGTTTATAAACTAATCAATAGCATTATGTACCAGCATGTCTTCCATTCTTTACTGGTACAGCTGTTTTAAAAATGAGGTACAGCTGGGAAGAGGGTATGATTTGATTTGTTCTGAATGTATTTCATCTGTTGTCTTGAGCAAAATATAATGAAAATACAGAGAAAAATTTATAGATTTTGTACCCCTCCCCTATTTTTGTCCGACAAACTAAACTGTGGGTCCTTCAATCCCTTGGCCGTCCTGGTTGGTAATATGTTCCCCATGCCCTTCCAGTCGCTTCCTACTGCCCAAATACTCAGTCCCTCAAGCAGATTTGGCTCACCAAGGACAACTGAAGTACTTCACAGCTCCTACAATTAGAAAAAAAAAAAGAAAAATTGCATCAGTAGATGTAGTTCTTACACCAGGATCCCATCAAATACAATATACTGCAAAATTTGCCATTGCTATTTTATATTGATTCCATAAGCATTCTGAATCCTTAGCTAATTGACTCTAGTAACTCTTGTTGTGTTCTGTTATTTCTGCAGCTCTTGTCTTTTATTTTTTCCAAGTGACTGAGATGCTGTATGCAAGATGGAACAGGTGTTTAAAATGTAGGCAATCCAGCATCCAAGTTCAAGTGATGTGTCAATTCCAAATTAGTGTTTCCCACTTTATTATATTTCACCTAAACAATTTTAACTAACTACTCCAATCCTGGGCCCCTAAACATAAATCCATATATCCAAGCTACAATGTTAGTTTTTATAATGTCTTTGCATCTGATGACAAAATGAGTGGTCATTGGGAGGAACCCCTTTGTCAAATGAGGCCTTCATCTCAACTATCAAATAAACCTATTTAATTTCTCCTACTCAATTCATTCAATCAGCAGAGAGGTCTGACTGCCACCAATTCTGTCCAGAATAAATTGGGACATCCTGTTTTGGGCATCAAGTGTCTTCCCATTCAACGGATCACCAATGAAAGCTGCACCCAACAGGCGGACATCCTCTCCTGTTCCTTACTTGAGCAGTGAAAATATTTTAGATCCATTTGACTGGTCTGTGTTAATATTAAATGACTCCTTCAATTTCTTAGTGTCCTTCCCTAATGTGGCCACTTTCCAATTCAAAAACTAAAAATTAACTGCAACCTACTACAGTGCACATTATATTAAATTTCCATAGTTTCATAACTTGACTATAATAAAAAGGTCTGAACTCTATTTTATATAATGTAGGATACCAGTTTGTCAAAAGGCCCAACCCTTCTCTAACCTTAGTTGTTCTAACAAAATTTTCTTCAAGCTTCCTTTACCTTATTGTGTTTTGTGTAGCACACATTTTTTATTGGACCCAACTTACTCAATAAATAACAAAACATCAAATTTAATATTCTAATTTAGAACTTGAAGCTGACATTTACCCAATTAATTTAGCTTTAAAGTCCAATTCCTCATGTTATATTCCTGGTTTTATGGTTCGCTCTGAGACATGCATTTCCCCCATTTCCTAGCTACGGTAGCCATAAAAGACACACCAGGTGTAAGGTGGTTTGTGGAGTGGTGGTTAGCTCAACTGTAGTTAGAGTGGGACTATCCTGGTGAAATCACAGAACTCAGTGCCATTTGCCACCCCTTCAATGTAGCAAAGGTCCTAGTGCACTTTGAGCACAAATCTTTGGAGGACCACCAGAGGAATGTTAACTGCCTCCCTGCTAGAGCATCACTCCCACAGTCACAGTCACTGTTGCGCAGCTCCCTGCAGTGCAGCTTCTTGCCTCTAAATGACTAATATAGTCCTTAGGGCATCCAGCATTTCATTTATCACCCTCTTTGTACTCCCTTAGCATGTTACAAGCATTTTGACTGCTTTTTCACCACTGGCCTTCCACTCATGCCCCTTTACACCTGCCAACACCCACAAAACACAGAATACAATATATCTATGGCCCCAAACTAATGGGCCTCGAAAAGGTGGAGGGAAATATCCTGTCTCAGAATTACCATTAAAATACCTGACATTATATTGACAGTTAACCCCACCCCAGAATGGACATCACTTTAAGTCACCTAGTTCAGTATAATGGGCTGTACATGTTAATATACAGGCTACAAAAAAATGCTAAATAAGGCATAATCTATCTGTCTAGGCATTTTGGACAAATAATTTTCTCAAGAGTTTTTTTTTTTGACTGTCTTGTTCATTGTTTTTCTTTTGGGCCATATGAAATCAATAAAAATGTGTTCTAATCTGTCCTGTCTTGCCCTTTGAAGCCAGCTTCCATCTGCATGCACTACATACCATGTTATGTGCTTATGGAAAAGAACACTTTGCTTTTGTCTCTCACTGTCCAGTTGTCTTGTCCTCTGTCCAGTAGTTGAAAATGGAGTGATGCAGTCCCACAGCCTCTTTCAGCAGGATTCTAATGCTTGCTTCAGGTCCTAGTTTAAAACCTTTTCAGCACACAAATTCAGTAAAAAATGAACAGTTCATTCCACTTTGAATAAAGTCTATAGAAATGGTGCAAGAAAGTATTTTCCTTGCTTTCAATCATAACAAGCCTGATGTCCTTTTTGCCAGCAGCCACTGTTTCTTATTTTCTGGATGTTCTTCCTAGACTATCAATCCAGACTGTGTTATCAGGTGTAATTATTAACAGTGCTGCAATTTGCCATACCTTGTCCACCCAGCAAGAGTGATTGAAATAACACTAATTTCTTATTTAGAAAGATCACATATTTTATTAAAATACCTGCCTTCTGTCCCTGCTCCACAAATAACTCCTAGAGCCTTTTAACTACCAGACAGGCTAAATAAATGTGTCACCTATCTTTCTTCCTGCTTTGGTGCTCATATAACAAGATCCTAAAAACTACCCAGCTATTATTGTGAATCACAACAGGCCTTTCTGTATGTCCTTCTTAACATCAAACAAACAGCTTTCAACTCAGCTCACTAGCCAGATTTTCCACCTCTTTGTTCTACATGCTGAGTGCTAGAAACTGGATGGTAAGCCACCGCTTTCTATTTTCTTATTCTGCAATATGAATGTGCTGCTTGAAAAGCCAATAAGAACTTCATTCCAACTAACAATTAAAATGGTCATTCCAACTCATTCACTCTTATGCTAATAGTTTAAAGTTGACTTTGGCTGTTTTTTTATTCTCATACCGATCTTCCTTATTACCGATAATGCAAGATACTAAACCTCTTATAACAGCAGTTGTCTTCTTTATACCTTTTTTCACACTCAGCTCAGCTTCTGCTTTCTCTACCTGCACTACAGGTTTCACCTTTCTAGCTTTAGCCTGCTTGCCTCTGCCACTCTACTGAAAGATGGTTGGCTTTAATATGAATTGACGCATTTCTGAGTCTACAATGCTAGTAGTATAAAACGTCACTGTTATCCTTAAAAAAACAATTTTTGACAGGTGTGTATGTCCTGCCCCCCTGTATATATATATATATATATAGGTGTATAGCGCCTGTGTGGGTACGAAGAGTACAGAGAGCGTGAGTGACAAACCCAGAGAGAGGATATACAAGAAAGTTTTAGAGAGTATCTATTACACACCCAAGGAACCTGGCAGTGCAGCCCAAACACACCATGGGCATCCTGTTACCTCACCCACCTTTTAAAACCATACCCTTTACAAAGTAAATCAAAGTAGAAGATACCAAGGTGTCTTAAAAACAACTTTATTGAATGATTCAAGGACACACAGTTTGCATCCTTTACCTGATGATCCTACCCAACCCATCTGTTATAAAATGATACATAAAGTAGAGAAAAAAAAGATACCAATGTGGTTTAAAACAACAGGTTTTATAGAAGCAAAATTCCAAACATAGCAAATAAGACGTGTTCTTCACTTTCATAGTTACACACTATGTGCTATATATTAAAATTGTTTAAAAAATAAGAATAGGCAGCATGGTGGCACAGTGGGTAGTGCTGCTGCCTTGCAGTTAGGAAACTCGGGTTCGCTTCCCGGGTCCTTCCTGCATGGAGTTTGCATGTTCGCCCCTTGTCTGTGTGGGTTTCCTCTGGGTACTCCATTTCCTCCCACAGTCCAAAGACATGCAGGTTAGGGGGGTTGTGTGTGTGTGTGTGTGTGTGTGTGTGTGTGCGCACGCCCTGTGGTGGGCTGGAACCCTGCCCGGGGTTTGTTTCCTGCCTTACGCCCTGTGTTGGCTGGGATTGGGATATAGTGGGTTGGATAATGGATGGAAGGAAGTATGAATAAAGCAGGAGAAACATCAAGAAAATATTCACCCAAGCTTGTTTGTATACAGATCAGTAACTCATTTGAAAAGAAATAAATAACAAGAATTGCATACATGTATGAGAACACAATAGTTGGGCTTTGTACAAAATCTTAAACACTTTATCTAATCGAGGTAGGGTTTTAATGTTGTTAATTCATGTTAACATGAGGTCTTTGCAGCCTTTGAGCTTAATTTGGCATCTAGGAGTTTACTAATAACCTTCACTAATAACCCACAATCCTTTCTCTAAGGAAGCATCTTAATTTGTGAAATCGGGTGTTTCTCAGGTAGATTTGCACAAAAAACTGCAGATGCCGTGAAAGAAATGAACTTCCGTGGGTTAATACGAGGGACATTCAAAATGTACCCGAACTTTTTTTATTTTTTAACTCTATTAAGAATTGCAAAAACAAATTACATCACTTTTTTACATAGTCACCTTCGTTTGCAATGCAATTTTCCCAGCATTGTACTCTCCTTTTTAATGACTAATTACTACTCTTCCCGCTTTCACCATTTCCAACAATATAAAAGTGTGGAAACTTTTTGAACATTCCTCATATGTTCAAGAGGATGTTTTCAAAACAGCTAAAAATGTATCTATCTTCCACAGACCATGCCACAATTGGAAACAACTTGAGAAAATACCTATGGGAATATTTGTGATTTGCAAGGATGAGGACACTCTCCATCCAGCAATGGATACTGGGATACTGAACCGGTTAACCTCCATTGCATCTGCATGTGTCCTACTATTTGGTCTTATGTGTGCCCTCAATTTGGAATATCCAAAGGGACTAGAACATACCTTTGAAGTGATGCAGGGATTTTCTTGGAACTTGATCCAAAGAAGTCAAGCAAAGTGCATGAACTGAGCATTAGGCTGCTGAAGCCATAAACCTGGGAGGTGTCAGGCTGTTTTGGTTTTTCTTGTTTTCCAATCTCTTCTGTATTTCAGGACATTTCCCCGATATTTTGAGGTTGGTTAACTGAAAATACTGATTCTTCTTATTTTTAGAATATTTTACAATGTGATGTTCACAATACAAAAATGCTTACTAATATCCAGATTCTACAAAAAAATAAAAAATAAAATGTTCAGTACCTGCTATTCATAAACTGTTTTTCGGTTTGGCTAGATAGGTCTGATTTCATTGTTATTTTTTTCCCCACATGTGGATGATAATGTTAAGGCAGCACTCAGTTGTTTGATTTGAGTAAGACAACACTTGTGGTAAAAATGTACTTTTGTTTTAAAAGTCTGTATTTTAAACAAAAGTGTATTTAAGTTAATATATTACAGAAAGACATTGGTTTCAAGTTAATTCTTTTAAAATGCAACACTTAATTTCATCTTCTGGAAAATCACTGCAGTTTGCAGAAAATATTTTATTTTGTTATATTTACAACTTTATTTTGAAATTAAAAATGGTTGCTTTTTTTAAAAACAATTATGAATAAATGTTTATACAATTCGATTAATCTGACTCATTTGGAGATACCATAAAAAACATAAATATTCATAAAAATATTAGTTGAATTAAGATTTGATTTTGGGGAGCTCAAAGAAAATATATTTAAAATAATAGAAGATCAAATAATGCAAAAAAACTTTAACCAAACTTAAAATTAAGGGTGAAAAATTGAAGTACTTTTTTATGTTGATCCAATGTTTCATTTTTTGCAGTGCACAACAGCCAAGATCCAAAGGGGTATTTCTTATACTGTCTGTACTGTTACAGTGAAATGATCTCAGTCTTGCTTCAAGTCAAGTAAAGTTGGAGAGCATGCACTGGTACACCCACTACACAACAAAACAACTCGGGATCCTGGTTTGCAACCCCCCAGGCAGACGCACGGTCCAGTCCCACCCTCCGGAAATGACCCTCTATCTGCTGCAGCCAGGTGTTACGTGGGCAACCCCTTATCAGCCACTTGGGTCCCCAACAATGAGGATCTTACGAGCCGGATCACCCTCAGGGAAACGCACCACATGGCCGTAGTGCAGTAACTGACGCTCCCTCACAATGCAGGTAATGTGCCTCATTCGGGACTCCATGAGCAACTGCTCATTCGACACAAAGTCAAACCAACGGTACCCAAGGATTTTCCGGAGAGACACAGTACCAAAGGAGTCAAGTCTTTGTCTCAGGTCACTGGATAGTGTCCATGTCTCTCAACCATATAGCAAGACAAGAAGCACCAAGACTAAAGACTTGGACCTTCGTCCTTTTGCATAGATATCAGGAGTGCTTCAGGGAAAAAAAAAAAAATATGTAAATAGGATTTTTGGAATATGATCCACAACCTAGGTTAAAGATACATTTATGAATCCCTGATTTGCCATACCTGCTTACCAAGTGCAATTGATATGTTAATGCAGAGGAAAAAATTTGTTAAATAATACAAAGCCACTACGGACAGAAACTCAGATTTACTTGAATGCAGTTTTTTTTTGTTTCTCTTCCATGATGGATTGCCCAGGGATCCCAAATTTATAAAGAGTGGATTCAGAAAATAACCAGATCCCTTTCACTTTTCCACATTTTGTTATGTAGCAGTTCTCATACTAAAATTGTTCAAAATGTATTATTCCCCACATGAAGCAACACTTAATTCACCAGAATACCAAGACAAAAATTGGATTTTAGAAATTTTTGCAAATTTATTAAAAATGAAAACTGAATTTTCATATTAGCACAAGCATTCAGACCCTTTGCTACGACACTAGTCTAGCTCAGGTGAATCCCATTTTATGATCACCATTGAGATGTTTCTACACCTTGTTTGGAGTCCACCTGTGGTCAAGTCAACTGATTGCACATGATCAGGAAAGACACGCACATGTCTATAGAGGTTTCCAAAAACTGACAAAGCATATCAGAGGTCAAAGGAATTGCCTGCTGAGCTCAAAGTTAGAAATGTGTTGTGGGACATATCTGTCGGAGGCTACAAAAACATTCTTGCAGCATTGAAGTTTCACAAGAGCACCATTTCCTTCATAATTCTTAAATGGAACAATATTAGAATCACAGTTCTTCCTAGAGATGATCACTCAAACAAACCATGCAGTCATGGAGAAGGCCTTGGTAAAAGATGTGACCAAGACCCAGATGGTCACTCTAGCTGAGAAACCAGACAAACTGTTTGGAAATGGAAGTAACTTCCAAGCAGACAACCATCACTGCAAAACACCACCACAGAGTGGCCAGGCATAAGCCTCTTTTCAGTAAGGGACACAAGGAAGTCCACTTGAAGTTTGAAAAATAGTATCTAAAGGATTCTCAGGTCTGATGAAACCAAGACTAGCATTATATTTGGAGGAAACCAGGCACTGTTCAGCTCCTGTACAATAAATGCCACTGCACCAGTGAGGCATGGTGATGTCAGCATTATGCTGTGGGGTTGTTTTTCAGTATCGGGAAGAGGGAGACTAGACAGGATTGAGATAAAGTTAAAGGCAAAGTAGAGAGATATTCTTAATGAAAATCTGCATCAGGGTGTTTTCAGCCACAGACTGATATAGATAGCCTAGCCCTAAGCACAAAGCAAAGATAGTATAAGAGTAGCTAGGGGAGAACTCTGGGCGTGTCGTTAATTCGCTCAGCCATAACCCAGAACTGAACCCAATCAAACATTTCTGAAGAGACCTGAAAGTAGTCATCCACCGATGAGCTCCATCTGACCGGACAGTGCTTGAGAGGATCTGCAGAGAAGAATGGCCGAAAATCTTCAAACCCAGGCGTAAGAAGCTTGTCACATCATATCTAAGATGACTCCAGGCTAGAATAGCAGCTGAAGAGTTTTTTTTATTTTTTAATATGTTGTTTGCAGAAATTTCTAAAATCTTGTTTTTGCTTTGTCATTCTGGGGTATCAAGTGTTGCTTGGTGGGAGAAAAACAAATTTAAATGACTTTAGCATAAGGCTGCAACATAAGAAATGTATAAAAAGTGAAGAGGATTGAAAACTTTCTGCATCCACTGTATGTATATTTATTTAAATAAATATTTAAGGACTTTGCTGTTGTACAGACAACTCATTAATATTAATGATGGGACTGTTCATTAAAATATCAGCAATACAAAGATTGTAGCTCTGAGGTACAGCAGTTATCACTGCTGCCCTGTGTCCTTGTCTGACTCATGGCTCATCTGTGTATAGGAGTGGATTTTCTCCTGGTGCTCCAGTTATTCAAAAAATGAATTTAGATTAAATGGCAACATTAAGCTACAGTAGTCCATCGTGCAGTAGTTACAGTGCTGAATTCTTGTCCCATCTAGGATTCACTTTTTTCTGCTGCTGGGTTTGACTCATGTTCCTGCCTTCTTTGGAACTAAGTGGGTTAAGACAGTGGATGATAAGTATATTTTATCATTACAATTGCCCTGATTATCACCATTATAAGAATTAAAATGCACATTGAAATGGATATTATACTTGCGTCAAAGTGAGTCGAGTGATGGTCCAACACTATCCAGGCATGTGAGGGGTTAATTTCAAAATCTCTTTCTAATTTGTATACCTCTTTTAGGCTGATTGGCCAGGTCCAAGCTTTATACTTTGAACAATTAATACATTAAGCCTTTAATCCTGCTAATTTCCGAATTGTAGTCCCACAACACAAAGCCAGAATGGGTGTCTGATACTTAGACTGACCCGCGTCAACAGGCGTGTAAACAAATACAAAGCCGTTTCTGTTCTGTACACTCGCTGACGACTGTATATTTGGCTCTGGGCTTTCGCGCAACAATGCCCGCATTCGCCCCTTTATAAGAAGTGTCACTTGGCGCTTTTCCCTCACAGTCTCAGTTACTGCTTTCTTGAAAGTCGTTTCATAGCAATTGTCAGTTTAAACGATCTGACAAGGATAATTACGATCTGGGTTACCATGCAAAACACACTTCAGATCAGATACGAGAATATAACTACTACCAAGAACATCAAACTTCGAAGCTAAAAGATCAGTAGCTAATTCCACAAGAGGTCAGTGTTACTATTTAACACAAACTTCACACGACCTTTTGCTGTCCAGCATCTGTCTTACTTTTTCTCTTGACCACTCATGCCCATCTTCAAACATCCTCATTCCTCATTTTCTCCCAATGAAAATCACACTAAACCAACCTCAGTATTTTCATTTTAGTTCTTTGAAGTCTTTTTTGAACTAATTACAATGAGGATTTGTAATAAGAAAAGTTGCTTTATTTACAGTATATCAAGCTGCATATACTGCCGTATTGGCTCACTTGTGTTTTTTTTTTTTTTGCCTCCACTTTCAGGCATACCCTGGCCAGGATCCCCTCATACTTAATGATCGCAAAAGCCCTACGCGCCCCTTAGTGACAACCCGTCTGAATTCTGTTAGTCAAATACGGGAGTGTCAGCAGAGTCACGTGATAGCCAGGAGGCGAAGAGCTGGTGCCCGGCGTTCGAGCTATTCCTGTGTTTGAACAGCAGAGGGCACCATTAGCGCATCAAAGAGGCTACTGAATTGACAAGCTGGCACACGACACGTAACGCTTAATATAAAGGCATTTCGATCGAATAAAACGAAATCTTTCCTTTTTAAAAATGCGTGCAATGGAAGACTACAATTTCGGAAACCACAAGGTGGAGTAAAGGGAAATGGAACAGTCTGTACGCGATGACGTACTGCGGCCCCAGTCAGCTTTTGACGTTGCCCAGTGCAAGATGCCCTTTGACTTGGGTTAAGCTGGTTGAAAGATTGAGGGGTGACTGTGTGGCAAGCCGAATTAAAATTTAGCGATTTCTCATCATGGATTTCAGATATCCTGAAGTGCAGTTCACGTTTCTGTGTTAATTCGATTTATGGACACAGACACCCGTGCATTGGAGTTTGCAAGCAGTGCCGGGTTATTGTGCGCCTTATGCCAAGCTTATTAGTGTGCCAACTGACTGTTCGGTAGCTAACCCGTGCGGCTAGGTGCCCCCTCCTTATGGTCTGCGCCCCATCGCGTTAATGGTGGCGAAGGCCCTGTTTAGAAGCAGCAACTTTGGTTTACGAGAAAGGTTTGCTTTCCTATGTTCAAAATATCACATTTTACAGACGTAATACAGTGTGTTTATATCAAGTGTGTATAAACGCGCATACATAACCGGCCGTCGCATTTTTGCTGCCACTGGGCCAAGTTGTAAATGGCACCCGCCTTCCCCTTTGCTTTGAGAGGGATCGTCACTGCCAGACCTATTCACTGAAACCTGCCGTTAGGACTGGGGACAGAGTAGTAAGGAGAGTTTGGATATGAAACCGTGAATTTACAGTTTGAAAAAGCTGAAGGTGGCAGTTGACTAAAGTCTATTTTACAAGACTGTCTCACAAAAATAATATGCCATTTAAGAAAACAAGTAGGAACCGAGATTGTATTGGCAAGCGTTTTAATAAGTGTTACATACCATGTTTTTCTAAAGAACGAACTCTATACAGTTCCTCGTCGTTGACAAAACCTCCATTCCAACGTGTATTTTACGAGGATGGTGACTTAGCTACTCACAATTTTACCATGGCAGCTCCGTAATTTATACATGAATAAGGTCACTGAAATACTTAATACTAATTTCAATTATATTGAACATAACGCATATCTTTAAATAAGAAACTTTACCCACAATGTCTAGTTGCCGTATCCTTGTGTACGTGTATGCAAATGAGCCCAACTATCCCATCAATGTGCAACTCCCTCCCTCTATGAAGAGCTACTTTCTTGACTAGGTTGTGTGGTTCCTTGTAGAAGTTTTTGCTTCACAAAGCACCATTCTGTTCTGAGAAGGGTTCTTTATGCTTTGAAAAACTCTCTTCTATGTAGAGAGAATATCATTTTAAAGTATGGAATGCTGAAATAGCAAGATTATGAAAACCTGAACTAAGACTGGCTAAGAGTCCTTTGAAAAGTCAGAACCCAAGGGTATTTCACAAATCTGTTACCATCTAGTCGTGGTTATTTACTATACAGAATGTTCTGGATCTAAATAAAAATCCAGTTTCTTTCAAGAACCTTCATGTGGATGAATCCTTTGGGAACCAAAAACGATTGCGATATTGCATCGCAGACACCTTAATTTTCAAGGGTGTCGTTTGCCTAAATGACTGAGCCAGCTCTGCGTTTGTAGCCTACGTCCTAACGCAACTGAGGGCTAACCGTTAAAGTTGTACACTTTAACTATTTTAACTAAGCAACTGCTTGATGCAGGCAGCAGACCACGTTACGCGACACTCGTCTCTACTTATTGTAAGTTTGCCAAATGAATTAATCGGATTTTAAACTACGTCAAAATATTCATCCAACAATAAAATTAATCTTCAATTAAAACTGAAACCTAAACGCCGTTCTAAATTAAACAAAAGGACAGATCGGGTTTGTCTGCATTTCACAAGAAACGATACACGTGTCGGTAACCGATTGAATTATTGGGAAATAAGTGTGTAATTGCCGTTCTTTATTTAAATCTATTAAATGGTTCGTGTATACAGTATTTAAACAAATTATTAACAGTAGGTCGTTTAGTTAACTTTCATAAATCAAGTTACCTCTATGCAAAATAAAATTACGTGCAATTTATTCTGCACCTGTTATTGGCAGGCAACCATTAGCCCAATAATTAATATTTATGAATGCGATATACAACGACGAATTAAAACTTGCGAGAGCATCCGATGGTATTAATAGAAAGGCTAAAGTGTGACAGTTCTCTAAAAAGAACCGGTACATGCATGACGTTCTGCCGGCTATTTGACTGCTTACCGCACAATCCCGGACCCAAAGTGCCGCAGACGGCGCTTCCTGGGCTCATCCCTAATCCCCCTTTTATTCCGTTCTGCGGCTGTCAATTAAATGAGCCTCACGAGTCTCGTGGGAAAGGGCCCCTTCTCGTACAGCTAATTAATTCAATCGCCCACTAACTGCAGGCTGATCAATTCCATTCATTAAAAGTCAAAGGCTCAAGCCTCCTTAGGCAGCAAGTTTGGGTTGGGCGCGAGGAAGCCGATTCTCTACTGGCGTCATGAAACTCTGATTTTAAATAGATGAGTCCGGAAAATGTTTGAACAGATAAAAGGACGAACAATTTGCGCGCACTCTTTATGCGTTCCAGACTTTACTTGCAGGGCGGCATGGTGGCGCAGTGCAGTGTTAGCGCTGCTGCCTGCTCCTCTTTGGACTCTGTATGTCCTCACCGTGTATGTGGGGGATTCCTCACAAAGACATGCATATGTAATGAATTTGCTTTAATTAATTGGTCCTAGATTATGTGTGAGGGCCCTGCGATAGACTAGTACCCTCTCCACACTATTAAAAATAACATTTCATAAATGGCATTTCCCTGTGTTGTGTGGTTTGTTTTGGAGACATTCCTTGCCAAAGAACCATCTCGTACTGGAAAAGGGGTCTGCCTATAATATTGGCTCTTTGGCTTTTGAAAAGGTTCCTATGTGGGCAAAATAGAAATCTTTATTCTATAGTAGGCTACATATTAGGATATTGATGATCAAGAAACCTGAATTTAACTTGTGTTATGTGTTATTGTATACTGTAAAATGAGAGTCCTATTGAAATCATGAGCCCACTAATACTTTCTATTAAAGATTATGTACGGAACATGTTAGGAATCTAAATAAAAGGTTGTATCTGGAACCTTCATTTCAATGATTCATTTAGGAACCAAAACTGGTTCCCCTATGGTGTCAGTCTGAACAACTGTTTTGTCACATTTCTTTTTAAAAGTGCAGAAATTATTCCTGCCTTGTGCCCAGTGATTACTGGAATAACCCCAGGTGTCCTACAATCCTTCCCTGATAAGTGGGTTAGGGAAAAATGTGGATGGAATGGACTGAACTTACAATCGTCACTACATATGCTGTTTTTTTTTTTCACCAATGTGTGATATTCATCCCTCCATCCATAAGTTTTCTGAACTCATTTCATCCAAAGTGGGGTTGTGTGGTGCAAGAGACTACCTCTGCCAACATCAGGCTCAAGGCAGATACAAACTCTACCTACTGTACCAGCCTAGGCAGTCAGACTTGGCAAAACTAACTTTGATTTTTTAATTACCTTTATATGCTGTTGGTGAGGTGTGTTTAGGAACAACGCCAGAAAGATCTTCACACAAAGGGGTGTAGGAAACAAGCTAGCAAGATAAGAGGCTGAAGCAGAAAGTGTGTCAACTTAAATAAATAGTACGATATATGCTAACCAAACTAGTTTGTTTGATAGACTGAATGGTGCCTTTATGTTTGATATACTGTACTTAACACATTCTTCTTCTCCTTCTTCATTTTGCTGCATCCAACACCTCATTCGCTGGCCAGCAACATGATGGGTAAGATATTACTAAACAGGTGAGGCTGCAAGACTTTGAACCAAAAGATATGCACTTTTAAAAATAAAGGAGTCAGAGGATTCTTCAGAGTGATGTTGTAGGGGAATCATTTTTGCTTTTCAAGAGACTCATCCACATGAAGGTTCCAGACAGAACCTTTATTTATTTAGATCTGTAACTGACTCCATACAGTGAAGAACCACAAATAGATTGTAACGGGTTTGAGAAATATCAATGGGTCATGATTTTAAATTAACCCTCTCTGCATATTTCCTGTAACACAGGCCAAGTCCAGTTTTTATAAAAATCCAGCCTGCCATAAATTATTTTTTTTTTCTTTCTACATATTAGGTAATTTTTCAAAGCACAAAGAACCAACTCCATATGCAAAGAACCCGTTCCATAATGAAATGGTGCTTGTTCAAGCAATAGAGCTATGAGGAACCAAATAACATAGTAAAGAACCATATGGTGCCATTAAAGAACTGTAATTTTTAATAGTATGCACACACCCTCTTAAAAATAAAGGTTTCAATGTGGATCTTCAGAGCGATGCCACAGGAGAACAATTTTTGGTATTTAAAAGAACCATCTACCTGAAAATCCAGAAAGAAGCTTTATTTATTTAGATCTGCAACCTGTTCCACAAATAGCTTTCATTAGTTGACAACAGATTTGTGAATTACCAGTGGGTTCCCGATTTTAAAATGACTTTTGTTGCTTACAATCACAGGGGCTAAATTCAGGTTTTCTTGATCTGTTGCATCCTAATATGGAAGCCAGCTATCCATTAAATATTTCTGTTTTGTTCACATACAGTATTAGAAACCTCTGTAAACTCCAAACAACCTATTTCAGATGTAAAGAATCTTTCCCAGAATGCAATGGGTCTTTGTCAAGCAGTGGTTTTAAGAGAAACCACATAACCCAGTAAAATATTTATCACACCAAAAAAGAAGAGTAACTTAAGGCAAATCAGGGTGCTAATTCTAAGATCATTTCAGCTCAGTTATTATTCCTCATTAAGAAAGGTTTCATTTTTGAAGTTAAAAGAAAGAAGCGTATCCTCATGTAAAGCTCTATAACTGAATTTGTGACTTTACTAAAAAACATGCAGTTAAGTGTCAGATAATGTATTATTTTGTTAAAATTGGGTTTATTTTATTTATTCCATATAATAATATGCCTTCTTTTAGTCAGTGATGATTCTTCAAGGTTTCTTAAGTATGTTTCATTTTTAAACAGTGACTCAGTATTTGCTACAAATGTTTTATCAGTAATGCAGTGCAAGTTATTCTTTTGGGTTATAATTTGTTGAAAGTGGTATGTAGTTTTTGTAATGTTATTTCTAAGAAGTGGGCATTGTTATCAACATTGATTACCAGTCATAAATACAGCAATTGTGTAGATAAAGAAAAAAACCTGCTTAATTAAAAAATTGTGGGTATCCTAATCATCTGAGCTACTGTTCTTCTACATAACTGGGTTTCATTTTGTTTTGTTTTGTTAAAAAGTTAATGTGGAATATTGAGAAAAGAAACTAGAGCCCCCATGTGGTGTGATGATAAACTGTAGCTTCATAGCCACTATCCAGCACCAATGCCTTTGAAGGGTCTCCTACAGAGAATAATGCACAGAGAGCTCTCCTTGTGCTGATCACAGCAGTTCTCTCCAACTTCAAGAGGACAGCACCTTTTTGATGGAATGGCTCTTAATGCTTGGATGGCAGAGTGGCTCTGCTTGTTAAAGAACATTTTCTGCTACTACTTTTGAACAGTTTGTTCAATTCTGACATATTCTTTCGTCCATTTATTGAAGTAACATAATCCAAATTTAGGATCACAAGGAAGAAGCAGCATCATGCTCAACGAGGAGCCAGTTCTGGGCAGAATTCAAGGTGATCATGGTCCACATTTTTGTGTTAACCTGCACTTATGTGTTTAAGTTGATTTAATGTCTCCATAAAAAACTAAACTGCCGATTTTTGCAATGTGAGACACCAGAAAACCTGGAGAGGTGCTCATGCTGACAAACTGAGAACATTCATATTCCACACAGACATTAACTAGGCAATGATTTGAAGGCAGTCTCCTCCAACACATATGCACAATAACATCAGCTTACACTTTAATTATGAAATGTCAGCCTCTGAAATGTATTTGTTTAGGGAAGAATTACTTCTTAGCCAGGTGTTGATTAGCTACTCTCTTTGATGGAACATCTGGCCCTCTGTTCTCTGCTGCAGATCCAAAGTGATCTAAGCAGCGGAGCTCAAAAATGATTTTATGTAGCATTTTGTGTGTTGGGCAGCACGGTGGTAGCGCTGCTGCCTCGCAGTTAGGGGACCCGGGTTCGCTTCCCGGGTCTTCCCTGTGTGGAGTTTGCATGTTCTCCCCGTGTCTGCGTGGGTTTCCTCCAGGCGTTCCGGTTTCCTCCCACAGTCCAAAGACATGCAGGTTAGGTGGATTGGCGATTCTAAATTGGGCTTGGTGTGTGTGTCCTGTGGTGGGCTGGCACCCTGCCCAGGATTGGTTCCTGCCTTGTGCCCTGTGTTGGCTGGGGTTGGCTCCTGTGACCCTGTGTTCAGATTCAGCGGGTTGGAAAATGGATGGATGGATTTTGTGTGTTGCAACGGGGAAATGCCTTTTCAGATTTATGGCAAAGGTTTAATAATTGTGTCTGTTGTTCAGTATAATAGGTCTGAAGGGTGCCTACAATGGAAGACATTATCTAAGATTAATCTTTATTTAATTATGCCTTTCAGTATGTGCATCATTATATAAAAGATAAAAATCTCAGATTAATGTTGGTCTTGTAACTGAAACAAGTACATGGAGTTGCTTAATATGAACCACAACAGGCAGAGTCAGATACCATATTAGATTAAAGCAGATTTTCACTGGAGATATTTATTGAGAGCACAATAGTAAAATCTCCCTTTTGACTCTTTGTCTACATGTGTGAGCTTATAATAAATCATCATAATAATGAAGCCAATAAGCAGGTATGAACATCTCCAGTGCTCCTTTAGCAAATTTACAAATGCACTGTACTGTAGATAGTGAATTTTACAGGTACAGAGTCAGTTTTTTTTTTTTATATCACTTATATTTTGTGATAAGGACCACATCTTTTGTTCTTATTGATTAAGTGGTTGACAGGTAAATGCCCAATTTCTCTGTAGTCTAGGATATAGCCATAACCTTTATTTTAGGGGTTTCCTTTAAAATCCAGAGATCAGAGCTGTTTTGTGTAAATTAGGGTTATGGTCTTTTATAATTTTTAGATTCATTCCCAGAAGATCCAAACTCAGCTTTCTCTAAGTGTTTACTTAATTTGTGTTTTAGTGGCTTAACTTTTGTATCCATTTCACACTAATTCTGTGGACATCATTGAAAAATGAACTGAGAGAACATGTGGTGACAGACTAATAGTGGGAATCGTCCAGTTGTGTGTCTGCATCATTTAATTTTATTACCCTTCTAGCATTACCTCTTATCCTAATCAAAGAATTCTCACCCAAGCTGAAACCCTTTTGTTCTGTTCAATCAGACTTTGTATTAATGTTGACATCTGCTTGCTTTCTCCAGATGAAGAGCTGAGGGCAGCGAGTGGAAACCTATTGATTGTATTGATCTCAGTTGCTCCAGATGTACTGTTCATTTGCCAAATACAATCCAGTACTGGCAACAGAATCCCCATTGTGTGTCTTCTGAATGTTTAATTCATTATCTGTAGACATACAAGAAATGGTCAATTTTATCCACTCTGGAATATTCCTACTATTTAACTCCATTTATGACATGTGTACACAATGGGATATCACAGATGTCATACACTGTTTGGAGTGCAGTTGTTCTTCCTTATAGTGGTGTCAAAGAATAGACAAAGAGCCACAAAAAGGTTTGGGGCAGCCTCCTGTATACTTGAACCCGGCTGCAAAATGGTAAATTAATTTGCACAAGTGTGTACAGATTGGAGTCCATAACAGAATTAACTGTTGAGGCAAAGATGACGGTTTTAAAGAAAGGCTGAGGAATTGATGTCGCCGGGTCCCTGGGTGGAAGTGATGACATCAGGTGGAATTTCCCATAACTGGTCTGCAATGGAAAGCTAGAAAGGATTAGCACACTCTGCCACCCCCTGGTCTGGCGTGGAATTACCTTCATTCTAGCCCTTTAGCTGCCTCCCATGTGCACGTGTGTGATGGTGCCCACTTGGGCTAATACAGCATCAGTAATTGTGTGTTGTTATCAAAAATACTCACATCAGTTCAAGGGGTGTCTGTCTAGAAACATTTTTTTCCAGCACCATTATAGAAGAATGGATTTAACATAAAGTCACCAAATGGTGTACAGGAGCACTTTTGATGATTTCAAATTTATTGTAGTTTGTGTTTAGTTGTAAAGTGAACAGAATGGAAAACATGACACAATCTGGGTTGGTTATAAGACTTCAGAAATAAAACAATGTCAGAAAAGGAGACCGATTTTTTTATTATTGAATTAGATCTATGACTAATTCTACATGTATTAATATTAATGGTAAATACTATTCTCAGGTTTACTGAGAGCCAGTGAGGTGCTAGACGTTTTCATGTTGACCTCTGTAATTGGAAGGCTGAAAACAGTGAATCTGAGACAGAGAAAGAGAGCCTGCTGGTACATAAGAGGCACCCTCAGAGTTAGAAGCCCACCTGGGTTTTGGGGATGGGTGAAGTTGTAAGGGTTGTACATTAATCCAAAATCCCAGAGTTCATGTCTCACTACTGCTGTCTGTCATGAAACAGTGCATTCTAAGAGTGAAAATAGTGTAGGCTTCCAAAGAATCCACAAATAAGGTCCACCCCAGTCTGCCTGCTCCCAAACTCCAGTGGCCAGCTTTAACTTACAAAGGCCTAGAAAGGGTCCCTAACTTGTAAAGCTCAAACTTCTCCTTTATTATTACAAAATATTTAAAAAAATCACTTTCTTGGGAGAGAAAGCAATGGCAGAAATTCAGCTGAAGACAAAGAGTGTTTGCGTAAAAGACAACACGAAGAAAGCAAATCCCAAAATGCAGCCCAATAGTCACTGTTGCTGTGCTTGTCAAGGATTTCCAAAATACTTCCAAATAGAGCACTTGAAAGGTTTGAGCAATTAGTAAGACTTGTACACATTAAAATTCTGCAGTCTAAGTGTCTTTGTTTTAAATATTGAAGTGAAATTAAAAAAAAAAAGTTTACACAAAAAATAAAGGCAACAATGATAACATACAAAATAAAAAAAAAGGAAAAAGCTTCTTGTCCATGATCATTTGTTTAAGGCTCAAGTGTCTTGGTCACATTATTTTAAGTTTCTATATAGTATTAAATACAATGTGACCTGTTGCTTTGACATATATGCATTCATACAGAGCACTATGTGACTTTATACCTTTCTATCTAACAGTTCAAGTTTTTATGAAAATGTCTACCTAACAATCTGAGGTCATCATATTGTTACACTGGAACATTAAGAGTATTCTGTTAACATGTTGGCTTATAGGGGGTAAAAAACCAATCTTCTATTATCTACAGTATCTATGTGAAACATTCTGTTCAAATTAAGCAAACACAAGAATTTACCATTAACATTAGGTATGGCCGTTAAATCTATATATGTAAAATTCTTTTCACGTTTGAAATGGAAATTACGTATGACCACGCGAAATGGAAATTACGTATAACCACAGAACATATTATAATACAGGAACTCATCACTTTGTTTGTGGACGCCATTTTTATATCGTCTTTATGAATTGTTATTATTTGTGTGAGAGTTACTTTACTGATATTGAAAAGAAGTAAACACAAACACGCCGATCTATCCCATAGAAGTGCGCCCAGCGTCGCCCTCTCCCAGCCCTCCTCCCTGGACTCCAGTGCTGAGCCGTTCGCCGCCAGGTGCGTTCTGACAGAGAAATTTAATTTATTCATTCACATCACTGTTGCGGAAATTGCCACATTATAACTTTTTTTTATATTGACAGTACTTGAACGTAGAAGAGAAGAGGAAAACAGCTTTGTGTCTTTCTACTTTTTAACTGCGCTGAGCTGTAAACAATGTGAAGATGGCACCACCTTCAGCGGGCAGGGGTTGCAAGAAAAAATTGGATGCTCGGAGGCGCGGAATGTCGGGCTGCTCTGCCGGGTCGAGAGCTTCGCAGTTTCGGGCGGCGTCCTCTCTTCTCGCACTGTCTGTGACACTTCAAGTGCCCCGTCGGCTCCTGGGAGAGTGGAAATCTTTGCGAATGCGTGTGATCGGCGCCATCGAAGCAAAAGTCTCTTTGTAAATTGTGCTTCACGACTACTTACTGTCCATTAAGGTGAGTTCAGGTCACTAAAACCCCACAACATTCAAGGTTGCTTTTGTGATAAATTCTTTTAAGAAGATGGAGGGTTTACATCTAAGAAGATGTACCAACCTCTTCATGTTAAGTTTTAGACTTTGGAATTGTTTGGACCTTCTGCCCATTAAGCACAGAAGGGCAGCATCCACATTTCTCAGAATAATTTTTCTCTTAAATCACAGGCACGTAGTGAAAGGTTTTCAGGCAGAAATTTGCAGGATCACATAGAAAATGTAATTTCTATACCACAGCGGTCGTGTAGCGCCTTTCACAAGGGGTCTGCTACCGAGAGATGATCCAAATACATTTAAGCTGCTGTTACTGCTACTTACCTGTTGTGTTATTACGCCTTTAAAATGTACTTTACCTGAAAGCACTCCAGTACTGCTCATTGTATCTTTACTTCTTACATGTTAATGTTTTACTGTTTAATAATTTATATACTACATTTTATTTTTTTCCCTTGCACTCAGTGAGTGAAGCCACTGGGTAATCAGCTAGTTCAGAATAAACAAAACAGAAGAAACATCCATAAACCATAAAATTGATACATACTGAGAAGATGCACTTTCTGAAATGACAATTAACCACTGAAGGATCTGTTTCTGCCTTCAGAATTTAAAGGCTGAGGGTGGTCCTTCAGCAGTGACATCAGGGTGACCCCACCCACAAATTACAAGGAACATGGGAGAGCAACAGAAAATGCATAGAAACTAAATAATAAGCAAGGAAATATTCACAAAAATGCATAATTACAGTAAACATAAAAAAAAAATACTTTAAAATAAACAAAGAAGACAATGACAAGAAAAATATACAAAATCCAGAGAACAAACCCTGGCTGAAATATGACAGTGTCTCAGAGAAGTCAAGAAACAGAAAGGCAGCACCAACCTGAGTGTAATCCAAGGAAGAAGCACCATTAAATCACATCAAAGGAATCATATACAGTCGACCCTTGACATACGGCCGGCCTGACATACGAACAACTTGATTTACGACCAAAATATTTGTTTTGATTTACGACCAACATCTTGTGTTACGACTCGAATGCGGTCACGTGTATCCGCTTGTGCGATTGTATACAAACAGCCGAGAGCATTCGTAAGCGTCAGTCGGAGCCCAGATACATGTGTTTGTGGACGTAATTTCAGTCAGTGCAGTAATTTATCTATATATATAATTCTCGAAGACCATGGCAAGCAAGACGCATAATTGCTAAGGAAGGAAGAGAAGGTAACAAAGGTAAAGAAAGCGATTGTTAAGGGATGTTAGCTAGTGGGCTGGCGCGGCACATGATAATGTCATCAGGCTGAGTCAGCACCGGCTTGCTTTGGAGTGTATTATTACGGCAGTTAACAACACGACCAGCTTTGAACTGAGTGCTCGACTACTATCATTATTAACTTGAGAAACAGCGATCACAATCAAAACGAAGAAGGAAATTGTGCTGAAATATGAGAGTGGCGTTCGTGACCGAACTCGCTAATATGTACAGCATGTCGAAATCCACCATCTCGACAATTTTACAAAGAAAGATTTGCATAAGGAGGCTCCTTCTAAACAATAACCACCTTCCGTTTCATTCTCCTCCTCCTCCCTTCCTGCAGCCCAAAGATGTCAAATTAAATGGTGAGTACAGTATGAAATTGTTGTTTCTGGTAGGCTAGGCACTTTTTATAACTTTTTGGTTAGTACATTAGAAAAATTATTGGTGTTTTGGTAAATTATGCACATTATACAGCCCTTTTTTATTATGAAAAGGTTAAGTAAGTGTTGCTGTGGGAGGTTCGGAGCGCATTTCCATTATTTCTTATGGGAAAAATAGTCTTGACTAACAGCCAACTTGAGTTACAACCAGCCCTCATGAATGAATTGAGTTTGTAAGTCAAGGGTCCACTGTATAGAGGTTCCAAATATAAACATTTATGAATATACATCCAAAACTACATGTTATGACATATTGTGTTTATTTGCTTATATTGGATATACCTAACTTGATAATAAACTGTCCTCGACCAGTCTGGTCCAATGCTACACATGTAAATTCACATTATGACCCACTCCCTGCAGTCACCTTTTGTATGCAGGCTGCATCTCTACAGCATGTTTTCATTGGATTTACAAACTTCAGTCATCCGTGAACAAAATCTGAACAGTTTGGGAGTGAAGTCAGTTTGGGTGTGCGTGTTTGTGTGCCACAATTTGAATCTATGGATACCATAACTCAGAAATGAATCGCTCAGTCCAAATGAAACTTGCACAATTAGTTGCCTTGTAAATGCATCATGTATCAGGAGATATACATTTATTATAAATACTCAAAATTTTATTTTGCATCAACTGCATTATAATTGAAATAGGATGATATAAATTTTTTCAACAAAGTATGATTCTTTCACTTCCTTCCACGTAATAAAACACTGCATTATTGCACTATTGGCTGACAAAATGGGACAATGTATAGCTTTTTAACCTTACGGCTTGTGGTGAGTTGCTGGGGCTACGACCCGGCCTGGACGCCTGGAAGGACCGGAAGGTGGCATGTACGTCCTCCGGGCCACGAGGGGGCAACCGCCCTGGAACAGAGGAGGACCACAGGAGAGGAATAAGGAGGCTTATGCCTATTGGAACCTGTGGCCACCGCCAGGTGGTGCCCCGAGTCTCAGAGGGCCCGGGATTGATTTACTTCCACCACACCCGGGAAGATGGAGGAGAATCCCTCCAGGGATCCAAGTGCTCTTCCGCCACACCAGGAAGTGACGTCAGAGGGAGCACCTGGAGCACATCCGGGTGAAAATAAAAGGGCCCACATTCCTACAGTCTGGGAGCTAGAGTCGGGAGTGGGAGCAGGACAAGGCTCCCATGGAGAGACAGAGGAAAGGTGGTCCAAGGGACAGAATGAGAGAGGCCTGGTATCAAGGTGATTAGGGCAAGAAGGCCCAGTGGACTGTGCGGGACTGAGTTGTATTCATGATGGAGGACAAAATAAAATACCTTTTTATAAAGATGCGGTGTCTGTCTGATGGTGTCCGGGCATGTCTCACAGGCTACAGAATCATGAGTTTGAATCCCTAGTCCAATCATCATCCATGTGGGGTAAGCATGTTCTTCCCATAGGCTGTGTGGGTTTTCCGCCCACACACCCAAGGATGTGCTGCTTGAAGTGATTGGGGATTCTGAATTTTGTGATCTGTGTGGATGTATTTGTGTCTGAGTGGGTCCTGTGGTGCAGACCATTTATCTACCTTGCTCCCATTTCTTCTGGCTCCTGAGGTGTGTGAATCAGATGAAGTGTATTTGAGGATGTTACTGTATGTTGAGTTGTTTTGCTGCTAAAATCACAGCCCTTTGTATGGAAATGTACTGTATGTACTGGTCAAATCTTTTTTATATATCACTGTGTATTTAATAAGCTTATGTTTCCAACTTCAACAAATTCACTTATCATTAAAATTCATTTCCCTAAACTTATAATACAATAAAAATATTTTTAGATGAAAAGAACTAGCCTTTGGTCATCTTTTTGTCCTTCTACCTTCAAGACCATAGCCAACCATCCCTGTAAATATTGAGTTCTGAATAAGTAAAGGAAAAGTAAACCAAATTCTAATGAATGATTGTGCATGAGTTCAGTTGAAGCTAGGCTGTAACACAAGTAACACTTGTTGTTTAATGCATCCTCAAAATAACATCTTTGGTAAAATAGCACTCTAATATGTCAGAGTTTCCAATTGAAGAATATGTAGTTGTATATCATGTATTAGAACTGGTTGGTTCTAATCTTAGTTCAGAACCGAAATATGAATAAAAAAATCAGGTAAAAGTCAAAAACCCAGAAGTCAAAGGGTTGTTCTAATGCTGGAGACAAAATGAGACACAAAACCAAAGTCAAAAAATGAGACTTGAGGTCTTAGTGGCTGTGTCGATGGCAATGGTGGAGTTTAAAACACTGCATGCATTACTTTACGCTGTGCAACATCTAGAGGCACACACACTGATAGGTAACTATTGTGTTCGATAGAACAGGGTCCCAAGATGGTGGCAACCTTATCAAAAGCAAATGCTGTTGTCATAATTATTTAACAAGACATCAACAAAATTTACTTTCATTAATAATAAATTCCAAAAGAATGCAACACCATTGTCGTCCTTCATAATTTAAAACCTGAAAGCAGAAACTGTATTACTCCAGAAAAAAATTATCCAAAATCAAAAATAAATAAAGTATGCCAAGATGACAATAGTGGACTTGTGTTGGTAGGCTTAGCTTTTTATTCAGCTTCGTAGGAACTTAGGAAACTGTTGTTTGAGTTCTTTTACTCAAGAAAAATTAGTTTGAAGGAATTCAATCATTTGATTGCACTCCCTAGTGTGTTTTGGTGTGTGTGTGCGTGCCCTGTGGTGGGTTGGTGCCCTGCCTGGGGTTTGCTTGTAACGGCCGACCCCTTATTCCCAGCCGGCAGCTACACCTCCAAGACCTGTGGCCTGGATAATTAACTGAGAACCTTTCCTGCCAAGCCGTACTCTTACACAGATAAACTTTCCCCCCCAATCGACGGTTTGAAATGCAAAGACAATAAGCAGAATGTAAAATTAAACAAGAATAAATGTATTAAATGACACAAGACACGCCACAAGACAAATGTACACCCAAATATTCCTCCACCCCAACAATCCCAAAGCAACACTGACAATATATATATACAAATCCCCTCCCTTGTCCACGTAACATATAACACACACCACACAAACGACAAATGGCTAGCAAACAGAATGAGTGTGAACTTGAGTCCGATACGTGAATAAATGTCCTGAATACGGGTACTGATTAGTGGCGATTGTAATGTTTGTATTTCCCGGTGTTTGGAACAACCTCACCGTGATTCCTCGGCGTGTGGTGAATGATGATTCGACCCCGGGTCTTCAGCGGCAAGCAGGTTGAAAGGCAGTCCGGATGAATGAAAAACAAACTGGATGAAAGCGCAATGGAATGATTCGGCAGGCAAGTTGTGATCGTGAATGCGATATTGTTCTCCTCTTTTTCTCTCTCTCTCTCTCGTGCTAGTTCCCTCTTCGTCTCCTCCTCTTCTCCTTAAATAGTCCGTGACAGTAGTAATTGATTAATTGATATACACAGGTGCTTTCCAGATTAGTGGTTGTGAACTCCTCCCATCATCCATCCTCCTTTACGGGGACAACATTAACTGATACACATACACGCAGTCAATGGGACAATGAAACGAGACACACACACAGCACTGACATTTAAACACTATGTGGCACCGCTACATGCTTCCTGCCTTGCACCCTGTGTTGGTTGGATTGGCTCCAGCAGACCCCCGTGACCCTGTCGTTAGGATATAGCGGGTTGGATAATAGATGGATGGATGGATGTTGTTGCAATGAACTGTCTCGAAGTGGACCCATTAGTTCAAATTTCAATTATCAATGACTCTTCTGGGTTTTGCTGACTATGTTTACCCAGCAGTGACTTGAAAACAATTATCAGATGGCCACAAACACACAGTAGAAGAGGCAGCATCGGACTGTGCTGCCATGCAGTGGTTCATGTACCTACAATGCTTTCTATTACAATTGGTGTGCCTTTGAGCTGTTATGAGTTTTTAATGCATAGCACTTCTCACTGAGCGCAAAAGCAAAACACAAGTTCATAGGTACGAGATACAAATACAAACTTTACAAAGTACTAACTACACATAGAGTAGACATAAAGACACAGGTTTGTTTTAACAGACTTGAAACAAGGTGGTTCAAAATATAACATAAATGGAGCCCAGTGATATCTATCCATTAATTAATTGTTAAACAAAAGAGAGGAAATGAAAACTACACTCAGCAGCATCCATGGAAGAAATAAACCTCTGGAGGTTCCATTATAACAAAGAAAGTCAAAGACAAAGTCAGACATAAATATAATACTAGAGACATCAGCCAAATGGCCGTCCACCCCCACCAGGGCATTCTACACTAAAGCCTAGGCTAGGTCGTCTAACCTGAAAACAGAATCTTTACATCCATTGATGTAAAGGTAGTTCACAGACAGTATTTCAAGGACCTATTTTGTCCTTTAAGGAATGACTTTCTTATTGCCACTCATCCTGTCAAATCTGCAGCACAAAAAGTCTGCTCTTTAAAGTAGAAACTGAGACTTGCTTTTTTTGACCGCTGTTAAGCTGTGCTTGAAGCTACTGTGCTGTGAGGGTCCTATCACACAAGCTGATGGCCCTCAGAAACTTGTCTTCTGATTGGGTTGTGACTTTGGGTCTGCCTGATTTCTTCCAGTTTTCTTCCAGTTTCTAATTGCCTTTTGATTGAGTACCACTGTACTCACTGGCGCTTTTTTCTTTTGCATTTACTCTAAATGAAAGGCCAACATTTCTTTAAATCCAAACCTAAGAGCATATTCCTTCTTCTCACCAGTTCATTGTTATTCAAGAATTGATTATTTCTTCATAGACAATCATTTTTTCCTCCTTATCAAATATTGTAAGTACAACGCTATTGTTAACTCCAACCATGCCCCTCTGATCATTGACCTTAAATTACTGTGCCCTACACACTAATCTCATAATTGGCATCTTAATGCCTTATCATTAGCTGATGAACACTGTACAGAATTTATATCCAAGCAAATTGACTATTTTCTTGAGACAAATTTATCCTCAGAGGTCTCTGCAGAAATACTCTGAGAAATTTTGAAGGCATTTTTAAGAGGACAGATTATTTCATATCTTTCTCACAAAAATAAATTGGAAACCAAGAAGGTATCCGAGCTAATCAGTGAAATTACCAGAATAGATCTAGAACATGCCAGGTCTCCAACTGAGGCACCTTATAGGAAAAAACAGGTTTTGCAATCAGAATTTAACTTCTTGACAACTTAAGAACTGGAACAGCTCATCTCTAAATCATGACATCATTATTATGAACACGGAGAGAAGGCTAATATGGCCCAACAAATCCACAAGCAGAAAGTCTGCAATGCAAGAACAGTAATTACCAACACAAATATTATTGACCATAATAATATAACCCATAAATTTACGGAGTACAATTAAGTCCTTATAGTCTACTCAGTTTAAAGAAGGTAAGGGATAATCTAATGAGTTTTTTACCCATTACAGATACTGTACCACAGCTAGATACTCTTAGTGCTGTGGATCTGGATAAACCTCTGACACTCTCAGAATTACTAAATGCTATAAACTCACTTTAAAGTGGGAAAGCAGCAGGCCCTGATGGCTACTTGGTGGAATTTTATTAATAATTATGAAATAAAAAATCAAATAAATTAGCTCCACTCTAATTAGCAATGTTTATAGAACACAATATCTTACCTCAAACTTTTTTTCCTAGGAAAAATAAGGACTTACTACAATGTGCATCATACAGACCAATCTCACTCCTGAATAATGACATCAAGATACTCTCCAAAGTTCTAGCTAGAAGAATTGAGAAAGTTCTTCCTTCTGTAACATCACAAGACAAAACTGGATTTATTTAAGGCAGACACTCAGCTTCTAATCTTCGACATTTGTTTAATGTAATATACTCACTCACAAAATCTAACACACCAGAGATCTTATTATTTTTGGATGTTGTGGGAAGCAGCCCGGACACAGACAGACGGACATCATTTTAAAGTCCAACACACGTTTATTTATAAGTATTAAAGTGCACAAATCAGTGCCGCAGCACCTATCACCCCAACAGTCCAGGCCTCTATCCACAATGCCTTTCCTTCAGACCGCCTCCTTCTCTCTCTATCCAGACCTTGTCCTCTTCCACCCAACTCCAGCCCTGAATGATGGGAGGCGGCCCCTTTTATGTCCTCCCGGATGTGCTCCAGTAATCTTCCACGGACACGCCCCAGTGTGGCGGAAGTGCCAGCTGTATCCCCGGAAACACTCCAGGTGTCGCTGCTTCTCCTCCCCTCAGCACTTCCTGGTGTGGCGGAAGTGCTGAGGTCCAGGGCTCTCCAGGCATTGGGGTGCCCCCTGGCAGTGACCACAGGCCCCTACAGGGTTGAGCTTCAAAGCTCTGCACTCATGGCCACCAAAGCAACCAGGGCGGTCACCCCCTCATGGTCTGGAGAAGGCGTAAGCCCTCCTCTGGTCCTCCTGGACGTCCCAGCTGGGTACCACCCCCAGCCGCGTGCCACAATGTAGAAAAATAATTTGATATGGTTGAATAGGACTACCTATTCACGACATTGCACAAATCTAGGTTTGGGCTAAACATATGTGCATGGATCAAATTACTTATACCAGTCCAGAAGCCTCAGCTCGTACTTACAGCATTATTTCAAACTGCAGCGATGTCTCATACTTTGAACTTAATTAGTTTCAGGAGGCTGTTTGAACTTTGAATTGTTCAAAGTGCAAATTAATTTTCTCTATTAGAAATAATGGAAAGTGAATTAATCCATTCCCAGACCTTAAACAGTACCCATTTTGATTAACATAAACAACAAATACACGTAATTTAAGGTAAAAATAACACAATTAAGTGCCCTAAATATTAAATAAAAAATCAAAACAATAAATAAAATGTGTATTGCATTTACTGTACTTTACTGAGGAGTGGGGTTGTCCCATGTGGATGCCATGGTTAATAGATATGGGTTATATATATAACCAAACAAACCAAAATAAAGTGAAAGAAGCACTGAAAACACATGAGCGTAATGCAAGAGATGCTTTGACAGCGAGAACGAGATATGACTTGAATGCACAGCAGATGACATTTACGCTTGCTGCGTAAGCACTATCTGTTGATGCTTTTTTTCACTGCATGCGCAGTTCAAACATAGAAGTATCATTTGAACTCCAAATCAAATTTCTCTCAAATTTAGCATTCAAACTATGGAACATTTGAAGTTAGAATCATTCGAAGTAAGAGGCATCACTGTACTTCAAACTAGAATGTGGTACTAGACAAGGATGCCCCCTATCACCATTGCTCTTTGCAATCTCCATTGAGCCATTAGCTGTTTACTTTCAAAATGCATCAGAGATAAAGGTGATTTTCAGAGAAGGTCTTGAACAGAAAATATTTTTATATGAAGACGATATGTTACTGTATATATCTTACCCACAAAATTCCATTGCAGTAGTCCTAAAAGCACTAGCAGATTTCAAAAGATATCTGGGCTCAAAATTAATTTGAACAAAAGTGTGTTATTTCTAGTGAACTCTCTAGAGCACAATATTAGACAGGCCACCTTTCCATTTATTTAACAGATGAATTTAAATACCTAGGGGTAAATATCATAAGTAAATATAAAGCCCTTTTTCAACAAAATTTTGCTTTCTGCATGTAAAAAAATTAAACAAGACATAAATAGATGGTCAACCCTCCATCTCACATTAGCAGTGAGAATCAACACTGTCAAAATGAACATTCTTCCCAAGCTTCTATTTCTATTTCAAAGCATCCCCATATATATTAACAAATTTTTTTTTTAAGAAACCAGATTCAATCATAACCTCATTTATTTGGAATTCGAAACATTCACGCACCTGCCTAGAGCTGAAATGGGCATGGCACTACCTAACTTTCAATTGCATTACTGGGTGGCAAATATACAGGCAATAAAGTCCTGAACATCGACACAAATCGATGAATATACAAAAGTCTGGTCTTCAATCTGAAATCTTGAAAGACTTCTTTACATTCCATCTATTGTGCCCCAGTAAATACAATTTATCATGAATACACTAATAATCCAATTGCCCTTCATTCATTCAAAATATGAAACCAATATAGGAAGCACTTTAAGACAGAGAAGCTTTTACCTGTTGTACATTTACATAACAACCACCTTTTCCCACCCTCTTAAACATACAGAGTATTTAATGTTTGGAAAATCATTCTGCATACCACATGTGCCATAGGTTGCCGACCCCTGTTCTATACTATTTGAAATTGAAAACAATCACACTCACATTTAGAAGATCTGTTCAAAATTTCTTTTAAAAATATGGCAGCGCCTAATCAATAGCATCCTTCTATATAAAAGCGGTCGGAATTGTCCTTCCGTCCCGTGAGTGCTACGCAGGCGCGGAGTTTCACACACGCCACGTCCATTTTGCAATGCACGATGGAATTTGTAGTTTCGTTTTTCCAGGTAAAAGATGATTTTCTACTCCAGACTGTGCTATATCTTCTTCTTCTTTCTTACTATATAAAAGCGGTCGGGGTTGTCCTTCCGTCCTGTGAGTGGAAAGCGTAGCGGTATTCCGCTTATCACAGACTTACTACTTGCAGCTTACGGTACGAAGCGACATGATGTGAACAGAGTTCTGGTGCTCCCATCGTTCCCTTGCTTTTGTGCGTGATGCGCTGGAAAAATAGACAAAATTATGTCTCTGGAAATAATTAACGTTGATGGAGTACAAATGCCTCACCGCGTAGTAAATATCAGGGGGGTTCAAAAGGGCGACCTCAATATAGAAATAAAGTTCAAATTTCATCACAAAAATAACAGAAACTACGAGTATTAAAGTAATACCGCTCAAATGCAATATAACCAAATTAATGAGTTTGTATAAAATATCAAATTTATCTACATATTGAATTGCCTTAAGAAGTGGTCAACTTAAAAGTCGGTCGCCTTAAAAAGGCGGGTCAGCCTAGTTTTAAAATAAGCTTGTATATCTAGGAAAAAAATACTCTTCTTTCCTTGCTGCTTTTAAAGATTTGCTCTGGTTTTTGGCTCTCCTCTCTTTGTTAAGTTTAGCTTGATTGTATGGAATGGTATTTACTTCAAATTAAATGAATGAAAGGAAGAAAGAAAGGTCTACATTTCTAGGGGTAATAATGCTCTCTCTCTCATTTCATTTGTTAATTACCATTTACTTGCCATTATCACTGGAATATACAACTTTCTACAGTAACCCAGCCACAGGGGATGCACAAACCAATGTGTTTCTTCATGCCAGTCAAAAGCCCGGATAAATGGGGATGGTTAAGTCAGGAAGGGCATCCAATGTAAAATTTTGCCAAATCAACATGCAGACAACAATACAAATTTCCATACTGGATTGGTCGAGCCCCGGGTTAACAACGACCGCCACCAGTACTGTTAGCCAACAGAGTGCTGATGGAAATTGGGCTACTGTTCGCAGAAGAAGATACAGAGGACAGGAAAATATGGAAGAAGATAATCCACTGTGGCAACCCCTAATGGGAGTAGTTAAATGAACAAGAAGGATACAACTTTCTACTGTGTAATATTGTCCAAGTAATACTTTGGAGGGTATAGTAATGCAGTCTGTTCCAACGCTGCTTTAAAATAGAATAAACAGAGGGTTTTTAAATAATCAAAAGAGGATGGGACACCTGTACAAATTGTTTGCTTCAACTTGCAAGGCTTAATTTACTTTAATTGCTGCAGAACATCTGTAGGTTGTAACCTATTAGTTGTTTCCTGAAGAAGGCCCATCTGTAATATTCTGAGATTTCTTTTTTTCAGTTTTTGATAACTTAAACTTTAAATTTAAACCTCTAGAAGTTTACTGCTTACTTTTTCACCATTTTAGGTCATTCATTGCATTTCAACTGATTAAATTTGAAGAAAAACTGGAAAAACTGAGTACTTCTAAAACTTTTGACTAGTAGTGTGTATATGTATGTTCTTTTTTTTTATACTCTCTCTTGATTTTCAGTAAAGTTGTAATTTCTCCCTGGGGACAAATAAAGTATGTATGTATGTATGTTTCTATCTATCTATCTATCTATCTATCTATCTATCTATCTATCTGGGGGTCTTGCTAGAGCAATAGATTGTTTCTTTGGTCCATCTTCAAAATGGTTTACTGAAGTATCAATAGTTTTCATCTACAGTTGTGTTATTGTTAACTAGACAAAAACACCAGACCAATAATAATATAGTCCTTCCTTCTGAATGTGCTCTGCAGTTGTACAGGTACACAGTGATGCTGGTACCCGAACTCAGTGCATTTCACAACCCATTTGGTACCCTTAAACTGGGTTGATGGACATCACCCTTAATTGTCCATAGCGAGTAGTTATGTAGGTATAATTAGACTTTGACAACTTGTGTGCGGGGGATCCTCCTCTGTGCCTGGAGAACGTACCCCTTCAATAACACAAATGATGCCCATTATACATGGTGCATATACTGTGGACTTTAAGGAATGCATGCGCCGTGTGTACAGAGCATTTCATTACAGCTTGACAACCTTGTCCCCATTGGTGTCCGAAGTGTGCCAGAAACAAAAACGGTGGCCATTTGTGTACATACCATGGACATTATTATTATACTTCTATGACCCAGAGGAAGTGGGTTGTTCCCTCTTGGTGTCCAGAGCATGCACCTCTTAACTTTCAGAAATGATGCCCCTTCAGATGACACCACCCTAGGTGAATGCCTGTGTTACTTAAAAAATTGAACGGCTGTGTCCCAACCTTGAAGTGGATCATTAATATATTCCAGGCCTGTTAGAGGGCAGGTACAAGATAGAGGTAAATACTCTTTAATTCTGCACTAGCAGCACAATAAGAGCTAATGTATATGGAGGATGACCCTTTTACACTATGTGCCAAAAAATAGCCAATGCTAGGTTTACACATAGGTCCTTGTAGGAAATTCTTCTGCTGTTGCAGGAGTCTTAAAACATAAACCGAAATTGCTTCATTGCTGGTACTATAATGGATGGATCAATTGATAGACAAGATGGCACTAACAGAAATGAGAGACATGGCTTAAAATGGATTCAAAAAGTATTCAGACCGCTTCACTTCCTGCACACTTTATTATGCTGTAAATTGTATGCACTTATATAAATGAGAGATTTCAGTTTTTGATTTGAATAAAATTGCAAAGCTTTCTAAAAATGTGTTTTCACTTTGCCATCATAGATTATTGAGTGTAAATTTGCAAAATTGGCAGATTTATCCATTTAAAATTAAATCTGCCTACATGTTATCTAAATCTCTTGCATAAATCAACTTTTAGCACCTTCAGGCTCCTGAGGTGCAAGCCTGGCTGTGACGTATCTGATTAATTCTTTTAGTACACAGTACAGCGCAGAATTATTTTTAGCTACTGTATACTGGAATTTGTGCTCTTTTCATGTTTTAGTATTTTAAATGGGACAGCACACACCAATTATGACAAAGTAATTTAGAAAAATACTAAAAATTAAAGGTTTATTTAAACCAAAATACACATGGATAGGATGAGCATTACAAACACACACGTAACACATCTTGTTGTTCAAACATGCAGCACACAGATATAGTCATTTTTATGTGCTGAAAGGCTATCAAGGGGCAAGTAAAGAGAGTAATAAGACAGGCTGGGTCAGTAAACACTAAAACCACCAATGTGACAAAAATCAAAAAGGCTAAGCAAGAATCAAATGTCTTTAAACTAAAAGAAATACCTAAAACAAACAAAATTGTTCCAGAAATTCTCCTTTAATTAATATCAAATAGTGATCAAAATTGTAAACATTAAAAACAAAACCACAAAATTAATGAATTTCTGACATAAGAGAGAAACAGGCAAAAAATATGAAAAAAAATTGCTGCTTGACTGCTCTCTTAAAGAGATCATGCTGATTGGCATTTAGAAAGCCAAATATCTAAGGTAGTTTCGGGCTGCTTTTTCTCTGCCATGGGCATTAAGAGCTCACCGCTGCCACCTGTCTGGACTCAGGAGTTTCTCTGATCTTCAATAACTTTGCTAGAGCCATATTCTCTCCTTCTCTCTCTGTTTATGGCGCTTCTTACTCATAAGGTGCCCAATGCTACACCCTGGAGGTGCCCATCTTCCCAAGTTGGCATGTAGAGGTGCACTCCAATTGCCTTTGTGGATTTCTTGTTGTGTCTGGCTGGGGTCTTTTTTAATATGCATAACCCCTTCCTTGCTGTTCAAACAAAAAACTACACACCATGCAACAAGAATCATTCGAAAACATTTTCCAAGGAATTCAGTCAATTAGTGAAAAACGTTTACTACATATTATATGGAGTATTCCCTACAGAAATAACAGAACAGAAAAATATATAAAAATGATTAACACTCACAATATACCATCCATCCATCCATTATCCAACCCGCTATATCCTAACTACAGGGTCACAGGGGTCTGCTTTAGCCAATCACAGCCCACACAGGGCACAAGGCAGGAAACAAACCCCAGGAAGGGTGCCAGCCCACTGCAGGGCGCACACACACACACCCACACACCAAGCACACATAGGGACAATTTAGGATCGCCAATGCACCTAACCTGCATGTCTTTGGACTGTGGGAGGAAACCGGAATACCCAGAGGAAACCCATGCAGACACAGGGAGAACATGCAAACTCCACGCAGGGAGCACAATATACTATTCTATTTATTTTATTGTAACTTGTAGTGCCCATTTTCCAGTCAGTTGGGATGATGCCAGTCTCCCAAATGTTGTCCCTATCTGGAAAGGGAAGGGTGATCGCCTGGATTGCGGCAACTACAAGGGGATAACACTGCTCTCTGTGCCGGGTGAGGTCCTTACTAGGGTCATCCTCAATAGGATCCGTGATCACTTGCTCACCTACCAGTGACCGGAACAGTCTGGTTTTAGGCCTAAGAAGTCTACCATCGACCACATCCTGGCACAGAGGGTTCTCATGGAGCACAAATACGAATATCGACAGAGTTTCTTTGCAGCTTTTATTGATTTCCGTAAAGCATTTGACTCAGTTGATAAAGCTGCCCTGTTGGAAATCTTGAAGGTTCGCGGGATCCCCTCGATGTTGCTGGATATCATGGACGGCCTGTACACTGGCACTGTGAGTGCTGTGCAGAGTGGAGACAGGACATCTGCGTTTTTCCAAGTCGATTCTGGGTTTGTGTTCTTGCTCCTACTCTGTTCAATGCTTGTATGGACTGGGTGTTGGGCAAGGTCATGGGGTCCAGCGGCTGTGGGGCATCTGTTGGTGAAGAAAGATTCCTGGATCTTGACTTTGCTCATGATGCTGTGATCTTCGCGGAGTCAATGGAGGCTTTGATTGGGGTGCTCGAGAAACTGAGTGAGTGTCCTGCATAAAAACCAAGATCCAGGCCTTTAATGACTTCTTGGGCACAGCCATCAGCAATGTGTCTTTTTGCAGAGAGAGTGTCAACTGTGTTGAGAGGTTTACTTGCCTTGGCAGTGACATTCATGTCTTTGGTCATTCTTCCTATGAAGTCAGTAGATGAACTGGGAGAGCATGGGGGGTCATGAGGTCACTGGAAAGGGGTGTGTGGTTGCAAGACATGGACGCTATCCAGTGACCTGAGACGAAGACTGGACTCCTTTGTTACTGTGTCTCTCCAGAAAATCTTTGGGTGCCGTTGGTTTGACTTGTCGAATGAGCGGTTGCTCATGGAGTCCCGAATGAGGCACATGACCTGTATTGTGAGGTAGCGTTAGTTACAGCATTACGGCCATATGGCACGTTTCCCCGAGGATGATCTGGCTCATAAGATCCTCATTGTTGGGGACCTGAGTGGCTGGACCAGGCCAAGGGGTCACCCACGTAACACCTGGCTGCGGCAGATAGAGGGTCATTTCCAGAGGGTAGGACTGGACCGCGTGTCTGCCTGGGGGTTGCCAACCAGGATCCCGAGTTGTTTCATCGTGTAGTGGGTGTGGCAACACGCTGTACCAGTCTATGCTCCCCAACTTGACTTGTAGTGCAAAACACCATTTATATTTTATCCTGACAGCATCAGCACAGGAACAAACTCTCGAAAATATCCCAGGCTGCCATAGGATACAGAAAGTACATGTAAACACCATGCACACTAAGACCACCATGAAATCAAACCTAAGGCCTTTAAATACTGCAGAGGAGCCAGTAATTCACTTCACTACCTTCGTCACTCTATTTTAAAATATTACATCTATTAAAACCATTAAATCTAAATTAATGTACAATGCAAATGATACTTTTGGAAAATAGCATAATCCTATTTGCAAAACAATTTACTTTTGATTTATAATAATAACAATGATAATACATTTTATTTAAGGGCAGCATGGTGGCGCAGTTGGTAGCGCTGCTGCCTTGCATTTAGGAGACCCGGGTTCGCTTCCTGGGTCCTCCCTGTGTGGAGTTTGCTTGTTCTCCCTGTGTGGGCGTGGGTTTCCTCAGGGTACTCTGGTTTCCTCCCACAGTCCAAAGACATGCCGGTTAGGTGGATTGGTGATTCTAAATTGTGCTTTGTGTGCACACTGCGGTGGGCTGGCACCCTGCCTGGGGTTTGTTTCCTGCCTTGCTAGCTGGGATTGGCTCCAGCAGACCCCCGTGACCCTGTAGTTAGGATATAGCAGGTTGGATTATGGATGGACATTTTATTTATGTAGCACATTTCCCAGTGGTACTAATAAATCACCCAGATGCGTGGTGGAGAGGAAGACTTGATGTTATTTTGGAGAAATTGGGTTGATAGGACTGGTGAGTTCTGTTGTGTCGAATGGCCTGTTCTACAAAAAATGTTTCTAATGTTTTAAATAGCCTCAGCAAAATCAAGCCATCACTGATACCAGGTCTATATCAGCCTATGAAAACAATTTTGTCTCAGTTCTCTTTTCCAATTATGCTTTCAGCTGGAGTACACTGTGCTACATGTTACCTGCAGCAGCTTCTGACAAAAATAAAGAAGAAAACAGCTAAGCCAAAATAAGACATGGCTTGTCCTCTTCATGTCTTTAGAAACTCCAATATAAGATCAAAGTGTGAAACAAATTAACATAATTATCCAAAAGTAGTTGTTCCTTGGCTAAAGCAACCCAGTTAAAGAGTTATTAGAATAAGCTGATTGACTCAAGACAGGCTGGAATACAGCCAGCCCTTTTTAATATAAACCTCACATTTGACATTTACCATCTGAGTCAAGTTACTAGTATAAAAGTTCAAATGATGAAAGGGATTTCCTGGAAAAATCAGGAAAAAGATGTCCTTATATGTCTTTCTGGAAAAGGCTACAAAGCCTTTTTTAAAGCTGTGGGACTTCACTGAACCACAGCATGAGCCATGATCTCCAAATGAAAAACACTTGAAACATTTGTGACTTTTCTCAGGTGTAGCCAGCCTGCCACACTTACTTGAGGAAATCAACAAGAATTCTAAAAATCTCATCAAGAACTGCAGGGTTCTCTTGCCACAGCAATCAAAAATATGCTGGGCTCAAATGGGCTTCATTGGAGTTTAGCATTATGGATAATGAATGGATGGATAAACAAGAAGAACATAAATACTCAACTCTCATTTTCCAGGATGCAGCAGGATGATCCCCAAAGCCTTTTGAAAGAATATTGTATGAAAAGTCAAAATGAAAATTGATTTTTTTTTATGATATGATTGGAATATGCAAATACATTTTACCAATAGTCAAACATGGTGATGGTAGTGTGGTGGTGTAACAATACTTTGCTGCTTAAGGACCTGGACAATTTGCCATAATTGAAGTAACCATAAATTCTACTCTTAAAGGCGAAGGTCCTGTCATCTGTGCATGAACCTTAAGCGTACTTGTGTTATACAGCAAGACAGATCCAAGATGCAAAAGCAAGATCACATGCAAAAGACTGAAAAGAAAAAGAAACTGAAAGATTTGGACTAGCTTAGTCAAAGGTCAATCCTCTACCAGGATCTGAAACAAACTACCAATGTTTTTGAAATAAAGCATTTTTGTACAGTGCTAGAAGGGAGCCCCGATTTGCTGGTAGTGTATACTGTCACTTCGGCGATTTGCTGTTTTGAGTGATGTGAGGTTTTCTGTGTGCATCAGCAGGAATTTACATCAGCAAGTACTCACCAGTACACTAATATACATTTATCTGTTTGTCTCCCTGCTTTTGTTTTTTTTTTTGTTTAGGGGACCCGCTGCTCCTGATGTTCCAACAGTGGTCTTTTAATCAACTACTGCAGTGTTTCCCAACCTGTGTGGGTTGACGGCCCACTTTTTCATATGCCAGTGTGTTTGTGACCCTTGGGGATGGGGTCCTCCTCTGTGAATTTAGTGTGATTATCTAGGCAGAGGGATTGAGATGGTCCCTCTCTGTGAATCACCAAAATGGCAGGTTGGGTTTCCGCATGATCACCAGATCATCAGAGAGTTAGATGAATCAAACATGATCATTAATGCTTGTCCACTTTGATGAATCAATTATGATCACCAGAGCAAGGGTTGCAGGGTTGTCTGAATTGGGCTGTGATGGTTGCTGTCATTTCAGCTAAAGGGGGCACAATGAGTAGCTAGCTATAAGTGGGTAATGATGTTTTTTCACACAGTGCAAGCTCATGTTCATTCAATGAATGACTTAAATAAAAAAGTGTGTTATAAGTTCCCTCCAGTGCCTTTTATCCCATTTTAGATTTTGGTCGAAAACAATTTGCAAGAATATGTTCTTTTACAGCAATGTAGTTGATTTTCAGACTCTTTCTCAACAAATTCAAAGATGAGGGTTGCATAATTCCACATGATTTCAGGTATTCTTATTTCCATTCCTTTTTTTTTCCAAATGCTCTTTGAACCACCTATGAAATTTTTAAGTTCATCTGGTCTCTGCTGCATATGTTGAAGCAGCGCAGATGGGAAAACATTTAATGAGACTATTTTGGTATTGCAGTAACTGACTGGTTTTAGCCTGTGTCATCATACAGTCAGCAAAACTCTAGCTGATGTGTTTTTAATTTCTTCACCTGCATTTTAAACATCTCATTCAGTTGTTTGAAGCTATTTCTGCAATCCTCACTTATTTGTACAAATCAGTATGCAGTAAGAAACAGAGGAAATTCTACCAGAAAGAAGCACAATAGCAATTAGCACAATGATAATTACCTTCTCATTGTTTTTCTGCATTAATATTGTCCACTGCAAATTTCATATTTGGATATTTTTACTTATAATAGAACCAGGTAGTCAGCATCATCCAGTATCTCATGGTTCTTGGTGTTAAGTGATATTCAGTAATTCAGTGAGAATAGCTGAGCACTTAAAAGCAAATTGTAGCAAGTTAAAGCAGATGTTACAATGTTGTTTGATTTTTCCTCTCCTCTGGTTTTACAGATAAACCCCTGAAGAGGCTCTCTGCATTAACAATGTTCAATGTTCAAATGATATTTACTTATTCCTACCTTGCATTATTTCCTGAGAGTGCATAATAGCAGATGAGTGCAACTCGAGCAGACAGGCAGGCAAAAGTCAGATCAGAGAAGCTTAAAGCAATGTACACATTAACACTCATGGGCCATGACAGATGTGCTAATCGCCAATTACTCAACAAATTAAAATCTTTTCAAGGGATGGATGCCTGTCATCCTACTCTTTTCATAAACATATTCAAAAGAAACTATACAACAATTTGTCAAGGCTCTCTGGTACTTTTCTCAGAAGAAATTGTTTCTTAAAAGAAAAATGTGATATTTTCAGGTCAAAGTTTTTTTTTATATTTTTGGTGTACATTAAATTTGTCACAGCAAACTACAGTATGTGCTTAAAGGATAAGATCAGTATTTTTCAAGCTGAAGCTATTTGTATCTGTCAATTATTAATAATCTAGCTATCACACACGAAAAGTATACATATATATATATATATATATATATATATATAGTGATAGACATCCGGGGACCTTGCCTTATCAGGACGCCTGGAGATGGGAAGGACCGGGAGAGGGGCTATATTCTCCCCGGAATTCAAGAGGGCGACCACCCTGGATTGCATGGGGGCCACAGAGCTTGTAAGCTCAACCCTGTAGGGGGATGTGGCCACCACTAGAGGAAGCCCGGACTGCTCCGAAACTGTAATTCCGCCACACCCGAAAGTGCTGCTCGATGTTAATTGTGGAGCACCTGGAGTACTTCCGGGTGCGCTATTAAATGGGCCACCTCACTCCATTCGGGGAGCAGGAGTTGGGCGGAAGAGGACGGAGCTTGCAAGTCAGGAGTGGAGGCGGCATTGTGCATTGTGGGTTTGTGCTGTGAAATAAATGTGTGTGTTTTGGGACATTTGGAGTCCGTGTCTGTCTGTGTCCAGTTCAAGGTTCACTATATATATATACTAGCAAAATACCCGCGCTTCGCAGCGGCGAAGTACTGCATTAAAATTTTTATTAAGAAGAAAATTTTACCTTTTTAAACTGAGGGAAAATATGCCAATAATTATATGTTAAGGATCTCTTTGTATACCACATTGTGAGTTCGGCCCTCCGGTTGTTACATGACCAAGGTGTGCGCTGAGCTTACTCTTGAGCATGCAACTTACAATTGGCCATGTGAACAGTAATCTTGTCTCAAATCTCACAGCTTGGATTGCTGCTGTCATAATCGGTTTGAGTTTCATGGTTTGTTTCAATTACGACGGTATTTGCAGGACTTGTATTGAAGTGACATTCGGCATCTGTCAAGCGTTGCAAGTATACAACCAGTTTCATTGATAACTTCACATCCAGCTTTTGAGAGTTTAAACATTCATAAACATCAAAGTGTCCACTACTGAAATTGTCACCTGTGAATCTAAGATGTTTAAGAGGCATTGGCGGTTCTCCAAAGGTGTAAAATATTTGGCCATTTCAGTACACTTGAAAGCGACAACCAAACAATTCAGCGGCAGCCATCAACTCACATGCAGAACCATAGGTGAAGGGCTTAAGCATTTCACTCTTATAATGCTCCTGTGTAGTATAATTATCTCCTGTACCATCATCCGTCCACACATTGAACCTGTTCCAGTCATTCAATACATAAGACACAATGTTCCTCTGGATATCAAGAGTGAGCCTGATATGGCCGTGCAATATGTAACAAAGAGAATGGAAAAGGTAGGTGGTATTTCCGGGCATTGAAACCACTCGGTAAGTGATAGTTCTTTGATCGATAGTGATCATCTCGATAGACATGGTAATGGGGGTTCGAATGATAAAGGAAATGGGTACCTGAGCAATGTAAAGTAAGTGTAAAATACCTATACAATAATTATAATTGTAATAAACAAACAATAAAGCAGCGGAGAAGCCGTGGATTAAACAAAAAGGCTGTAGTTATCAGTAGGGAGACGTGAATCCCGTGGCGAAGCAAGGAAGGGAATGTAGAGACTGGAGCGACAGACGGCCTTATATAGGCAGGCAGCCAACAACGTGGGAGGCGTTGGGATGGGAGACCCAACGCCGCCTCACACGGTGACCGAGCTGCAGGCTATGGACGTATATATGTACGTAAGTAGGATTCAGTTAGCGTTGGGAACCCGTGTACCAAATTTCTTGAAGATGGGCCCATAAGTAACAAAGACCATTGAAAAGTTCAATATGGCGGCTGACAGTGGCATCATACCATCAAAATAAGTATGTACATTGGTTTCGGTTAGTGCAGGGAAGCCGCCTACCAAATTTCGAGAAGATGGGGCGATGAATAAAAAGGTTCAACATGGCGGACGTTTTTGACCGTTATGACTATTACGCGTAGAATTTCGAAATGAAACCTGCTTAACTTTTGTAAGTAATCTGTAAGGAATGAGCCTGCCAAATTTCAGCCTTCTACCTATACGGGAAGTTGGAGAATTAGTGATGTTGGAAAATTCAATATGGTGGCTGACAGTGGCATCATACCACCGAAATAAGTACGTACATTGGTTTCGGTTAGGTCAGGGAAGCCACCTACCAAATTTCGTGAAGATGGGGCCGTAAATAAGAAACTTCAACATGGCGGACGTTGTTGACCGTTATGACCGTTACGCATAGAATTTCGAAATGAAACCTGCTTAATTGTTGTAAGTAAGCTGTAAGGAATGGTCCTGCCAAATTTCAGCCTTCTACCTACACGGGAAGTTGGAGAATTAGTGACGTTGGAAAGTTCAATATGGCGGCCGACAGTGGTGTCATACCAACGAAATAAGTACGGATATTAGTTTCCGTTAAAAGTTCAATATGGCTGCCAACAGTGGCATCATACCACCGAAATAAGTACCAAATTTCGGCCTTCTACCTACACGGGAAGTTGGAGAATTAGTGACCTTGGAAAGTTCAATATGGCGGCTGACAGTGGCGTCATACCACCGAAATAAGTATGTACATTGGTTTCGGTTAGCGCAGGGAAGCCGCCTACCAAATTTCGTGAAGATGGGGCCATTAATAAGAAAGTTCAATATGGCAGACGTTGTTGATCGTTATGACCGTTACGCGTAGAATTTCGAAAGAAAACCTGCTTAACTTTTGTAAGTAAGCTGTAAGGAATGGGCCTGCCAAATTTCAGCCTTCTACCTACACGGGAAGTTGGAGAATTATTGACGTTTGGAAAATTCAATATGGCGGCCGACAGTGGTGTCATACCACCGAAATAAGTACGTAAATCGGTTTTGGTTAGCGCAGGGAAGCCACCTACCAAATTTTGTGAAGATAGGGTCAGCCTTCTACCTACATGGGAAGTTTGAAGATGGGGCCATAAATAAGAAAGTTCAACATGGTGGACGTTGTCGACCGTTATCGACCGTTATGACCGTTATGTGTAGAATTTCGAAATGAAACCTGCTTAACTTTTGTAAGTAAGCTGTAAGGAATAAGCCTGCCAAATTTCAGCTTTCTACCTACATGGGAAGTTGGAGAATTAGTGATGAGTGAGTGAGTGAGTGAGTGAGTCAGTCAGTCAGTCAGTCAGTCAGTCAGTGAGGGCTTTGCCTTTTATTATTATAGATATATATACTGTATATATATATATATATATATATATATATATATATATATATATATATACTGTATATATGTAATGCTCAAAAAGAACACTTTTTAATTAGAGTTTAACATCAAATAAATGAAACTTCTGGACTATTGATCTGGTCAGTTAAGTAGCAGAGGGAGTCGTTAATCACTTTCAGCTGCTTTGGTGTTAATGAAATTAACAAGAGGTGCACTAGAGGGGCAACAATAAGAGGACCCCCAAAACAGGAATGGCTTAACAGATGGTGGCCACTGAAATTTTTCTCTCCTCATCTTTTCTCACTGTTTTTTCATTAGTTATGCATTTGACTGAAGTCAGTGTCACTACTGGTAGCATGAGGTGATACGTGCCATTGCCAGAAGGTTTACTGTGTTTCCCAACACAGTCTCAAGGGCATGGAGGAGATTCCAGGAGACAGGCAGTTACTCTAGG
Organism: Polypterus senegalus; assembly: GCF_016835505.1. Classification (NCBI taxonomy): domain Eukaryota; kingdom Metazoa; phylum Chordata; class Cladistia; order Polypteriformes; family Polypteridae; genus Polypterus; species Polypterus senegalus. The sequence goes on from NC_053166.1 coordinate 115,059,187, forward strand.
ACACCTAGACATGGCCGTAGAAGGCCCTTAACCCATCAGCAGGACCAGTATCTGCTCCAGGATGAGCACTGCCAGAACCCTACAAGATGACCTCCAGCAAGACACTGGTGTGAATGCCTTTGACCAAACAATCAAAAACAGACTTCATGAGGGTGACCTGAGGGCCCGACGTCCTCTCTTGGGCCTTATGCTCACTATCCTGCACCGTTGAGCTCGATTGGCATTTTTCATAGAATACCAGAATCAGCAGGTCCACCACTGGCGCCATATGCTTTTCACAGATGAGAGCAGGTTCACCTTGAGCACATGCAACAGATGTAAAAGGGTCTGGAGAAGCCATAGAGAATGTTATGCTACCTGTAAAATCATTCAGCATGACCAGTCTGGTGGTACGTCAGTGATGGTCTGGGGAAGCATATCTATGTACGGACGCACAGACCTCTACAACCTAGACAACGGCACCTTGACTGTCATTAGGTATCAGGATGAAATCCTTGGACCCCTTGTCAGACCCTATGCTGGTGCAGTGGGTTCTGGGTTCCTCCTGGTGCACAACAATGCCCGGCCTCATGTGGTGAAAGTATGCAGGCAGTTTCTGGAGGATGAAGGAATTGATATCATTGATTGCCCCACCCTTGCTCACCTTACCTAAATCCAATTGAACACCTCTGGGACATTATGTTTCAGTCCATCCGACGCCACCAGGTTGCACCTCAGACTGTCCAGGAACTCAATGATGCCCTGGACCAGATCTTTGAGGAGATCTACCAGGACACCATCCGTCTTCTCATTAGTAGCATGCCCTGACGTTGTCAGCATGCAGACAAGCATGTTGGGGCCATACAAACTACTGAATATGATTTTGAGTTGCTATAATGAAATTTCAGCAAAATGGACTAGCCTGCCACATCATTTTTTCACTTTATTTTTCAGGGTGTCTTTGAATTCAGCCCTATGTAAGTTGATAATTTTCATTTCCATCAAACAATGTGGCATCCTTTTGTTCCTAACACATTACCCAGTCCATATCAGTATAGATATCCAGCGGGATTTTTTTCCCCATGTATATAATACAAAATACCTAGCTTGCACTTGCATTTTAAAGTGGAGATGAAAGGTATCAGGGTCCAAGTGAAAAGCTAAAGCCTTACAACTTACAGAGTGTATCTGTTTTTTCAGGCCAAAAGTGTTAACAAGATTGCATACATATTGCAAGACAGTGTATCCATGTCATTTTAGAGAAAAAACAAACTTTTATCTGAGAATAAATCACAAAATTCGCCTCACAAATCATCTTCTTCTATGAAAGCCCCGGGCACATGGTTTCCTCTAGCATTTCAATTTTACTTCAAAAAATTGTCTCCAAATGCTGTTATAGATATTATTTAATGTTGGTTCCCAGATGTAAATTGCTATCTTTGTTCTGTAGACAAGTTGACAATAATCATAGAAAAAATGTCTCACAAACACTCACAGTCTGTTCACTTATGCATAATAAGATGTATGCAAGGCAAAAAGGGAGATAGAGGCAGCTTACTTCAAAGCATATTAAGGACTAAACATTTTTTGGTAATTGACAACTATTACTGACATGTCTCCAGTATTAAGTATTAAAATAGGGAATCTTACAGACACTGACAGATATTAATCAGTCTGTAAATATACAGAGGGAGTCTATAAATTTTATGCAAACCCTTCCTGGTGCTGTGAGGCAGGAATGACAGCTCTGCACTACCACGCTTTCTATGTTAAAACATCAGAACTAAACATATTAAGCTTTAACCTGACAAAAACTAAATATATGGCTATAACATCTATTCAATTCATGTCACTAGATTGCTCACTATGCACATGTCTAACCTCTCTCTCTCACGTGTTGTCACTAGACTACTGGAGCATGAGCCTGCATAAGCAGGTAATAAAGCAACAATTATTATGAAATAACATCATTTTTTTTTTCAAGTGGAATATGTTTCCGTAATATTCAGTATGTGTGCCAGCATTAGGAGTCCATCTATGTGATATGCCAAAACTCAACCTATGACAGCTGGGTCAAGCTGACAAACAAGTAGGACATCTTTACATCCTGAGGTATTCTTCCTTCAAGAAAACAGCACCCTGTAATAACTTTCAATTTATTTTTATTTTCACATGCTTGCCTTAGAATATTTATATATTTGTATAGTGCTCTTCTTTGTATAGTGCAGGCTTAGAGCCCTGTAAACAATTATAAGTCAAAATATACTGTACTTAAAGATTATGATAATTACTAAATACAAAACTGCTACACATATAAAAACAGATTTGTTAAAACACACAGAAAACAATTTAGAAACTGACTAAATATAAATGGAAACCAATAACACCTGTCCGGTGAGTGATTGATGAACTATGGCTAGTTAGCAACGGTGGAGATTAAAATAATACAAGAGAAAGTCAAAAATAAAGTTACAGTCTTGGAGTCCTCGACTAGCTGGCCACCTACCCGCTCCTGAGTTTTCCTGGCTAACCAATCTGATAAGAAAATCCTTCCATCTGATGATTCCAACGCTCTTTTATCCAAGATGACTTTTCCATACGCAAGAGAGCAGCCTGGCAGTATAGCCGTATAGTACCAAGTGCTATATCCAGATACTGAGACGAGAAACAGAAAAGAGGAGAGTTGGTAAAGATTTATTAATGTTGTATTACTTATTATTTGTGTACAAATGACTAACATACACTTCAATAAAACCAGTCCTGTTCATCTAGTTTAGAGTCCAAACGTGAAAATAAAGGCCTTTAAACTTACCCAATACATTCACTTTGAAATAGCAAAAGTTTAGTCTTCAGAAAACATGCCTGCTTTTGCCTTGCTAATTCTACATGTCTTGTTTTTCTCACATCTTCAGTCTGTTGAGGTTCCTCGTTAATTTATTAGGGCTTGCGCAGATATGTGTTATGGCCTCAGGGAGTTTGAAGGAGGCAACACATTCTAGAGAAAGCACCAAACAGGGCAGACAGTAACAAAAGACACTAACATTCCTCTAATGCTAAAGAAGGTGCCAAATGGCAAAACAGAGCAGAGATGAGGATGGATACATGCAAAAGGGTCTGAATGCCAGGGAGAAGTCAAGAGTACTGATCATCAGAATTTGTGCTGAATACACAAAAATGAAATGCAAATCAAATTTTAAAGAGCTCAAGCATAAATGTCCTTATGCTACCTAGATATGCTTTCCATTAACTAAACTACAAAAGATGTTTGTATTGTTTCCAAAGTAAATCCAATATAAAGATAAAGTCCTTGCTGCACAACTCTTATAAATATGGCGAACATGATGAAGTCACATCCGATTCACAAGACTAGTATTGAACATCATCAGCATAAACAACATGCAAACAAGCACAAAATAGCTGTAACTACAAGAAAACCAAACAAGATAGTGCCAAAGGGACGTCGTCGGCATGTGACAAAATATATTGTTGGGTTTATAAACATCCAATAAATCTACCAATAGTGCAAAAATGGGACTTCAAGAATTTAAACTTTAGATAACATCAGTATGTCAAACATATCTCTGGTATAAAATGGCAGCTTATTTGACTATGTTCTAACAAAATCCTACCTTATGAAAAATTAGAGACTGGGATCAAAAATTGCCCCTGGACTTTTGTTTAGACTGACCCACCATAGTCAGCTGCACACCAATCATCTTTATATGCCCTTCAGTACATGTACACATAACCGTTGATTCAGTAGGTTGTACTCACTGAAACAAACATATAGGCTGTGCAGATTCTTAACTATGAAAATGCAGGAGTCTCACACATGGACAAGGTTAGGATTAACCAGTAAGTAAACTCTTGTTCACTCCACATGTGTTTGAAAGTTGGTACCCTAGTAAAATAAAACAAAACAGTTTAGATCTTTGGCTACATACAAAAAGAGGAAATAAAACCAAAGTGAGGTCTTCTAAGCTATTTATGATGCTGTCTTATTTAACAATGTAAGTTAGTGCCAGGTTTTCAATGTTTTGACATAACCTTTATTCTTATGGTCGCTACTTTTTAATTTGAGTCTTCTGATGCACTGTCTCACTGTTATGATATCCACCACAGAGAAGCACCAAAAGTGAAAAGACTTCCAAAAACAGAAAAAATCCAGACTAAACCTGATTCAGGTCTGAGCCCGTGAACTCAAGCCCAAAATTGGGGCTAAGGCTTTTTAAGTTTAAAAAGACTTATACAAGGGGAACAGAAAAAACTTGAAAGCCCTAAGATACAAAAATAAATGACAGTTCTTTAAACATTTAAAGATTTATTACGAAGATGCAAAAGGAGGGAAAAAATAAGGCAGAACTAAAACACAAAGCATAAACCACTTTCCAAAACGACAACACAAAAACACATCTAAATAATCATTAAGCAAAGACAGAATCTTTAAATAAGAACAGAAGCCAAAAATCAAGGAAGTCCTAAAATCAAAAGAAGAGGCACAAAATCAGTAATTAAAATTAAAAATGTAATGCTTAAGCTTCAGTACAACTGAAGGTTCTCACTAAACACGGCTGAGGCAATCCTCCAACTGCATTATCAGGTGGCCCTGCCTCTAAGGTGGATAACTAAAGACAAAATATCCAATATTAAAATGACACAAAACAGCAAAGTAATTCATTAACACAATTGGTCAATCGTAGTGTACCTAAGATAGATCAAGAGCAGACAGTGTAGTACGATCCTCTAATCTAAGTACTCTCTCAGTGGACAGCAGTATAAGATCAATACCAAGTGTAACTAATCCACAGCTAAACTTGTTTTGGCATTGTGTTTCACCTCAGTTTTCTCAGCTGGCAGTCTTATTGCCCGTTAGTAGCGACGCAGCAGCGATTGCTGCCTGGCCTTTTTCAATTAACGAAATGTAGCTACACATTCATCTCAATTATAAAGACAGAGCACAGGGATAAAGTACATCCTCATGTAAGTTGAATGTAAAATTGTAGTTATTAAGCTACATTACTTTGAAATGAGTGCCATGATCATTATTGTAAACATTATTCATTTCGAGCATATGAAAAGACACTGAAATCTATTGAAAGTATATAGAAAGTAATGGTGTTAAGATGTACATGTATCTGAAGCATAACTGTCTCTTTGCAACACATTTCCCAATTACGTAGATAATACAGTAACGGAAGAGTTGGTACTTGTTATTCGTTATGCATCCAGCATTTCCTAATAGCTGAATTAATAAAATAGTCACCGAAGCATATAAAATATCTAGTCAGAGGCTGGAATATATTCATAAAGAATGTCTCATCACAACACAGATTTCACAGTAGATCTCAAGCTCTATATAATAAGCATTATGAGAGATCTCATATATGATCTGAAAGCTAGAAAGCTAGAACTTCTAATTTGTGTTTGGAATGGTTGTTGATTTTTTTAGAATATTTATATTTTTCTTGACCTTCTGTTACTAAGCATTTTACTACAATTTTCCCTATGTGTATAATTGTATATGACAAATCAAATTTGATTTGGCTTGATAACTCCACGGCCACAACATTCATGACACTACAAAGGAATACAGCATGGAAAAAACTTGCAAAATCTCTCAATGCGCACTTTCCGAACTGGTGGCCGAGTGATTTCTTAAGGACACCTAATCTGTATCTTTTTATTCCAGATCCAGAATGTAAATATTTCCATACATCGCTTGTCTTATTCTACGGTATTGAGTTAAATATATTTGATTCAGTGTCTCACTATATTTCAGTCCAAATATAGATTTAAAATATAGTTTCCATATTTTTAATGGAATACTTGTGATTTTCATGTCAATTTTTCTCATCAATGCAGAATTCATTTTACAACATTACCCACCAGACAATGGTGGCCTAACTTAGTACACAACTTTGTTCCCCTTCTCCGATTTCAAGAGCGCACTGTATTTGCTCTTAGTCTTAATCATGCTCAGCTGCTAGTCCGTAGCCCTGGGACAAATTGCAATAGTGCTAATCCCCAAAGTTAGTCATGTTATCATAAATATGTACTAATAGCAGACCAGCACAGTATCATTCTGAGCTCATAGCACACTACAACTGACCCATTGTAAATAGTAAGCATAACATGGCACAAATACAACAAAGAAAAGAAAAAAAACATAGTAGCAAAATATACAAAATATTCAAAAGACCAAAACAAAATTAAATAAACCAAAAAAGCTTGAGCCAGGGGTGAGATTCTGGCTGGAAAATAGTCTTTAGCTTATGTGGTATACTAAGTAGTTTTTGTAAAAAGTCTTATATGCTGATCCTTCTGCAATCCTTCACTAAAAATCTCTCATTCTGTCTTAGTGTTTTTAAATATAAAGCGCAATATAAATAAAATGTATTATTATTATTATTATTATTATTATTATTATTGCCATTTGTTGAAGTAATTTTTTTTTACCATATCTCTTCTGCTCTCTCCCTTTTTCTGGCTTCTTCTCTCATCTGTAGCTTGTGTTTCACTCTTATTGCTGAATTTTTTTTGAAAAAGGAGAAACGTCTGATCAGCAGTCACCAGGTTGAATAACATGTATTAATTTCAGCTTTTGTCAGGAAAGAACACCACCGATCCAATGTTTGCTTTGAGGGTGTTGATGGAGAAGTATAAAGACTGCCAGAAGGAGTTGCATTGTGTCTTTGTGGACCTGAAGAAAGTACAGTATATGACAGGGTGCCTCGAGAGGAGTTGTGGTATTGTATGAGGAAGTCGGGAGTGGCAGAGAAGTACGTAACAGTTGTACAGGATAAGTACGAGGGAAGTGTGACAGTGGCGAGGTCTGCGGTAGGAGTGACGGATACATTTAGTGTGGAGGTGGGATTTACATCAGGGATCGGCTCTGAGCCCTTTCTTATTTGCAATGGTGATGGATAGGTTGACAGATGAGATTAGACAGGAGTCCCTGTCGACTATGATGTTTGCTGATGATATTGTAATTTGTGGCTAGAACAGGGAGCAGTTCAAGGAGACCCTGGAGAGTCGGAGGTTTGCTCTAGAGAGGAGAGGAATGAAGGTCAGTAAGAACAAGACAGAATGCATGTGTGTGAATGCGATGGAGGTCAGAGGAATGGTGAGGATGCAGGGAGTAGAGTTGGTGAAGGTGGATGAGTTTAAATACTTGAATTAAACAATTCAGAGTAACAGGGATTGCGGAAGAGAGGTGAAAAAGAGAGTGCAGGCAGGGTGGAATGGGTGGAGAAGATTGTTGGGAGTGATTTGCGACAGACAGATATCAGCAAGAGTGAAAGGGAAGGTCTACAGGATGGTAGTGAGACCAGCTATGCTAAATGGGTTAGAGACAGCGGCACTGACCAAAAGACAGGAGACAGAGCTGGAGGTAGCAGCATTAAAGATGCTAAGATTTGCATTGGGTGTGATGAGAAGAGATGCTGGGTATATTGGGAAAAGGATGTTAAGGACAAAGCTGCCAGGCAAGAGGATAAGAGGAAGGCCTAAGAGAAGGTTTATGGATGTGGTGAGAGAGGACTTGCAGGTGGTGGGTGTAACAGAGCAAGATGCAGATGACATAATGATATGGAGGAAGATGATCTGCTGTGGCAACTCCTAAGAAGATCAGCCGAGAGAAGAAGAAGAAGAAGAAGAAGAAGAAGAAGAAGAAGGTATTATAATAAGGTAGACCACAAGATCTTCAATACAGTGAATAAAGAAACTTTGAAAAGCCTGCAAAAATGATTTTACAGTAGTAAATACAGACCTGCCTTCATGGACAGAAACAAAATTTCAATGCTAGACTGAGTAAAAACTAAAGAATAGGTAACAAGGACAAAATAAGGTATCACAGGCTCAAAGGGGCTGCCAGTTGTTAGACTGGCTGCAATGAAAACTTGTTGTCACCGTAACTCTCCAGGCATGTGAGTGATGTCTTGGTAACCTTGTAGAGATTTTAGTTAAACATTGGGGAAATTTACCAGGAGCTGTCTATAAAGTGCTGACATCACTGTAACAGTTGAGAGTTAGCAGTATCATGTAAGTAGAGAGTGCTTCACAGTAAGGAGGCCAGAGTTCGTGCCAGGTACTTCTGCATGAAGTTTGCGTGTTCTCCCTGTGTCTGATTAGGTTTCCTCCTGGTGCTCCGGTTTCCTCCTACTGTCCAAAGACATGCAGGTTAGGTGAACTGGCAATGCTAAATTAGCTCTACAACAACAACAACAACAACATTTATTTATATAGCACATTTTCATACAAAAAGTATCTCAAAGTGCTTTACATAATGAGAATAGAAAAATAAAAGACACGGTAAGAAAATAAAATAAGTCAACATTAATTAACATAGAATAAGAGTAAGGTCCAATGGCCAGGGTGGACAGAAAAAACAAAAAAAAAACTCCAGACGGCTGGAAAAAAAAAAAATCTGTAATGATTCCAGACCATTAGACTGCCCAGTCCCCTTTGGGCATTCTACCTAACATAAAGGAAACCGTCCTCTTTGGATTTAGGGTTCTCACAGAAGGACTTGATGATGATGGTCACGTAGACTTCTGTCTTTTGATCCATCCATCATTGTTGGAGCATCATGATGCTTTGAGTATGTGGTGGTGGCCTAACCAGAAAAAAAAACAGAAGAGAGAGTAGGGGTCAGTACGGATTTTAGAGCCACCATGAATAGTTATTTTGAGGAGATTGAACATATAGAGTATCAGGATTAAGTTAAAGTGAAGTTTTAAAAAGGCCATGTTAAAGTAATGTGTTTTCAGCAGTGTTTTAAAGTGCTCCACTGTACTAGCCTGGCGAATTCCTATTGGCAGGCTATTCCAGATTTTAGGTGCCTAGCAGCGTAAGGCCGCCTCACCACTTCTTTTAAGTTTTGTTCTTGGAATTCTAAGGAGATATTCATTTGAGGATCTAAGGTTATGATTTGGAATATAAGGTGTCAGACATTCCGATATATAAAATAGGACGAGATTATTTAAGGCTTTATAAACCATAAACAGAATTTTACAGTCAATCCTGAATTGAATGGCATTACAGTAATCTAGACGACTGAAAACAAACGCATGAACTAATTTCTCAGCATCTTTCAGTGATATAAGAGGTCTAACTTTAGCTATGTTTCTTAAATGAAAAAATGCTGTCCTAGTGATCTGATTAATATGCGATTTGAAATTCAGATTACAGTCAACAATTACCCCTAAGCTTTTTACCTCCATCTTGACTTTTAATCCCAATGTATCCAGTTTATTTCTAATAGCCTCATTGTATCCATTATTGCCAATCACTAAGATTTCAGTTTTCTCTTTATTTAACTTGAGAAAGTAACTATTCATCCATTCTGAGATACAAGTCAGGCATTTTGCTAGTGAATCAAGAGAATCAGGGTCATCAGGTGCTATTGATAAATACAGCTGTGCGTCATCAGCATAGCTGTGGTAGCTCACGTTGTGCCCCGAGATAATCTGACCTAACGGAAGCATATTGATTGAGAATAACAGTGGACCCAGGATAGAGCCTTGTGGAACACCATCATGTGTCTTTGAGTTGTAATTCCCACAACTAACAAAGAATTTTCTCCCTGCCAGGTAGGATTCAAACCAATTTAAGACACTGCCAGAGAGGCCCACCCATTGACTAAGGCGATTTCTAAGAATATCATGATCAATGGTGTCAAATGCAGCACTCAGATCTAAGAGGATGAGAACAGATAAATGGCCTCTGTCTGCATTCACTCGCAAATCATTTACTACTTTAAAGAGTGCAGTTTCTGTGCTGTGATTTGTTCAAAAACCAGACTGAAATTTATCAAGAATAGCATGTTTATTTAGGTGGTCATTTAGCTGCATAATGACTGCTTTCTCCAGAACTTTACTTAAGAAAGGCAGGTTAGAGATGGGTCTAAAATTTTCAAGAGCTTAGGGGCCGAGATTATGTTTCTTAAGTAGGGGTTTAACTACAGCAGTCTTAAGACAGTCTGGGAAGACCCCAGTATCTAGTGACGAATTTACTATGTCAAGAACATTATCAATTAGCACGCCCAATACTTCTTTGAAATAATTTGTTGGTATTGGATCAAGGACGCAGGTGGAGGGTTTTAATTAAGATATTATTTTTTGCAAATCAGGTAAATCTATCCTAGTGAAAGAGTTTCATTTGTTTATAACAGAATGCTGGGGTTTAGGAGGATCCTTAGTGTTGGGGAGATATACTATGTTATTTCTAATATCATTAATCCTTCAAATTTAATCAGTTGAAATGCAATGAATGACCTAAAATGGAGAAAGGGTAAGCAGTAAACCGCTAGAGGTTTAAATTTAAAGTTTAGGTTAGTAAAAACTGAAATTTCAGAATATTACAAATGGGCCTTCTCTAAGGGAACAACCAATAGGTTACAACCTGCATATGTTCTGAAGCAACTAAAAAAAATTAAGCCTTATAAATTGAAGCAAACTATTTGCACAGGCATCCCAACTTCTGTGGATTACATAAAAACCTTCTATGTCTTAAAGCTTAGTTCCAACAGACTGTGTTACTACACATTCTGAAGTACTATATGGACAATGTTACACTATAGAAAGTTGTATATTACAGTGATAATAGCAATAAATTGACACTTAACAAATGAAATAAGACAGAACATTGTTTCCATTAGAATTGTAGACCTTTCATTTAGAGAAATTGCAAAAAAATCAAACTGTCAGTGAGTACAGTGTCCTGCACAAGGTAATGGCAATTGGGAACTGGAAGAAACCCTGATAGGAAGAGAACTGGCAGACCCAAAGGCACAAACCAATCAGAAGACAGGTTTCTGAGGGTCACCAGCTTATATGATAGGTGTCTCACAGTGTAACATTTTAAAGCAAGGCTTAACAGTGGTCAAAAGAGTAAGTCTCAGTTTCTAATGAGAAGAGGAGACTTTGGTCCAGTCTGCAGTAGTCCACAATCGGTATTTCAAGGCCCTATTTTGTCCTTTAAGGAATGGCTTTCTCACTGCCAATCAGCTTGTCAAAACTGCAGCACAAAATTCTCATAAATTAATCTCTGATTGTAAAATTGCTTGTAACGAAAACCTGCAATGGTGTGAAATAATACAATAATAAAATTGCTACTGATAATGCTGCAGAATTTCTTGCTACACTTTCAAGGCTACATTCCCCAGGTCATCATGATATAGGCTACCAGCTCAAGTGGCTTACTTATGTCCAGCAGTAAAACGTTAGGCAACGGCTGACCAGCCTAGCCCAGTTCATGGTCATGGGGACTGGACCCACTCACTCTTACAAGGTCAGTCAGACTTACCTGCGTGTCTCTTGAATTCACCTTCACGAAAGCAACTGCAGAGTCAGGGAGAACATACAAATTCCATAAAGGCAGTCAAATCCTGGACTATTATTTTAACCAAGTGTAACAGCCAGTCCTAGAAAGTTAATGACAATGTTTAAATTGACCTAAGTATTGGGTTGACTAGAACAGAATGTTCATTTTATATATAGTACCTACATAATGGAAGATTCTGGTTTTATCCCTATAAGCTAACATGTTAATGGAACCTTCCTTATACTCTTCTATAACTCTGCTGTAACAACGAAATTATCTCAATTAGATAAAAAATTGGAATGTTAGACACAACTATATTGCCAAAAGTTTATGGACACCTGACCGTCCCAGTTACCTTTATATGAGCTTGTTGAACTCGCTGTAATGTAAAATAGTTCTATCTATACTAATAAAAGGCAAAGCCCTCCCTCACTCACTCACTCACTCACTCACTCACTCACTCATCACTAATTCTCCAACTTCCCGTGTAGGTAGAAGGCTGAAATTTGGCAGGCTTATTCCTTACAGCTTACTTACAAAAGTTAAGCAGGTTTCATTTCGAAATTCTGCGCGTAACGGTCATAACGGTTGACAACGTTCGCCATGCTGAATTTTCTTATTTATGGCCCCATCTTCATGAAATTTGGTAGGTGGCTTCCCTGCGCTAACCAAAACCGATGCATGTACTTATTTCAGTGGTATGATGCCACTGTTGGCCGCCATATTGAAGTTTCCAGTGTCACTAATTCTACAACTTCCTGTGTAGGTAGAAGGCTGAAATTTGGCAGGCTCATTCCTTACAGCTTACTTACAAAAGTTAAGCAGGCTTCATTTCGAAATTCTACGCGTAAGAGTCATAACGGTCAACAACGTCCGCCATGTTGAACTTTCTTATTCATGGCCCCATCTTCACGAAATTTGGTAGATGGCTTCCCTGCGCTAACCAAAACCAATGTACGTACTTATTTCGGTGGTATGACGCCACTGTCGGCTGCCATATTGAACTTTCCAACGTCACTAATTCTCCAACTTCCGTGTAGGTAGAAGGCTGAAATTTGGTACTTATTTCGGTGGTATGATGCCACTGTCGGCTGCCATATTGAACTTTTCAACGGTCTTTGTTACTTATGGGCCCATCTTCAAGAAATTTGGTACGCAGGTTCCCAACGCTAACTGAATCCTACTTACGTACATATATACGTCCATAGCCTGCAGCTCGGTCACTGTGTGAGGCAGCGTTGGGTCCCCCATCCCAACGCCTCCCACGTTGTTGGCTGCCTGCCTATATAAGGCCGTCTGTCGCTCCAGTCTCTACATTCCCTTCCTTGCTTCGCCACAGGATTCACATCTCACTGCTGATAACTACAGCCTTTTTATTTAATCCACGGCTTCTCCGCTGTTTTATTGTTAATTTATTACGATTATACAGTAGTTATTGTGTAGGTATTTTAGACTTACTTTACATTGCTCAGGTACCCATTTCCTTTATCATTCCAACCGTACCCCCATTAACATGTCTATCGAGGTGATCACCATCGATCAAAGAACTGTCACTTACCGAGTGGTTTCCATGTCCGGAGATGGCACCTACCTTTTCCATTCTCTTTGTTACATATTGCACGGCCATATCAGGCTCACTCTTGATATCCGGAGGAACATTGTGTGTTACGTATTGAATGACTGGAACAGGTTCAAGGTGTGGACTGATGACAGTACAGGAGATAATTATTCTACACAAGAGCACTAGAAGAGTGAAATGCTTAAGCCCTTCACCTATGCATCTGCATGTGAGTTGATGGCTGCCGGTGAATTGTTCAGTTGTCGCTTTCAAGTGTACCGAAATGGCCAAATATTTTACACCTTTCGACAACCGCCAATGCCTCTTAAACATCTTAGATTCACAGGTGACAATTTCAGTAGTGGACACTTCGATGTTTATGAATGTTTAAACTCTCAAAAGCTGGATGTGAAGTTATCGATGAAACCGGTTGTATACAGTACTTATAACGCTTGACAGATGCCGAATATCTCTTCAACACAAGTCCTACAAATACTGTCGTAATTGAAACAAACCATGAAACTCAAACCGATTATGACAGCAGCAATCCAAGCTGTGAGATTTGAGACAAGATTACTGTTCACATGGCCAACTGTACGTTGCATGCTCAAGAGTAAGCTCAGCACACAGCTTGGTCATATTACAACCGGAGGGCCGAACTCACTATGTGGTATACAAAGAGATCCTTAACAAATAATTATTGGCATATTTTCCCTCAATTTAAAAAGGTTTAATTTTCTTCTTAATAAAAATTTTAAGGCAGTACTTCACCGCTGTGAAGCGGGTATTTTGCTAGTTATGCATATATAACAATTCCCATGAAAATAAAAATTAGTTTAAACTGTATATCCGCATCCCCATATGCAAGCGACAGAACCACAAAGAGGCTAGTGTGTAGTGCAGGCATAGGGGTTGGCGAGGAAGCGAGCAGGGGGCAAAGCCCCCTAGTAAGTAAGAAGTTATTTTTGGTGTGTTTTATAATTTTTACTCTTCATTTTATGTGAAATGTTTTCCTTTGAATTTCACTAAAGATTTTGAAATGAAGATACTTGGACTATTGAATTTTTGTGTACATTTTGTAGTGGTGTGAATAATGAGGCAGGGCATGTTCCATATGCTTGGGGTGCCAACCAGGCAAAACACTGTTTAATTCCAACAAAATGAAAAAACTTTAAAAAACATGCATTTGATGGCACTGTCTCACTGGGGCAATTCCTTTGGGATAGAGCTCTTTATGTAGGATGCACTCTTCCTCTCTCACACTCTATGCCAGTTAGGTCTGAAAGGAGACACCACTTTCTGGAAGCATCTCGTTTTTATATTGAGGGATATGGTTTCCTTGGCTTTGTGCTCTCAAGGTTTCTCAATGCTGTGAGGGAAAAAGAAGGCAAGACTATTAGTTTTAGTGCACCCTCTGATTCCAGAGTGGTACCACATACCTAAGGAGAGCCTGGAAAGATACCCTCTGGCGTGTGATAATATCATACTCAATGTTTAAACCTTTTCAATAGCTGTAGAATTTTGGAAACATTGAATACACACAGCTACACCAGTACTCTTTGCCATAATGTGATAACATGCCATTTTCAACCAGGCTTAACCCAATGCAGGGTCACATGGTACAATAACCAGCTGCACTGGGAGCAAGGAAGGAACCAACTCAGGACAGACTGAAAGGCTAACACACAGAACCACACCATCATTTAAAAAGGGTCAATTTAAATTGCCAACCAGTTTAACATGCCTTGGAAGTACCCAAAGAAAAAGCACACACATATACACACACACGAGAAAAACATGTGAACTCAACAGTGGCCAACATTGGCATGGGATTAGAACTCAGACTGCTCAGCCTCTGAGGCACCATCCTACTCTGTTACCCTAAATAGTAACATTTTTAACCAGTTCTGTTACAGCAACTAAAGTGGTGCCACAATAATGTCAAGGGTGTAAGATATAATACAATGTGCGGACTTTCTTAGTAATTTACTGGAACCACATTCATACTATCATCTATACATTTAGTACTGATTGACAGCTTTTAGGGGAGGGAAGGCACTCACAGCCCCACTCCACACTTGAAGGGGATTTCTTAGTCATTTGTCCATCAGACAAAGTCATGAATATTGACATTCAGTCACTTATGATTGATATCCTATGAAACAGTGTTAAGTCAACATCTATAGAGTATATTCATGTGCTGTATCTCAACAAGTGTATAATTTGTATGATTTTTTATAATATAAAAATAAATATTATTTACACTGTACTAAATACAATGCACCAAAAATGCAAAATGCAAAAGAAAAAAAAAATGCTGTGATTTCTGCAATTTGACTTTTATTTCATTGCAGACAGTATGAACCCAAGCTATTTCATGTTTTATCCGGCCAGCTTAATTTAATTTGTTACTATACATCCACTCCTACGTTTCAGGCCTGCAACACATTCCAAAAAAGTTAAGAGGAGGGCAAATTAGGACCAGTAACGGGGCTAAAAAAATTAAAAAATGATGTGATTTGAAACAGATGATGTCAACAGGTGGTTGTAACCGTGATTTGATAAAAAAGCAGTATCTCCAGCTTCCCAACAAACACGTGAGAAAATTAATGCAATGTTTAAAAATGATGTTCCTCAAAGACAGATT
This sequence comes from Polypterus senegalus, assembly GCF_016835505.1. NCBI lineage: Eukaryota > Metazoa > Chordata > Cladistia > Polypteriformes > Polypteridae > Polypterus > Polypterus senegalus. Next base: position 115,074,693 of record NC_053166.1, read on the forward strand.
TGCATATTTATCTTCTATCATTAAACGATTTAAGGAATCTGGAGGAATTTCATTGTGTAAAAGGTAAGAAAACAAGCCAAAGCTGAACACCCGTGTTCTCCGATTCCTCAAACAGCACTGCATCAAGAACTGTCACTCACCAATAGCTAATATAACCACGCGTGCAAGTCATTACTTTGGCAAACCTTTGTCAAGCACTATAATACAGAGTTACATTCACAAATGCCACTTTAAACTTTACTGTTTACAAAAGAAGCCTCATGTTAACTATCTCCAGAAACATAGTTGACTTCTCTGAGTCCGGAGGCATTGGGATGGACTATCACACAATGGAAACATGTATTGTGGTCGAATCAGTGTTCCAGATCTTTTTTGGAAGAAATGGACACCATGTGCTCCAGATCAAAGACAACTGCTGTTATCAGCAACAAGTCTGAAAGCCAGCGTCTGTCATGGTATGTGTTTGTGTCAGTGCCCTTAGCAAAGGTCATTTATACTATTGTGATGGCAGCATTAATGGAGAAAAGTACATTGAGATTTTGGAGCAACATATGCTGCCTTCAAGACAGCATCTTTTTCAGGGACATCCATGCATTTTTTAACAAGACAATGCAAAACCACATTCTGCACACATTACAAAGGCATGGCTGTGGAAGAAGAAGGTACGGGTACCTGACTGGCCTGCAGTCCCAACCAGTCTCCAATAGAGAATGTGTGGAAAATTTTGAAACAAAAAATTTGACAACGATGACCACATACTGTTGCACACCTTCAGATGTGTTTGCTGGAAAAATGGGACAAAATAACACCTGAAACGTTTCATTACTTGGTATCCTCAGTGTCAAAATGTCTTTTAAGTGTTGTGAGAAGGAATGGCGACATTACAAACTTGTGAATGCTTTACTGTCCCAACTTTTTTTGTAATATGTTGCAGGCCTGAAATGCAGGAATGGTTATACATTAACCTTTGTGTGTTATTAATATTTTTGTTACTCAACTGGTATTCATGGGTCTGATACACCTGTAGTGTTTTTTGGGTTTTTAAAATAATAAAAACATAATGTTTTATGTCAAACTACATAACAGATGCTGACTTTTTCTCACTTACAACCAATAAAGTCAGTAAATATGTTTAATATTTACTATTAAGCTCTGATAGAGCACATTTCTCAATGAAAGTGCTGTTCGATTCCTGTTATAAAATTTGATAATTTGATTTTATAATCAAGATGTAAGTGGAATATATCATTAATACTGAACAAATATAAATGAAACAAGGTTTCCAGAGCTATTGATGTTTATTGTTTTGAATTGAAAAATTTGAAAGGTCATACAGGGTTACATTAAAATGATACAAATAGCCCGGTTGAACACAAATTTATACCATCTATACATCACATGAAAGGCAGACTTTGAAAGAGTGTTCCAACCAAATGTATTTTTGCACTTGAAGCATGTATACTGGGTCTTTCTGTCCTTCCTGGGTCCACAAACATCATGGCATTTCCTGTTGCAGCGACTGGTAGCAGCCTAGAATGATAAAAACTCTAGTTGTTCTAAAAGTCTGGTAACATCTCTAAGTGTCTCTATTCTTCACACACATATACTGTGTATGGTCAGGCTCACTTACACATACAGTATATGTATAAATTCGGTCTCAATCATACTTCTAGTTCTGGAGTTGGTTGTCCTGTGGCTCCATCATCCTCCTCCTGAATCCTCCTCACTATGGCTGCAGAGGTGGGGGCCTTTGGTATGTGTTGTCTTCTCTTGATTTTAGGTTCCTTGACCAGCTCTTGAAAATAGAGTCTTCTGTCCAAGATATTAAAAATGATTACAATTGGCCAGCGTAGGGTACTTCTTTTGCAGCTGTAACCACTTACAAACTTATTCAGGTTATCTATTCCTCCTTTTGTAACATTTTAATCCACAATGATTTATGGTTTGTGATGCTCCCCAACACAGATTTTTTGGTTCCTATGCAGCGTGCTCATAAGTGCCATATTTTTTCCTTTTCTTGGGTTGTAAGACACCAGGGATGTGTTCGCTGTAAACAGAAGCTTACTTGAATTGACAGGTCTGTTCTTTGTACTCATCAGCTGAGGTGGGAGCTCTGGCTTGTTTTTTTTTTCGTATTGTTCCTACCATTGTCAGCTTTGTCTTCAAGAGTTCCTGTCCCAACATGTGCAAAGTAAACAAAAATTGTCACATGTGATGTTCTGACCATGGAGTCCCTGAGTCAAGTTCAGGACAACCTGCATCCCTTGTTTTTTCTCCGGTGTTCTTCCAGCAGGCTTTCCAGAGTATGCCTGCATGTTCCATGCATACAGTAAGATGACGCAGCATCATGGGCAGCCCAGATCTTAATTCTGAAATTAGCAGGTTTAGATGGCATGTACTGCTTGAATGGACAACGGCCCCAGAATGGTATAAGCTGCTCATCAACAGTAACGCTGGTCCCAGGGTTGTAGCACTGCTAAAGGCGCTTTTCCACTGCATAGTACGGCACAGCACGGTTCAGTACAGCTCACCTTGGTTCGGCTCAGTTCGGCTTGGTTTGCGTTTCGACTGCAGTTTAGTACCGCTTTAGAGTGGGCGGGATTATTCACGTGTCGTTATAGTTGCGCGCCTCTACTGCTGTGACACCGTGGAACTTTTACAACAACACGCGAGACAACGACAACACTTTAGCTCGACGACGCGCAAGGTTAAGCATCTAAAAAAAGCACATCACTAGCTAACTTTTATCACTGTTGCAAAGCATAAAATGAACTTAACTGCCAGTGTAACATTAAAATGCTGATTCTGTATATTACAGATCTTCCACATTTTGCAAAAAAGTCGCCGCAACAGACCATCTGTTTGGACATTTAACCGTGCCTCAGAGTGGTGGGATGTGATTGTTCCCGGTTTTACAAACACTCAGTGGCTGGAGAACTTTCGAATGTCTGAAGAAAAATTCATCCACTTATGCAACAAACTGCGTCCAGCGATGGAGAGGCGGGACACAAACTTCCGCGTGTGTGTACCTTTAAAGAAAAGAATAGCCAGTGACGCAGTAATGACGATTTTCTCCAGCCAATCAGTGATCAGCAGAGTTTACACGTCACGTTTTGGTAACGGTTCGGCGCGCTTGGAACCTCGGCTGAGGTGGTACTAAAAAAGGGACCAGGTACCAGGTACTGTTCCCAGTGGAAAACCCCCCAAAAGTGAGCTGAACTGAACCGTGTTGTGCCGTACTATGCAGTGGAAAAGCGCCATAAAAGCGTTCCACCCACTTGTCCTACACTGACCTGATTGAAGCTAGCTTGTCTCTCAGTCGTCAAGTTGGTCTGGTGTCTTGGCTATTTAAGTGAACAAGCCTGGAAATATTGTGAAAGTCTTTCAGAGATATTGTTGCACTGAACATTTTGGCCAGTTTCTGCATTCCACAGAGTTACAGTGGACTCACCATTGGATCAGCAAGTATAAGAAGCCCAAAGTATGCATGTAAATTGGTTTGCTCCATTTTCTTCCATCTCTCTCCAAAAGTACACCTTCCCTCCAAATTAGTGCATTCTAAAATGATTTTCTAGATGGTGTCTAGAATATAAAGGTGAAAAGAAGACAGAATGTCATATACATGTGTGACTGTCATCTGTTTTAGCCCTGGTTGCATCCTTATCACATTGGTAGCAAGACACAGTGGCTCCTTCAGTGGTCATGAATACCATTCAATTTCATCATTTTTTGACATCCATATTTCTCCACTTGTCTGAAAGTCAGCTCTATCCTCTTCTTCAAACTCACATTCAGACTCCGAAAGGACAGAAACATGATCCTCGTACTCTGAAAATTCTTCATCTTCCAAAGTTAGCACTCTCTAAACATTGTCTTCTCTCACTTCTAACATGATGTCTAAGGTCATCTGAGCAGAGATTTTCTTTGACATACCCGATTGTTTTTGGAAAGAAGCCACATACACAGAGCTATTTATTTGTTGTGTCCCTCCCAAGTTCCATTTAGAAAAGAAATTTGAACAATCGGTCTGATGAGATTAGGGATTGTACATGAATGGGAAAGTTATTGTTGGAAGTTGTATGGGCATGGAGGAGTTGATGGGGTATCCATGGTTGAAGGTGATGTAAATGATTGGTATGATGGGATTAGGTTTGGCTTTACATTATATACTTGACAAAAAATTGTCCCATAACATGATCTTTAAAGAAAATGAGCTAAGGACATCAAATCTCTGGTTGAATAATTTTTTTTCTAGGAAACTATGGGGCTTCACACCCTGCTCGCTTCACTTGCCAACCCCCAGGCCTGCACTACGCGCCAGCCACTTCACATCTCTGCCACCCATTTATGTGGATTTCACTTTCACCAAACAACAAATCTTTTAATTCTCGCGGATACGCCTCTTCATTAGGAAGAAACACTATTTCTCCCTGATGGCAACATGAATTAGGCGATCTACAAGTCTCCGACTTAAAGTTTAAATCTGAACAATGTTTATATACTTCTGTCATATCACCTATGTCCATATATTCAATCTCTTTTCGCTGTTCCGTTATTTCCCTGAATAATAATTTCTACTATCATTTTTTTGAGACTTTTCGAATTTTAGAACTTTCATTATCTCTTGCCTGCTCTGCTTGTGTATCGTGCCAATGTTTTTGAACCTCTTTACAACATTCTACTTTGTCATCTAATCTTTGTCTTTTATTTCTGGCACCAGGCGTGGTTAAATGTCTTGGCATAAAGTCTCATCTCGTGGGACAAGAAATTGTCTCTCTGAAAAAGTCTTGTCTCATCCCAGGCTAAAAAGTCTTGTCTCGTCCCAGGATTTTTTTATTTAATAGAGAGGCATTGAAAATGGATCCCGATATTCACACAAGAATTAACAACTGAAATGAACTTTGCCAGAGAAAACATGAAATATCTTCAGTTCATGTCTGCAATGAAATAAAAGTCAAAGTAAATTTAAGAATCAATGCATTTTTTTTATTATTTGCATTTTCCGTACCATCCCATCTTTTTCTGATTTGGGGTTGTAAATTTTCATTCACAAACAAATTACACTTGCTGTTATTGTATATCCTTTTCCCAGTGCCAGTGCCAGGTTATTTTGCACCTTAGGCCAAGCTTATCAATGCGCCAATCGACAATTCGGTAACTAAACTGTGCGGCTGGGTCCCACAAACCCCACTCATTATGATCTGCACCCTAGGGGAATGTTTACTTCGCTGTAATTGTGGCGCTGGCCCTGCCTCTTTCACACAGTGTAACAAAAACATGCTTGCTGAAAAACATTTATATCCCCATATTTTCTTTTCATAACTTAATTCAACACATTTCTAAAATGTGTACTACCTTATGAAGCAAAAAAAAGAAGACCACAATTTTGAACCTATTATGATAACCTTTCTGTTTTCTTAACTGAGAGAGATGTAATTTCTGTGCTTGTATGTCGTTTAGGTGTGCCATGATTTAAGCAGCAAATTTTGTAACGAGCAGTGACTTAATTAGCTTCTGGTGCAAATTGTAGGCACTGTTACGTGAAGGCACAAAGCATTGTATGGAACAGAAGCTTTAAGGAATAGATCAATAGATCCTATGCGACGATGGCTAATTTATTCAGCCTGCGCAGTTATATGACTCTTGGGTATGCATGTTTAATTATTGTTCAAATGAACAAGGCCAATGAATAACTGACCGCTAATAATGTTTCATTCGATATGCAGCCGCATGGCACTTAAGCACGTAGCGTTCCGATGAGCCAGGTGTCACTTGGTGTCATTGCTCCGAGTCGCTGCGATCTGTGACCGCCACACCCCCACCCATCTCTCTCTCTCTCTCGCAGGCAAACACGCGCAGCCGCACTTGCCGCCGTCCCAGAAGATGCGCGTGTTTGCGCAGCTCAAGGTTAAACAGCGCTTAATGCGAGTGCTCGTGCTTTACACTACAGGAAAAAAGATCTCACATGAAGCAAATCACGGGGGAGTTGTAACCCCTTCTAAATAAGGCTGCACTGTGGTTCATTTTGTGATGGAGGGCAGAGTAATCTCTTGACGTTGCGCTTTATAAGACCCTGTAAGCTTTTGGACGGTTAGGACGATACATGTGTTTGTGCATATTTACTACTACTACTATACTAATATTACCCCTCCTCCTCCTCCTACTACTACTAATACTAATACTTATACTAATACTACTACTACTACTAATAATAATAATAATAATAATAAAGGTTGAAAGTGCAAAGCGCCATAAAAGAAAAAGATCAAAGGATGTAAGTAAATCTCCTTACATATTTCATAGTGAGGATGAAAAACCTGTGCAAAAGGCCCGAGCAGAGCGGGAGGGGTGGGGTGGATTGCAGTTGCAGTGTCGCTGCCTGATTGCAGGATTCATGCTGATGAAATCCTCGCACTACAGGTTTATAGGGTGCCTGTCTATAGGGGGAAGCTCATTGCAATATTAACCACGCAGAGCCGTTATATATAGGCTGACATCTTCGAGAAATCAATGGCAGAAGTGCTCTGATTCTCTGTGCTCAAACATAAAAGAGACCTTAGCCATTGGCTCGGAGATAAACAGAGGGCCCCGTGTAGCGCTGATGTTATTCTGAGCTCTCCGCGCTCCCCCCGACGATATCTGTGACTATAGCTAATTTAAGACGAAGAAGGAGACCTGCTCATTTGGTTAAAGGTGAGGCTATTTAATTCTACTGTAATATTGGTATTTGTATGCCAAAAAACATTTTTTGTATTCTCATGCTTTAGCAACACCGTGAATATTTTAACGTATTGCTTTTCCTTTTGCTGTAAGGTTGAAGATGTCACTAATTCGGAATGGGAGACATTTTAACCTCTCGCTTGCCCGTTTGATCGGTTAGCCTAACTACCGATATTAAACGCCTGAAATACGATTAGTAATAAAGGTGTCCAAGCAAAACTGCCTTGGATATAAAAACGGTATAAATGACGAGCTATGCCGAGCTCCGTAGCTTTTGAGCGTATACCGCGCATTAAGCCGGCATTTTGAAGAGGATGCTTGCCGGCGCGATCTCGCGTTTAAAGGTTGAGGTTTACTGGCTCATTAAAAGTAAAGCGGCAAACCCGAGCCTGTCTTGTGTAGACGTTCACGGAAATGGAAGCTCCGAAGGTTTAAAACGAGGAAGGGCAAGTAATCCCTACTGATGGATTACAGAAAGGGGTCAATCGGAGAAAACGCACTACCGATTAACCCTTTGACGTTGATGACACCACATAGGTTACACGCACACACAGAAATCTGTCACTTTGCTGCTTTAGTGATCGGAAAGCCTTCATCATTGGACATCACTCTAGAATGTTAATATTTTACACGCATGTGTTAATGGATAAAAAAGCCCCCCGCTGTTGAATATCTACAGAATAGGGATAAAAACCGTTAAAGGTGTCTAAGATGAGCACGTGTGTACGAATTATTCCGATCTCCACGGTATATTTTTAGCCTTACAATTATAACATAGTATGAGCAATCAATACACTTATTACTCTGCTCGGCTGCGTGTACATATTTAAGGATAATCTTATTAGCTGTACGTCCGTGTGTGTGTGTGAAAAATGTCTAACGTGGTTGCTTATTTAGTTCTTTGTTTGCTGATAGCGAAGGGGAGGTAACTTGCTTATTGATATATGTATTTCTCCCAAACCCAGCATAACAGCCAAGATGGATGTTTTAATGAAAGGATTGTCCAAGGCTAAAGAAGGCATGGCCGCAGCGGCCGAAAAGACTAAAGAAGGGGTAGCGGTCGCTGCCGAAAAAACCAAGGAGGGCGTCTTATATGTTGGTAAGAAGACTTCTCACATTGCAATCAACTGCTCTGCCCTTTTCTAACAGTCAACCAATAAATAAGCAGTCCCATGGTCCGCTATACCGTCTCTAGTTTTTACATATTACAGAATTGCAAGATCCAAAGGTGGAGCCCTGACATACCAACTTTGCTTGTATCATCCCGTCATTCTGGGTTGCGATTGGCTGAATGAAAATAAATTCTGTATAAACAGGCAGGAGCCAGAGGAGGGGTTGAAGGTAATGGAAGAACTCACGATCACGTGGACAAATGCAAATTCAGTCCTCTGGTCCTTGTACAGTAATCTAGTGTCGTACATTTTAATTAAAAACACCTCCTTGTGTCGCATTTATTGATCACGTATGTTAACTTCAATGCGTTTTTATATAGCGCCTCTCTCAGTGGACAGGATCAGATTGCCGCAACAGATGATTTCAGTTGCTTTGACAGGCGAAGTCAGTGGCGCTTAGGGCCTGGCGGTGGGGATGGAATGTGCATCCTTGTATCTGACAGTCTAACAGTTTTGCTACTAGGTGGGCACATTAACTACATATCACATATTCAGTTGGTGTTGAGAAAATGTACGTTTTAGTAAATAATGAAAAGATTTGCACAGGCTTTGTATATCTGTATTTTCGTATGTACAGAAGAATCGTTAATGGCACATGGTGACCAAGCACACATGTCCAAATGGTCTGCTTTTAGAATGCAGTTCAAAGTCCTCCATTTAACTCAGGTATGTCTCCTTATACAGCCTAGGGGTTGAGGGATGAGGGGGCAGGCTCCAAGGGAGAGGGACTAAGTTGTTGAATTATTCTCCATGGTTTGGGATGCTCCTAAACTGGTGACTGTTACAACTTTCAGCGTTACAGCCAGAATCACCATGTTTTTTAGGGTTTGCGTTATGGATGCTATTTTACTTTTACAAGTTGAGAAGTCTTACATCTAAATATTATAGTGATCAGAAACAAATACATTTGAGTTTCATTATAACCATTATGTGTTGCACAGTCATTTTTCGGTAAATTGTTGCTGCATCATTTAGGGACACTATGTAAACAATTCCCAAACACATACCCAAGTTCATCCTCTAAGTCTTTGTATTTTGATGGGAAAAAAATATGTAGGGAAGGTTGGCACATGGCAAAGGCAGTTGCCAGTCTAGAAAAGAGAGAGTCAAGAATGCACAGGTAGGGACTGACCCAGACCCATGTCCTGAGTGCTATTTAAAGGCCATTTCTTGACAGTCTAGATAAGGGAAATAAGTTGGGCAGGGGTTACCATCTTCTGTTTGTTTTGAGCTTATTTAGCAGACTATAAATTTTGCTTCCACTTCACATATTTTTTCTTATACAATCTGAATCATGTACATTTTATGGATTACCCATTTTTTAGTTTTGAGATATTATTCTAAATTGACTGTTTTATTTTCATTGTGCCACAATGCCATATTGTTCATCTTCTGAGGCTTTTTTGCCAGGATGCAATTTTCCATTGTCAGGGTACCGTATCAAAAATCATGGTGAGTGACGTCAACGGTATGATGAAATTTAAGCTAGTATTATGCTATTGTGTTTATCCAAAATTGTGGATAAATTTCCAACAACGCTTGCATATGCTTTCCCTACAAAATTACTGGTATAAGAGGCTTTTGCAAAGCAAATCTTGACGTGATTTGGTTTTATTTTGCTTTATTCACACTATTGAGTCATTTTTTTGGTCATAACATTCACCAAGCCTTTTAGTTACATTTCTTCTCCCAACCCTTTACATTTGAGGCAGAACAGTGGGAGGAAAAGTGATGAGAGAGAGTGGCAGTGAGAGTGGGCAAAGGAGAAAATGGAGAAAAGGGAGTTCTACATTTTGTTTTGGAGGTGGACAAATGAGAGAGCCACTGCATGATGTAGACAAAAACTGTTAAGATGGCCACAGAAAGCTGCAAATTTGTCTGTTTATTTTGAACTTTGAATACCTCGATTATGCAAGAGCCTTTAGAGATAATGAAGGGAGAGATCAAAAAGTTAGTTGGTTATGAGGTCCCAGTGAAATGTACGATCCCAGGCTGAGAAAGAGCTTAACTTCTTCTATTTTTCTTTGAAAAGTGTCTCTGAAGCCCTGTGAAAGAACACAGAGAGGTCAGTATAGCTATAATCAAGGGATATGAAGTGTTCTACAACAGGCTTTGTAAGGTCTTTGATTTTAATGGCTCAGACTTGCTGCCTGAAATAGTCTGCTATTTCCGTTTCAGTCGTGTAGATGGCCGAACATGTTCTGCAAGAAATGTAATAGATGTTTAGACAAGCAAAAGGCCCATTGTTTTGAATTTACCAAAGGGACCAGATACAAAGGCATTGTTGGTGACATATTTACAAAAGACACAGTGGATCCTGCTATAGCTCAAAATGCCTGGTGAAGAATGTGTCTCTCCTGTTTGAAGTGAGCTATGGACAAGAAGTTTATGTAGGGTAAGTGGTCAACGGAAGGAGATCAAGGGACAGTTAGAGAAAAAGGCTCATGTGGAAGGACCAGTCTGCAGAATGAGGAACTTTTGTTTAATGACCTGTGAGAGAGATAGATATGTTAGGTTGAAATGGGAGGATCAGTGGGATGTGGGTTTAATTATTACGGTTCCTCTTAGAGTGAATGTTACGAGATCTACTCCTGGCTTGAAGGAGGGCCCTGTCCACAATATGAGAAGGGCATCCTCTGTCAATGAAGGAACTCCTCATTCTGGGTGCTTCATTACAGATGTCACCCTAATCACTGCAGTGGTGGTGCATTCTAAGGAACCATGAATGAGGTATCTACTGTATATATATACAGTACACTTAGGCACTTACACTCAGGGACAATCCACATTATATAATAAATTCCTCTGCCACCTAACCTAAAATGTTCCCTTATATCAAGTACACCGTAACTATTGCCTAGTAACAGAAATTATTCCACTGTTATGGACAATGTCATCATCATAATCAAGTTTAAGTGGACTCATGTTGGACTTGATAACTGAGTGGCTTCCATTCTTATCCTTTTAATAGTAATAATTCTTCACATTTATATAGCGCTTTTCTCACTACTGGGCGGAGTGGTGACTCTGAGCCTAGGGATTTGCACTGGCGATTGTAAGGTTGCCGGTTCGAATCCCGTAAACACCAAAAATGAGTCTACTTCGTTGGGCCCTTGAACAAAGCCCTTAACCTGCATTTGGTCTTTCCTGGGTATGACATCAATCTGCATCTAGCTCTGCATGTAGACCCTCCAATCTGCAGGGGAAAACTACAATAAAAAACCTCACACTGTTTCACTCCATTCCACTCCAACTAGTGTGGTGCTGAGGTGTCACCCATTGCGTTGCTGCACTTGGGTCTTGAGTTGGTTTATCCTGTGGTAGGTGTATCAGCGCATGCTCCTAACCTCTCTCACTACTCAAAGTATCCCAATTTATGCCTCTCCATTTTCTTTATGGTTTTCACCCAATCTCAGTTTTATTTTTAGATTTTTACCCACAAATGTTCACATCCTTACCTGCTCCTTGGTCTCTGTTGATATGCTGAAATTTGTTTGTTGGGTGTGCTTTTGTTATTTATTTATTTATTTTTCTGCATTTAAACCACTGCACCACTTTGTTTGGGAATTGTGTGCAACATCATTTTAACATGCAGATTAGAATTCATTTCTGCATGAGAAATCCTTGTAGATCATGCACATACTGCCTTATCAAATGCAGGAGAAATTGAAATGGTTGTGCAAACGTTTTCACACAAGCGTTATCTTCGTTATTCATGCCATATTATTACAAAACAGTTTGCAAAAAGGTCTAATTAAAATGATACATTAATTGTAGACTGCATAAAAATATATATAAATATGCTAATTAGACAATCTCCTTGATAGTTTATGAAAATCTATAAAACATCTGCAGTGTGAGAATGTAGCACAGTTGTTTCTGGGAAGAATTAATTACTGCTGCATCTGTACTTCTTATAGGTCAACATTATCTTATCTGCTCATCTAACCCAGTTGTTTTCTGCATAGAAATGTTTTGTAATTGTAGAAAATACGCTTTATTCTTGACATAACCTACCTAGGCAAAATGATGCCTTATATTTAGCTGGGAATCAGACCCTCAGTATTTGCATCCCCAGCCCTTTCTCAGTTTCAGTTTCCAGGCTTCATAAAGGAAGAGGGATGCTTCAAGTCCCTTGGTAAATTAAGTGCCATATTTTGACAAGGACTGCTCAGTTGTCAGATTTCCACTCTTTATTTCTTTGTTACTTTGTCCATTAGCTAATCCAAAGCAGATGGGTTACTTGTGCCTTTAAGCTATACTTTAACCGAGTGGACTGTCATGGTCGACCCAGCCCTTGGTTATGTCTTCCTTTTGCCATTATAATTAGTGGGCTGTTTCTTGAGGCATATTTGAACCCAGTTGTGATTATATTTAAACAGGGTCATAACTCCCTTGGAGGACTCGGGTACTGAGCTGTGTCTTGATTGCTGCTGCGTTTTGGTTGGTCTCATATCCTTTGTTGTTGTACCTTGGTGTTTTCCCAGCAGAGAGCAGTCAGCTCCACAAGCGGACAAGGTTGGGAAATGCACTGTGGAAAACTTAAGAAACAAAAGCCAAATATGATGCAAAATATAATTAATATTATTTAATCCTTAGCTTGCATTAAAACACCATTCAGTGAATAATCCTGTTCAAGCTCTGCTGAGAAACTCCCTCTGGATTTCCATCCATCCATCCATTATCCATCCTGCTATATCCTAACTACAGGGTCACGGGGGTCTGCTGGAGCCAATCCCAGCCAACACAGAGCGCAAGGCAGGAAACAAACCCCGGGCAGGGCGCCAGCCCACCGCAGCCATCTGGATTTCTACAGAATTAATTTAACTGCATATGTTAGGTCGCTCGCTCTCCTTTTCCCTTTCTCCGTGTCTCTTTCTCTTTTAGCTGAGGTGCTTTTGGGAGTGTGCAGAAGTTCAGAGGGTAGAAGGTTACTGAGGGCCTCAGTTCAAAAGTGCCATTGGTGAGATCATCAGCGAATGTGGTGCACTAGTGTGTCCAGAGTTTAGCACTGATGGGCTTCTTCATATGTCAGGATGTGGTAATGTGTGTTATAACATTAACATAATATAGATTTGACAAATGAAAAGAATCGCTAGTAAAAAGAAAGCTTTTGATGAAAATGTCTTGAAACAACAAACTTTCTCCTGAAAGAAATACTTTGTTCATAGACAAATACAGTATAATAGTGAAAACAAAAACACAAATGTATAATATATAGAATAAAAAGAAAATGAAGCAATGCAGTAATAGTTAAAGCTGTAATACATGAAAAAAAATTATTTCTTAAGCAGATTGTGCATATGAGTATCAAGAGTATTAAACATACAGGCTAGAATGATATGAGAAATGTTGAATGAACTTCACTGCTGCCTACACTTGGGCTACAATTTAGACCTCATTCCTTCAGGTAATAGTCTTTGTCCAAATTTGATCTCTTTGTCCCATCTGGCCGTGTTTTTGCTTATTCATTGGTTACTGTTTTAGCCCAATTGGTTTATGGACATTTACTCCTATAATTACAGTATGTCCCTGTGCCACAAAATTTTTTTTTCCTTCATTTGAAATTAATACTTTGACATCACTGTCATCCTGCATTGCTCATGTCTCATACTGCTCCACCACAACTGCAACAGATAACAGATGATTCTAGCTATGTCAATGGTCTAATGGCATCTTTTATTGGCAGCATTGTGAATGGCATCCTGGTTCTGAATTCTGTTTTCAGTTTTATTTTTGTTTTTGATACAAAAACTTTCATATGTAAGAATTAAGATGCTGCATATCATAGAGGAGAAATCTAGTAACAATGCAAATACACTGTTCAGAATGGAGCAACCTCTAAATGTTTCATAATTAGGCCAAAACCTCACAGGTATGCACATTATGTCCATAACGGACAAAAATGTATGCCTTGTGAAGAAATGATTAAAAAAATATCAACTGGTTTGGTTTTTGGATCACTCTAATATATATATATATATATATATATATATATATATATATATATATATATATATATATATATATATATATATATATATACATATATATATATATACATATATACTGTATATATATATAGTGGTATATCAGCCCTTAACCTTAACCCAAAAGCTTTTTCAGGTGCAGCACAACACGTGCACAAGTCATCAACAATAAGCTCAGTCCCGTCTTTCTTTCTCTCTCTTCTCTGATATCTTCACTCCTCCACTCGTAAGCTCTGTCCTTCACCTTCCGACTCCGGCTCCTCGAATAGAATGAGGCGGCCCCTTTTATGTTGCACATGGATGTGGTCCATGTGCACCCTGATGATCTTCCTGCAGCACTTCCTTGTGTGGCGGAAGTGCTGCATGGACACCCAGAAGCACTCCAGATACACTCGGATTCTCTTCCGGCAGCACTTCCTGGTGTGGTAGAAGTGCCTTAGTCCAGGTCTCTGGAATCTTCCAGGCATCTCCTGGTGGCGGCTATGGGCCCCAACTGGGTTGAGCTTCCCAGCTTCAATCCCATGACCCCGAAGCAAACCAGGGAGGCTGACCTCTTGTGTCCCGGGGGAGGTATAGTGTCTCTCCAGGTCCATCCATACTCTAGGCATCCTAACTGGGCAAGAGCCCCATCCATCCACCACAATATATATGTACAGTGCATCCGGAAAGTATTCACAGCGCATCACTTTTTCCACATTTTGTTATGTTACAGCCTTATTCCAAAATGGATTAAATTCATTTTTTTCCTCAGAATTCTGCACACAACACCCCATAATGAAAACGTGAAAACAGTTTACTTGAGGTTTTTGCAAATTTATTAAAAATAAAAAAACTGAGAAATCATAAGTATTCACAGCCTTTGCTCAATACTTTGTCGATGCACCTTTGGCAGCCCAGACTTGAATCCGATTGAACATCTCTGGAGAGATCTTAAAATGGCTGTGCACCGACGCTTCCCATCCAACCTGAGGGAGCTTGAGAGGTGCTGCAAAGAGGAATGGGCGAAACTGGCCAAGGACAGGTGTGCCAAGCTTGTGGCATCATATTCAAAAAGACTTGAGGCTGTAATTGCTGCCAAAGGTGCATCGACAAAGTATTGAGCAAAGGCTGTGAATACTTATGTACATGTTATTTCTCAGTTTTTTTATTTTTAATAAATTTGCAAAAATCTCAAGTAAACTTTTTTCACGTCATTATGGGGTGTTGTGTGTAGAATTCTGAGGAAAAAAATGAATTTAATCCATTTTGGAATAAGGCTGTAACATAACAAAATATGGAAAAAGTGATGCGCGGTGAATACTTTCCGGATGCACTGTATGTATATAGTGGGGGGAAAAAATATTTGATCCCCTGATGATTTTGTAAGTTTGCTCACTTACAAAGAAATGAACAATTTCTAATTTTTGTGGTAGTTTTATTTTAATAGAGAGAGACAGAATATCAACGAAAAATCCATAAAAAACACATTATATAAATCAGAAGTTTACTGGCAAACTTAAGACGGGCTTGTACTTCTTGAGCAGGGGGACCTTGTGGGCATGTGTCTGTCCTTTCCTCATGGTTGTCTATATCTAGGATTTATTTGCCACCTTCCTTCCACCAAGGAACTGTTACTTCAGTTCCCCGGTCTAAACTCAATTTCAGTTTAAATTATTCATTCACTTTATCATGAAGGCCTCTTGAGAATCATTTCCATGGTCAGAGCTTCTCTACTGTTGAAAATATTTCAGACTCAAGACCACAGGACAATCTAATGGACACTTGTCTTGCTGCACCCATGAGGCAGAAATCCTCCTGAGCCAAATCTCTTTTCTTAATATTAAAAAGCTCTTGAGGTTCATTTGTGGACACCCATGCTGTCCTCTTCTCCCATATAGCTCCATATCCCTATGGTTTAGGTACCACATCTCAAAGACTTGTTTATTTGGTTAACTGGCAATTCTAATTTATCTCTGTGTGAATATGTGGATTAGCGTAAAGAGTGTTAGATGGTATCCACATACTTATTCTTACAAGATCTGTTTCCTTGATATTCATGTATTTGTTTCCATAGACTATCGTGAAAATGTTCTGTTAAATGTGCCTTGGTCTCCAGTTGCTCTTCATTATTAAAAATGGTGGGATATTTCAGTCTCAATAATTCTTTTCTCAATGAAATTTTGTAACCTTTAAGACCCTGAGACTAACTGTTTATTAGTTTATTTTATGTATTGTCTATTCTGTAGTAACAGAAAGAAGCCATTCTTTCAAATACTAATTTGAGAAGCAGATGGTGACATTTACTCTGTACATGCATAAGCTTTCTGGTTTATGCTTAGCAGGACTTAATGCCTGCAAGAGCTGCGATGGGCCATACATTATTTATCTTGAGTAGTATGCTGCTGCCACTTCTCATTTTGTCTCAGAATGTCTATCGTGCTTTTTGCCTTGGTTGTTATGTAATATAACTTACAATATACAGTATATTTAGAAAGACTGATTTCATATCTAAGTCAGTTGTCAATGTTACGTTTTAAATTGAGAAGATTCATTACACAAAATTAAATGTAAGCAAGTACCTTCGTTGGAAATAGACTTAATGGAAAAACTGTCTAAGGTAGTGAGCAATTTCATTTTTATATAGTATTTCACTATTCACGATGAACCCCAACCCCAAGCACATAACATATTTGTTATGACACAAGAGATGTTTTCTCCCATGTATGTGGTGGCACAGTGGGTAGCGCTGCTGCCTCGCAGTTAGGAGACCTGGGCTCGCTTCCCGGGTCCTTCCTGCTTGGAGTCTGTGTGTGTTTCCTCTCACAGTCCAAAGACATGCAGTTTAGGTGCATTGGCGATCCTAAATTGTCCCTAGTATGTGTGCCCTGTCTGGGGTATTTTTCCTGTGTTGGCTGGGATTGGCTCCAGCAGACCCCCGTGACCCTGTAGTTAGGATATAGCGGGTTGGATAATGGATGGATGGAGTCAGAATGTAGTTGAAATTCATAGCGAATGTGGCACTAAACAGCTGGAGGTGTTGATTCAGAGGAAGTTTATGGATGGATGAAGGTTAGATATTAAACAGTGGGCAACTGCACGGATTTGTAGTGTGTCGCTGATTCTTCTCTGCTTCTGCCTTCTTCCCGCCAGTGCCCAGTAGAGGTGAATATCAATGTTTATTAAAGCCACCTGAGACATTACCAGATTGAACTATTCCTGGACTTTAGTGAGACTAGCTTATTCCCACTATAGTGTATGTCTCAACAAGCACAATCCATTTATTTCCCAAATGCATTTTTATATCAAAGCCTCATTCAGGATCCTCAGAGTCGACTAAATATCCAGAACCTTTGGTCTCACCATTCTGTAGACATTCATGAACTTTATAATGAGGTCATTTTCTACTGCATCTTTTCCAAACATCACATAACAATATCCTTGTCAATGTGGGTGGCAAGTAACTGCTTATAATTCAGTTTACAGGTATTCTTCAAAAAAAGCTAGCCTTGCAAAGTATACCTTTAGTTGTGTGCTTGTGCTCTTCAGGGAGTCGTGGGTGTAAATAGCCTTATTATACAATCATCTTTTACTAGTATTGTTTTTATAATTAAAATATATGGACTGTATATTTTAAGGTTAATTTACATGCCAGTTAGGTGAATTGGCATTGTGATGGAAAGGCCCCCCTGCCTTGCTCATAGTGATTTCTGAGAAAGGACTCTAGCTGCTCCATGATCCTGCCCTGGAGAAAAAGGCTAAGAAGAAATGTAGAAATGGTTATGTTATGGAGCCCTTAGTTCAATGCTCTGCAGTAGGCTGGCACCCTGCCCGGGGTTTGTTCCCTGCCTTGCGCCCTGTGTTGGCTGGGATTGGCTCCAGCAGACCCCCATGACCCTGTAGTTAGGATATTATGGGTTGGATAATGGATGGATGGATGGATGGATAATTCAATGCTTAGCTCTGTTGCCTCATGGATTCAGTGTGCTGGATTTTAGTCCTGTGCCTGCAGTTTTCATATTCTTCTGGTGTCTATGTGGGGTTTTTTCCAACTTTATCAAATACATTTCCAGATTGGTCCAGTTTTCTGCCTTACACCTAGTGTGAAATGTTAAATATTTTACCTTTAATTTAATTTCTGCACTCTAAGTTGCATTTAATGTGTGAAATATGAGAAAAAAAGACAGTTCTTCTTTTTCTTGTTGTTAGTATTATTATTATTTGATATCAGCAGTTGACCCAGAAATTTTATGTCTGTTTCATTGTTAACATATAAGCCAATGCAGTAAATGCCCTATGATCTTATAAGGGCCTGAAATGGGAACTTGCCCAATTAAGTATCTTAGAATGACACGTTCAAATTTCTCTGACACGTGCTTTGATCCTGTCATTTACTGGAATACTCCTGAAATAGTCAATATGTGTCAAAGAGGCTAGTGATGACAAGGTCTATCCATCCATTCTTAGAGGGCTTCAATTTCCCCAAATACAAGGTAATAATATTGCAATCATGTTAAATTTTAACATAGGAAGAGATTAACTGTGATACTTTTTTTTTCTAATTCCATATACTCTTGTTCAGCGATTTCTGTACACTAAATGGGTCATTTTAATGTTGTTTCACATGTTTACATGTCATAATTAGACAAGCTTGCTTCTTGGTAATAATTTAGCTGTTGCACAGCCAAGGGTCTAACTGATAAATTCTAAAGAAATTTGCACCAAAGATGAAAAAAGCATAGAGCTGTTTGACAGTCCTTAAAGTAAGATATAAATTTAAAACTAAATGAATTAGTCAAGATTAACTCAACAATGGATGGTTCTTCTTTGCCTAGTTCTGCATTTTCTGGACAGCCAGTGTCACAGAAGAAAATAATCTTTGTTTGACCTGCATTTATCATATATAGTACTCATGTGGAAAATGTATAGTTGATTTCAGGGAGGTTTCAGATCTTGTTGAATATGTTTGCAGATGTACAGATTTATACATTTAGAGGGTCTTACAGGGAGTCAGTAGTCTGATTTGACAGTTCCCAGTTTTTAGGTGCCAAATCACACTGCCAGCACCAGTGACAGCTTGCAGATGCATGTTAGTAGGTTTTGTGAAATGTTTAGTTGATAGTGTGAGAAGCTGATATTGCGAGGAAATCGCTCCTCTTCTACCGAACACCAAACATAAAGATATGAGCAGTGAAAAAACATCAGGAGGGCCTATCAATTCATTCATCCATTTTCTATTCTGCTCATTTAGAGTGACAGGGAATTGCTGCTTATGACCAGATCACTTAAAATGATCTGCAGTTTCCACACAGTAGGGATCACAGAAGGGTTCTAGGGAAATACATAGTACAGGTTATACAAATATAGGCTCTGAAGTAGAGAGAGGTTGATATTTTATCTTTACAATACACAACATTCTGCTCCTGACCTACATTCTCTTCCTCTCTCCTATCTTCACAAGCATGCTGGTGGGTTTTTCTCCTTTTCTCTGTTTCCTTGCCAGGTCAGCCATTGCCTCCACTTTTCTCCTGACTGTAAACTCACCTGGCTGAGGGAAGGCATCTTTTAAAGTGCAGTCCTTGAATACTTCTGAGGACACGGCCAGTTGCCTAACCAACAGTTCCAGGTCACTGCTGATGCTATGGGGAGTGAGACAGCAGTGCTATCACTCCACCACCGTGACACCCCCATGTGTGTAATTATTAACAGTATTCATTATTTAAACGAAATTATATGTAAAATGTAACATACACACTTTAATGCATTTCATCATGAAAGTGGTATCAAGTACAAATCTAAAGATTCTAAATGTGCAGAGAGTTGGAATATCATACATTTAGTTTGTTCTGTGTGGTGATCTATTGCTGCTTGCCGCTGCTGTCAGATCCAAGAAGCTCGTAGCGATTAAAAACTGGGATGAGATTTACGATGGTCTGCATTAATGATAAAGTAAACTATGAGGTTAAAGTTGACATTTCGAGATTAAAGCCGAAATTTCAACTTTAATCACAAAATACACGTTTTCACCGTGTCCTCTATTTTTTTCTCAGTGGCTCAAATACAGCGCTATACATTATGTTGCTGTTGTTAAGCTGCAAAAAAAAAAAAAAGACGGCACAAAAGATGGTATATGAGACTTTTAAAATGTATCGTGTCATTGCGATCGGGAATATGCGACGCTTGAATATAAAAGCACCACGAATGCATCTGTATGTCGGCATTTTGCTTCACCACATCGAAGCATTCATCCCGTAGGACCTGCATAGAGGCTTTCTGTCACATGTAGATAGTAAACAGAGACACTGACGTCACGTTCCGACTTTCAGCACAATGCGCCCCCTGACTTTTTGCTGGTACTGCAACTCGCGCACGCGTCACGCTAATTTCTGAGGACCTGCTCAGAGGACGCGTGAAATGAACGCTGGGAACGTGACAGCCATGATGCGGGCGCGTACGGATTCTAAGCGTGAAGTATAAACCGAAACTAATAGGTGGTCTCTGTCCTTCTTTGGGCACTTTCACTACGTTCATCTGGAATTGGAAATCACTTAAAGGATATCTGCTTTGCATTCTATCGGGGCAGTGGTCCTGACCAGCTACTGGAGGGCACAAGGGGTTTCTGTGTAGGCAGTGGTCCCAACCATATCCCACATGGCACAAATAAAAATTGTGCAGTGCGCCTCTGTATCCAGCTGACCCTTCACATTGGGTGGGCATCACAGAGTTGAGCAAATATGGACAAACAACAGCTTTCATATGGGAAAAGAATACCTTGGTAGCTTTAAGAAGTCAATTGAAATGAGAGCAAATATCTGAATGGCCTCATATCATTTGCCATTCCATTTAATGGATTTATAAACCCCACTTAATCCATGTCATATTTAAAAGAGACAGGACACTATCCTGGTATCATCATGTAGTTTTTTTTTTCAGCAATATTTTTATAATGATTTTCTTTCTACTTTCCCAAGTGTGCTGGTTATTTATTCCATTATTTACTAATTAGCAGATCTGACTCTAAAGTAATAATTCTCTGTCTTTATATAGCGCTTTTCTCACTACTCAAAGTGCTCAGCAATTGCAGGTTAAGAGCCTTGCTCAAGGGCCCACCAGAGCAGAGTCCCTTTTGGCATTTACGGGATTCGAACCAGCATCCTTCCAATTGCCAGTGCAGATCCCTAGCCTCAGAGTATTTGCAGCCTTTCCTTAATCAGTATTGTTTGCCTGTGTGTCTGCTGCGTTTGTTTTTAATTGTCATTATTAGGATACAATGAAGAGAACATACTACACAGAAAAGGGCAAAATAACAAGAAAACAAAAAAGGAGACTTAAGCATTTAAAGCTATAGCAAAAATAGAAATATTTGTGCTTTTCAGAATACAGAATAAGAGAAGATAAAAAAGACCAGGTAATTAAATAAGATTATTTATTATAAATATTACCAATTATTGTGAATCTGGTCGGAATAAAAACTGACACCCATGATTTTTCCCCAGGACTGAATTTGGGAACTACTTGGTTAGAGAAACCAGCTTATTGGTCTCCAAGTATTGCAAGGTTAGCATGTTAATATTCTCTTCTACCTGTGATTCATGCTCTTTTTGGGCTTTAGATGATCCCTGGTGTACTAAATATATTTTCAGAAACCCTGAAAATTTATAGTCCCTTATAGTAAATGTGATGAAATATAATTGTAAAATTATAAATAATATGAAAGAAAGCAACATGCTATGGCAGCACACTTCACGGAAGGAAGGGTTTAAGAATCGAGACAGTGCAACAGCACTAGTGCTAAAGAGTGTTGCCCATGAATGACCAGCACAAATTAAAACTGGCCATCAGGTAAAAATATTTGCAGACCCCTGCCTTAATGTGTTACAGATTTATCTGGCTACAAAAGTAGTTTTAACTTGTACAAAAAAACAAGCATCTCATCCCTACTTCAAACACAACAGCTTACAGGCATAAACTACTGTTTCAGTAATTTAAGATACCTACTTCTTTGTATTGACTCACATTTTGGTCCTTCATGTGTTTGGCTAAATTGGTTATCCTAGCCCTTCTACTTGGTGTGTCCTCTATGTCAGTTAAGTGTGCTGGTGAGGTCTCTAACACTGCTGAAATTGCCATCTTATTGAGCAGGTGGACACATGGCAAAGAGGTGCTCCCCTAGCACACTAAATGGGTCTTGCCTAAACACAGAAGGTTAAATATTTAGACACCACATGTTTGGGTCCTAGAAAAGAAAGACATGACCCTCATGCAAATGATGAAAATTGTCCCTGTTAGTTTAAGTTGACCTCTGTTTTGCCACGTCCCATTCTGAAGACTTCAATGAGTGGTAGTTGGATGGGGCTGCAACTCTTGCCACAGCTATTGGTAGCCTATGAGGCTTCATAGTCAAATATCAGAACAAACTGGAAGAACACTCATAACGTAGGAAATGATAACATGAACATTGAGTACTGAAACAATTTTTAAAGGTTATGACTGATACTTATCGATATTTTGATACTTTTGTTTCATTTTCAAAAGTTTCAGTTTCCTTGTGGGTCTAAAACTGTGGTATGTGTTTCTTGAATAGGTCACCTAAAGCCCTTTTTTACCCACCTCACTGTAATCACTACTTACTACAGTGTTCTGAATTCTCAATCTTCATGACTCACACATTCATCATCCCTCCATCCTCTGACATCCAGTGTGAAACTCTTTTAGTAACTCATTGTGGTGTCTGAGGTGAGGCTCCATGTAGGTAATCTCCTCACATTAGAAGTTTGTTGACCTGACTCACTGCTTTTCAGAGGCAGCTGGAAATGGAAAAATTACTAACAGGCTAGCAGGGAGCACAGTAATGAGTCAACCAGAGAGATTAGAGACAGGTAGGGAGACAGGCAGCTACAATCAGTAACCTGATGGTAATTGGGGGAAAGCAGTGCTTATCCTAGAAGGTGGCATAGACATTGATAGGGCAGAAAGTGTACTAATATATAATCTGTTAATTTATCAACAGGTAGGTTGTAGTGATTATTGATTGTAGGCCAATGAGGAGTGAAATGCCACACAAGCCCACAGTGCCCATTCTAACAGATATGCCAACATCATATTGATCGGGAGGCTGTGGGGTGTTTATGGTATCAATGTGATGACTAAGGCTGGGAGTTGTAGGCCATGGGTGTTTAGTGACACATTGGTCGGAAGGGAATTCAGCAGCAGTTATGTCAAGAAAACAAAATGATTTATGGGGTATTGTACTAACAGGTATAATAGTGAAGCACAGCAATATTGTTTTGAGGCTCAATAATGGGGAGGATATGGATGAGTCCAGAACGTGGTGACCAGAACAGAGTGCTCTAATTTGTATGCCAGGGAAACATGGTGATTGGTAGAGTGGGGAATGTATGTCAAGTAAAAGGGCACTTAGGGAAGTGTGGTAAGTAGGCTAGTCAGGTGGGGATATACCGTAGTAGCAGGTAAACAGTGAAGGTGACAGGTAATCAGAATGGGATGCAATCTCGAAAATGTCAGGGAAGCATAGTGATTACGAGGAGGTGGGGTGGGAGACGGCAGGTATTGTTTCAGGTAGGCCATGTGAGTATAATGACACCTAGGCTACTAAAGAAGCACAGTAGCAAGCAGGCCACAGAAAGGAGGTGACAAGTGTGGAGCAATGTAGCAAAGATGTTAATGAAGCATAGTGGTGTGTAGGCCATCTTTAGGTGTACTAATGATTTGGTCAGGAGAGTGAGATGCTTTAGAAGGAATGCAGAACTATGTTGTATGTGGATTTGCTACCTCCACTCATTGTACACTTTTATGTAATATGTCAGTCTCATATACACTGCTTTCTATGAATTCAAAAGGACATTAACCCTGCAGGAGGCAGTGTTCTGTGTTACTAAATTTGCACTATAGGATGTTTAATATTTTATTTATTACCTTAATTTATTCTAGGAATAAAATCATTGCCTTAATTTGCTTGTTTTTGCATCATAACTTATGGGCTTTGCAGAAAACTACTATTAAAGTCTTGCCAAAAAAAAACCAAAAAATGCAGTATTCAAAAATAGGCTTGGGAAAAAACTAAGTAGCATTATCAGCCGTAGCAGCAGATAAACTGATCTGATGGCAAATAAAGCAAATTATCAAAGACATGTGTTGTAATACTGTATTTTTAATTGTTTACTGTACTGTTTTATTTACAAGTTATCACAATAATAAATCTGAATTATCCATAACGCCATAATGAAAAATCTCTCTTTTTTGTGCTTTTACTAAAACTCATATTACTCGATTCTCATGATTATCTAGGGCTGATCACATAAATGCTTAATGTTAACCTCAGTACATTTTTTGAGTGGCCATATTCAATACTAATTGCCATTCCTAGACATTATTGCTTGTGGAAACTGGAGAAAATGTTGAATAGTCAAGTAGCTGCAATTAATTCTAAGAAACACTCTCAGGCGAAGAGCCATACAAATGAAGCCTGTTTGCAGAAATCTGTGTGACCCACTTGGCAGGCCATCAGAAAATATAAGTATGACATATTATCAAGAGGTTGTAGTTGCTCTGCTAGCTATCTTCCCTTGCAGCCTCACTGTAGCACCTTTCCTCTCAACTTGCCTAACCTATCCAACCTTAATAGACCCACCATGCCATATCATATCATATGATGGTGCCATGGTTAATACTGCTGCGTTAGAGATTAAGAATGCCAGGTGTGAATTCTGCACTCAGGTTATTTTCTGTGTGGAGTTTGCATATTCTTACTGTATCAATATAGGTTTTTCGCTGGGTATTCCAGTTTTCCCCCCATATCTCCATTGTAGGTTGCAGCGTGAGTGAGTATGAATGTGTTTCTTGAAATAGACTGGTGCACTGCTCAGGGTTGTCTTCTGCTTTATGCAAAGATATATGTAGACCCCAATCCTGATTTGGATTAAAGGACAAATTTGAAATTTTTCAAGTTAAAGTTATTTCTTCACAATCATGATATATATATATATATATATATATATATATATATATACATTGCACTGACCCTCATTTTGACATTGCATATACTATATTGCAAAGCAGTGTATCCTTTTCATTTTATGGTAGACAAAAGCACAAAGGAAAACATTGTTGTGATATTCACTCCGCTTTAACTTTGACTTTTAGATAGATAGATAGATAGATAGATAGATAGATAGATAGATAGATAGATAGATAGATAGATACTTTATTAATCCCAAGGGGAAATTCACATATTCTAGCAGCAGCATACTGATGAAGAACAATATTAAATTAAAGAGTGATGACAATGAAGGTATAACAGACAGACAATAATTATGTATAATATTAACGTTTACCCCCCGGGTGGAATTGAAGAGTCACATAGTGTGGGGGAGGAACAATCTTTTCAGTCTGTCAGTGGAGCAGGACAGCGACAGCAGTCTGTTGCTGAAGCTGCTCCTCTGTCTGGAGATGATCCTGTTCAGTGGATGCAGTGGATTTTCAACTATTGACTGGAGCCTGCTCAGTGCCTGTCTCTCTGCCACAGATGTTAAACTGTCCAGCTCCGTCTCTACAATAGAGCCTGCCTTCCTCACCAGTTTGTCCAGGTGTGAGGCGTCCCTCTTCTTTATGCTGCTTCCCCAGCACACCACCGCATAGAAGAGGGAGCTCGCCACAACCTTCTGATAGAGCATCTGCAGCATCTTATTGCAGATGTTGAAGGACGCCAGTCTTCTAAGGAAATATAGTCGGCTGTGTCCTTTCTTGCACAGAGCATCAGTATTGGCAGTCCAGTCCAATTTATCATTCAACTGCACACCCAGGTATCTATGGCACCCTCTGCACACAGTCACCTCTGATGATCACGGGGTCCATGAGGGGCCTGGGCCTCCTAAAATCCACCACCAGCTCTTTGGTTTTGCTGGTGTTTATTTGTAGGTGGTTCGAGTTGCACCAAAGTCCTTGATTAGTTACTTATGCTTTTTCTCCTGCCCACTCCTGATGCAGCCCATGATAACAGTGTTGTCAGCGAACTTTTGCATGTGGCAGGACTCCGAGTTGTATTAGAAGTCCGATGTATATAGACTGAACAGGACCGGAGAAAGTACAGTCCCCTGCGGCGCTCCTGTGCTGCTGACCACAATGTCAGACCTGCAATTCCCGAGATGCACATACTGAAGTCTGTCTGTAAGATAGTCCACTATCAATGCTACCAGGTATGAATCTACTCCCATCTCTGCCAGCTTGTCCCTAAGGAGCAGAGGTTGGTTAAAATACCAAACTTATCATTTAAGCAGATTTAAGAATTTAAGAATTGAACTTCCCTGCAACCTTGCTGTCGATTAAGCAGGCTCGTAATATAATATAATATAATATAATATAATATAATATAATATAATATAATATAATATAATATAATATAATATATAAATATCTACACGTGGAAGTGTGTGTGTCTGTCTGACCCAGAAGTGAGAAGTGGAGTCAGGATAAGGGCTCCACCTCTGAGGAAACAAAACTCACTTAGCCACTAATAACACAAGCAAGGCCAGTATATCAACATAATGAAACTTTAGAGGAAAGACAAAGTCGCTTAGCCACTAACATTGGCAAAGCAGTGTCCCTTTTACTTTTCCTCCTGCCGCTAATGCACAAGCGATGCAAGCACATCAGTGAAACAAATCCTTCTAGGAGAGAGACGCCCAGAGTAGTTCCTTTTAATTACCTTACATCTTTACAGTTCAGTTTTTTTTCTGACGATTTCAATAGTTTCTATGACTGTGGGCTTTTTACAGCACGGGCTTACACAGCTAGTATAATATAATATAACCAGTAACAGAGCACTGCATGATAACGTTGATTTTCTTTCTCTGTACATTTAGCATTCGTTTGCTCAGAGGTTAATGCACTTGCTGCTCCCTGAGTAGCTCTTCTTTTCTCCCCCCTAGCGGCCCGCTTCTTCTCTTTTTTCGTCGGCATCTTTTTGCATTAAAACTGATTAAGTCAGTGTTGCAATTACTTAGTACGTTTTCCTTCATTTTTCACTTAAGCTGGCACTGAAGTCTTCAATCTGCCTCAAGAATGATATATTTAAGATATGAAGGGGTAGGGGAAGTGACGGCGAAGGTGATAGGGATGAGAACAGCTCCCCTACGCATGCACCACACCTGGCTGCTGCTGAGAGTTGATTCCATAATAAAATAAAATAAAAATTGAAAGAGTAATAAAAATCGTCAGCCCAAAAGCGGATAGTAGACATCAAGTAGTATATGTGTACCGATTTTCAGGTCAATAGTTCTAATGATTTGCGAGATTTAAAATCCTGGACAGAAAAATGCTCAGCCATGGTAGCGTATAATATAATATAATATAATATAATATAATATAATATAATATAATATAATATAATATTGTTAATGCTGCCCTGTCATATCTTCAAGAGACTGGGTTTGAATCCCAGCCTAGTCACTTTCTAGTTGTAGTTCTGTCATTATGGGTTTTTCTCCTATATTCTAGTTATCTTAGTTCAATCGACAAGTTTAAATGGGCCTGTAACAGGACCTATAAAAAGTATGCACCACCTTGAACGTTTTCACATTATATGGTTAAACAATGTTGGATCACAGGTTATTTCATTTGGCTTTCACTCAAAGTGAAAGTAGTAATTACAACTATAAAACACAAAATAATTAAGTGCATAAAGTATTTCTCCTCCTTAGGTCAGAATTTAATAGATGCACCTTTGGCAGCCATGGAAAGCCTTGTGTCTGTGTGCACAGGTCTCTCTATCAGCTTTGCACATCTGGATGCTGCAATGTTTCCCCATTGTCCTTGGCCAAACTGCTTGTGCTCTGTAAGGTTTCATGGGGATCATGATAGAATAGTCTTTTGTCATGTTTAGCCACAAATTCCCATTTGGACTAAGATCTGAACTATGACTTGGCCATTGCAGGAAATTAACATTGTTGTTTTTAAGTCATTCATGTGCAGTTGTTATTTTGCTGGAAAACAAATCTTCTCCCATGGTGCAGATTTCCTGCAGACTGCATCAGGTTTTCCTCCAGGATTTCAATGTATGTTGCTGTATTCGTTTTACCCTCTACCCTCACAAGCACTCCAGGACTTGCTGCATAGAGAGCATCCCCACAGTATAATACTATCACTTCCATGCTTCATGGTGGGATGGTGTGTTTCTAATAATGTGCATTGATAGATAGATAGATAGATAGATAGATAGATAGATAGATAGATAGATAGATAGATAGATAGATAGATAGATAGATAGATAGATACTTTATTAATCCCAATGGGAAATTCACAAGTTTCCTATGCTCCAAAAAAGAAGTTTAGTCTGATGACCAAAAAAATAAATTCAGTTTTGGTCTCATCAGGCCATTGAGTCTGTCATGTTCCTTCCAGCAATTTCTAGCTGAAATGTCATTTTTTAAAAGCAACTTTTTGTAACTCCTATAATGCTGTGAAGCACCCAGACAATGGCTGTTTTCTGCATTGTCTGTTCAGCCTGTCCAAGCCATTGTAGCTTGAAATTCCTTCAGAGTTCTCATAGGTTTATTCATAACCTTTTTCACTAGTCTTCTTCCTGCATGTTCACTCAGTTTTTGGGGACAGCCTACTTCACTCAGATTTACTACTGTGCCATACTCTTTAAATTTCTTAATGATTGTTTTAACTGGACTCCAAGATATATTAAGAACCTTGGATATTGTTTTCTAAATTCCATGGCTTGTGTTTTTCCATCCCCTTTTGATGGAGTTGCCTGGAGTGTTTGTTTGTCTTCATTGTGTAGAGTAGGCCATGATACTGATTCGCCATGAGCTGGACCTTCAAGATAAGGTGCATTTATACTACAATCTGTTGAAACCCCAAAGAGGTGATCACCATTGAACCAATGATGTGACTTCTAAAACCAATTTGCTCCACCGCTGGTGATTTAGATATGTCAAATGAATCAATTATTTTGTTTAGTATATTTGTAATTACGCCCTGCGCTGGGATGCTGCCCTGGCGCACGGTTTGTTTCCTGCCGTGCGCCCTGTGTTGGCTGGGATTGGCTCCAGTAGACCCCCGTGACCCTGTAGTTAGGATATAGCGGGTTTGATAATGGATGGATGGATTTGTAATTACTGTATACCACATTGCAGAGATCTGTTTTCACTTTGATATTAAAACATTTTTTGTTGATCAATGTCAAAAAAGCCACTGTGTTTCAAAAAATGTGAAAACTTCCTAAGCAGTGAATACTTTTTATAGGCTCTAGCTCACTGCAACCCAGTTTTTTGGGTTATGTACGTCTAGAAAATGGCTAGGATAGCACATACATTTTAGAAGTGAGAGATTTCATGAGGACCATGTTTTTGTGCAGAACCAGAGTATTAGTTTATGTAGCAATATTTGTTCTTGTAAACAGAACCCCATATATGAATAGATACCCAGATATATACACAAACACAATATTGCAAGACCTGAGCCTGGACAGTTCTTAAGGTATTGAACTTTTGTCTGTTTAGTAATTCAAAAAAAAAAAAAAAAGAAAAAAAGAAATCCCTAAGCAAAAGGCTTTTCACAAAACAATCTGTTCAGATTCCCTCTGGCTGACATTAAATGGACAGCAGTTCAATGCTTTGCTGTGAAATTTCTAATGCAATGGGCCTTAGATATCTGTTTGCAGCACTTAAGAGAGATCTGCTTTAGTGCGCTTTCATTAAGCTGACGCATTATTAATCATTCTGCCGCCCTGCAGCACAGCTTTGCTCTCCTCACAGATTTCATTTGCTGTGCACTGGTATTCTAGGTTTTCATTTACGTGACATTGTCAGTTTCTAAATTGATCTTTTGCCTATACTGATTGTTAAACAGGATGATATTTTGCACAGGCCAGTCGATCTGCTGACAGTTATGAATTAGTATAAACTTTCAGTGACCAGAAGTTTTTACTGGATTTACTTTGAGTTTAATCACATAACTGACTTATTAATTTAGAGGTATGTTCCCTTTACTAGCATCATTTTGTTTAATTATTTTCTTCCCTAACTACACTAATAAGTTATAAATTGAGGGGTGGGGATCGATTTGTTCTTAACTCAATTTATCTTTTTGTAAAAACTTGATTGATTTGTATGGATTGTAATAAAATTAATAAAAAGGAAATAAAAAAAAAAGTTATAGATTGCTGCCAGCTGAAATCCCTTCATTTTTCTTATGATGGAGAATAAAAAGAGGCTTTTCCCTAAAGTGCAGATAAGATTTCAGATGGGCAGGAGGTGAACCACAACTGTACTGCTGACAGTATGATACAAAATAAAGCATGTTATATTTTGTGCATGATTACTAGGTACATAGAGTGTTCAGTCATAAAGTGATATGTTTAGGTCTTTAATGTCTATCTAAAAATCTGATTTACTAAAGCCATTTCAACATGCACCTCTAACACTAGAATAAAAACCAAATGGCACAAAACAATAGACAGACCCATCAGATACCACTTTAACATAACACATATGTCTGTGCTCAGGAATCCACTCTGTGGTGTCACCAGCTAAATACGGCTCATTACCCAAGAATTAGAACCCTTCAGATTTCCAAAGAAGCAACTCCATCTTGGTGTGCAATAAAGGAGAACTCCTCACCCTTTCGCCTCTAAGTTGCAATGGTACAATTCGACTACCCGGCTTCCTCCCAGGTTCTCCACTTCAGTCTGCACTGGGACTACCACAGTGGAACAAGCTATGTTGTTAAATAAGTCATTTTGCTATCTACAGTACTGAATATCCCTATTGGTGGCAACCTTAATTCCTTCATTATTAGTAATGTATTAAAACAGAAATCAAATGCCTAATTTCTACAATTGCAGTAAAATAATATAAAAAGAAAAATGTTGAGAAAAGAAATTGCATGCTTGTTGTCCTTGAACATGTTTTCTGCACCTCTGGACTGTGTCGGTTACCTAAGGGTATTTAATTCGCTTTCATAATGAACTTTTCTGAAGTTTGATTAGCATAGGGTTAAATAGGTATCTTACTGGAAATATCTGCGTCTTTACCATGTTTTGTTATGTGAGTTGTTTGCTGCTTTAAGTCTTTAAATTAAATTGTATGAAACTTCCATATTAGATTCACTGAAGATTGTGAACTGGCATCTCATTCAATTGTTACCGACCTCTTTTATTCCTGATGTTTAATGGCCATGGATTGGAGAAAATGGCTTTAGAGAATGAATGGATGGATAGATGGCTGGATGGGAAGATGTGAAACATAAATATCTTTCATATAAACATATTATTTCAAATCTTGTGATTCTAAACTTTTTAACACAGGAAAAACTAATATGAAATTTGAGTTTAGCACTCTCCCCTCCAAAAAAAAATGTAAGCATGTAATAATAAAAACACTAAGATGGTTGCACTTTGTATGCCTTGTAAGAGGAACTGATTATGTCTGAAATATGAAAGGAAAGCAGACAAATTAATCAAAATGTTTATATGAGATAGCCATTGTCATCATCATCATCATCATCATCATCATCCACCAATGAAAAACTGAATAAATAATCTGTGAATTTCAGCCTGTTTTTATTTCTCCTACCCGCATAAAATCTAATATCAGTAAGCTTCTCTGCTTGAGTGAAAAACTCGGTCAAATGTATTTACATTTAATAATCCAGTATCCTGTGGTAAATCCTAATCAATGTTTATGCTTTATGCTTCCAACTCAGTGTAGGAATTTTTGAGGAAAAATTGTAAGCATGATGCACATAAGTTCTGATGTATCCTTAACATTAATCTTTTTTGTAATTATTGTGTTTCAGTTGTTTCATACATGTTTTCATTGTTAATATTGTTTTCAGGAATTTTTCCAAATGCAGCTGTTGCTCAAATCTAATTTACCATTTTGAATGTAGTATGATATACTAGATATACAGATCCAGACCATCTGGATGACTTTGATTTATGCGGGGATGGTTCCATTTCGGTGCGAAGATGATTATTCATGTCATCAGTTCGCACACTTCTCGATAGTCTGGGATTTTTTTGGGTGATTTTCTCTGTAATAAACTTAATAAGTTATAGCGTAATAAATATTGCATAATTAGATCTGGACCACCCTATATTCAGGGATTACTCCTGCCTTGTACCTGATGTTTGTTGGGATAGATTGCAGCTGATCCTGCCCTGGATGAGTCAGCTTGAAAACAGATGGATGTTTTACCTCTTTCCTATTAGATAACTGTGTTACCAGCACATACATGTCCCATGAATGTGAACTAATTAGTTAGGGGTCAATGCCACTCAAGAGGACACTCTTACAAAGTAACATTCTCTTAAAGTTCAAACTGCCTTTAAACAGTCATTTGTTATTTGCTCACCATTGTATAGTGATGGACACCTGATTCATTGCACAGGACAAATTTGAATAAAAATATCTCCTTAACATTCTAAACTCAGCTTTCTTTGCCATTATTTTTGGAGAACATACTCTACTTACTTTTGTCAAGTAAAATTATGAATTAGTAAATTAGTAAAGTGAAGGATGATTGTATGCATTATTTACACCAAGCAGCAAATTTTGTTACATTCAAAGTTTAAAAGTATATCAAAAGTTACATTTAAACTGTCCTTGTATAACTATATATATATATATGTCCTTGTATAACTATATATATATATATTTGTCCTATTAGTAATTAAGGCTTGCATTTTACAAGCCATTTCATTTTTCATTTATACAGGTATCATGCTATTACAGTACATATAGGAACAGGGAAATATATAGTACTGTGGTAGGCTGGTGTCCTGCCCGGTGTTTTGTTTCCTACCTTGCGCCCTGTGTTGGCTGGGATTGGCTCCAGCAGACCCCCATGACCATGTAGCTAGGATATAGCGGGTTGGATAATGGATGGATGGATGGAAATGTATAGTATACTAATCCTCTAATTACAAACTTGAGTGATAAACTTCAACTCCCTACTGAAGAATTGTGCAGGACAAGAGTAAGTCAGACATGTGAACTAATAAAGAATAATTCTGGATGGATAAATACTGCAACAATTCTTTAATCTTAAGATAAGATGCAATCATCTTCAATTATACCAGGCAATCAAAAGATGTTGCTCTGCAGCTAGACAATAAAATAAAAAAGCACACATTAATCCATAAGAAACTAAACAATTACTGTGGGTATGGTATAAAATGTTAAGTTTCAATATTACCTGCTTTTCTAGAGAATGACAACAGTCCTTAAAAGTGTACTTTTCTAATGAGCTGAACAAAATCTAATACCCATTTTTATCAAAAAATTTATCAATAGGAAATTGTTTTATTTATTACATAATTTAAGTAGACTATTTTTGGAAATAAACAGAGGATTCATAAAGTATTCGGACCCCTTCATTTTTTTCACATTTAGCTAAATAAACTTTGTCAGTGATTCTAGCCTGAAGTCGTCTTGGGTTTGATGTGACAAGCTTTGTACATCTGAATTTCGAGATTTTCTTCTCATTTTCTCTGCAGATCTTCTCATGCTCTGTCAGGCTGGATGAAGACTGTCAGAGGAAAGCTGTTTTAAAGTATCTTCAGAAATATTTCAATGGGGACATTCCCAGAGTTGGCTCTAAGCCACTTCTGTGTTGTCTCTGCTTTGTGTTTAGGGTCATTGTGATGTTGCAAGGCAAACCAGTCTGTGGTCCAGATGCTCTGAAGATGGTTTTCATTAAGGATATCTCTGTACTTTATCCCATTTTGCTTTCCCTCCACACTATCTAGTTACTCAGTCCCTGCCCCAGTGAAACAACCCCAAAGCATGATACTACCACCACCATGCTTTACTATTGAAATGTTCAAATGATGAACAGTGTACTGTATTGTTTCCTCCAGACATAATGCTAATCTTGGTTCCATCAGGCCAGATAATCTTTCTCACAGTGTGAAAGTCCTTTAGGTGCCTTTTTGCCAAACTCCAAGTGGGCTTCCATGTGTTTTTATACTGAGGAGAGGCTTCTGTCTGGCCACTCTCTAATAAAGCCCAGATGGTTTCCCAAGTGGAAGTTTCTCCAATCTCCACGCAGGTTCTCTGGAGCTTGGCCAGAGTCACCATCTGCTTCATGTTCACCTCTCTTACTATGATTCTACTCCTCCAGTTGCTCTGCTTGGCCGGGCGGCCACCTCTTGCAAAAACCATGGCTATGTGGTAATGCGCGGGTCGCGTCTTACCAAATTTAAGTATGTAGCAGCATTTATATTCGCTATATGAAAGTGCACTTACCATTGGTGTGTTCAAGGCGCTGTCGCGGGAACGCGGGGCCGTCTAGCAGGTGAGCGCTGTGAGGCGCGGGGTGTTGGACACACGTGGGGCCGGTATAATGGCCAGTACGGGCTCCGCCGCGTGTGTTCATTTTTACGCTCCGGTGTCCTCGCAGCCTGCCTAGTGCAGGCGGTTTAAAGTGCGGCGCACCTAAAAGAGAAAGCCGGCATTTGATTGATTGAGTCAGAGATGGGGATCCCATAATGTAAGAGAAATGATTTTACTTACTGGTGAGTCAACCACGGTCGTGCTTGAGCTCAGCATAGCCGTTGGCTGTACCGGAGGGCTTATACGCGCGCGACCCGCAGGAGTTTGGTTTTAAATACATAGTTGCTCGGGGCGTGTGGCGTGAATGCGCTACCGTCTACCGGGATAGGTGCATGAGGTAGACATGTTGGCAGATTGGCTGGACAATCTTGCCGGTTATATTTAAAGAGTTACCGGCCAACAGGGGTCGTCAGTGGACCTAAGAGCGAGGTAGGAATAAGCACTGCTGAGCTATTTGTAGGAGCAGTTGTAATTTTGGCGGCTTTTGCATATATTCTTTTGTATATAGAGTTATATATCTCCTAGTGATTATTTTTGGTGGAGGTATATATACTTATTTGGTGCTGGGATAGTTTTTGACTTTTGGGTTTGGTGCAATTGTTTTATTTTTGTATATACACACACTTGTTTTTGTGCATATTTCTTTCCTGCTGGAGGAACGTCTTGAACCAGGGATAAAAGAAGACAACCTTCATTATTGGAGCGTGTGTGTGTAGTTTTTGTAGGAGTGCACTGTTTTTGTAAATACACCATATTTTTCCTTTTTGTTTGTTTTTATTTATTTTTGAAGAGTCAGGGTTGAAGGACTGTGTCTTAAAGCCCACCTGACACTACTATATTTTTTTGTGTACAGCACTCTTGTAAATAAATTTGCACCATTCACCCTTCAATTTTTGTCTGTGTCTCATCTCTCCATTTGATCCCGTTCGGTTCATGAACTATCAGATGTCCAGAGTGTAGGCTGGGGCCACTTCCCACTACACGGGATATCACAGGCTACTCCATACTTCCTCTATTTATGAATTATGAAGGCAACTGTGATCATGGGATCCTTATTTGCTGCAAAATAAGTTTTGTAGCCCTCCCCAGATCTGTACTTCAACCCAATCCTGTGTCTAAGCTCTGCAGCCAGTTCCTTTGACATCATGGCTTGGTGTTTGTTCAGCTATGAAACCTCATATAGACAGGTGTGTGCTTTTACTAATCATGTCCAATCAGTTGAATTGGCCACAATGATTACTTGAATGGGATGCACCTGAGATGTCAAGTATAATCGCATAGGGTTTGAAAAATTGTGTCAGTGGGATATTTCAGTGTTTATATTTAATACGTTTTTGTAAATTCCCAGTTTTTTTTTTTTTTGGCTTTGTCATTTTAGGGTATTTAGGGTGGCTCGATCAGGGGGAAAAAAGTGTTTACATGATTTTAGCACAGTGCTGTAACATAGCAAAATGTCGTGGTGAAGCGAGTTAGGAGTGCATGACAGTTCACGATTTTTTAATAAAAAACGCATATCAGACTTGTTGGGTGTGGGTCCGTGCAGCCCTGGAGTGTTTGATGGGAAAACTGGCTGATTCGTGGTTAATGTGCAGGAATGATCACAATGGCCATTCCCCAATGATGCTTGTTACTGAAAGCATCTGCACCCCCTTAAAGTATAAAGAGTCTGATTAGGACAGAGAGAGGCAAAGAAACTAAATGATTAAGAAACAAGGAAGAAAGGTGTTTGGGAGAAAATAAGAAAAGAGAGACAGCTGAGGTGGATAAAGAGTGAATCAGGAGTGTGAACCAGAGCAGTGGACAGGAAGCAAGGTGGTCAGGAGGCCTCACAATGAGCAAGTAGAATGGTGCTCCAGGGTGGGTTACTCCTGTTGAGCATTTTGGGAGCAGAAGCAACAGTTGTCTCCATAGGTCATCCTACATCTGATAAGAGTTGGTAGTGGGATAATGGAGCAAGCTTTGGGCATCCCACCAGTGAACACTTGAGGTGACTGGGATGAAAGCCGTGTCATGCATGTGCGCATTCCCACCGCTGCCTGAGCCTTGCCAAGAAGACCCAATGAGCGAGGAGGGAGAGACAACATAGAGAGACTCACCAGATAATAGAGAGGAGAGCTTCATTTTATATCTGTGGTTTTATTCTTGATTTTAACAATTTTCATTTTATTTATAGATTGATGTTATCTCACAAAACATAGCAATTGTTTTTATGTATTATTTATTGGATTATTTATTTACGGCACTTGGACTCTGCTTGATTGATTGTTATGAATAAAGTACACTTCACTAAGTACCTTTTTGCACCATTGTTGTTGTGTTGTGCTCTCATTGCACTAGTTCATCCTTGGTTCATGACTATCGATGTCCCGGGAAGTGGGTAACGCCAAGGCTGCAAGCACCAGTGACATTACAAATGTGCAAAATAGAAGGGGTGTGAATATTTTTGAATCCACTGTAAATCCTAAAACATATAAATTCTTATTAAACAATGTTAACTGCATAGGGTGGAAAGGTAAACTATTTTTTATTTTTTTGGAATTACTTCCATTGTCTTGGTTATAGTTGTTCGCATATATTTTTGTAAATAAAACATAAGATCAAGATATAAAAGATAGAGGTATGAATCCACTAACTTACGATCTGAGATGCTACAACCTTGGCTATTCTGCAACTGCTGTAGACGAGTTTTCTCCAGTTTTTTTCAGAATTAAATTTTTGTTGAGACAGGATTTTATAGGGGCCAAAAGACAGATTGGTCTGTGAAAATTATTTTCCCTTAGGCTGCCAGTCAGTGCGTCAATAAGAGACAGGGACTGCACATAAATATCATGTTATGTTTGTAGTTTGTATTACAGGTTACAGACCAAGTTAGGGTTAGAGTCCATTTCCAACTTAAATATTGAAGAGTTATTTAATTGAGGGAAACTCTGGAGTCTGCTTTGTCATTGTAGACTTCTGTATTGGGAAACTATGAGCATTTTCATGTTGAAATGCTGGAAGCATGATTATATGCAAACCTATCAGGTGCCAATCCAGGTGATTCATTGTGTGGTGGTTGCAGCAAAGCGCTATCAGCACATGCTCTCAACCTCTTCCTCCTATTACATTAGGAAAATGAATTGTTACCCTCAAATATAGTGTTGAATTAAGGAGGGATGCAGGCATAGGCGGACTACATATAACAGCGTTTCCAGTAGATGGCCAAGATGTGTGTCAGGAAGTGATGTGTAAAAATGGGTACTGAATTGTATTGAAAGTCCAACTTGAAATAAAGTTGGAGGCAGGCATTTGGGTGGTAGAATAAAGTGAGGCAAGAGAAAAGGAGAGAGAAATGGAAGGTAAGAGAAGGAAGTGTTAGGAACAATATGAAGGCAGGAAAGCAGACCTGGCAACCCACCTGGTAGACAGGCAAACTATTCTGTTAAGGCAATCCCAGAGAAACAGTTGAATTTTCAGTGATTTCTGATTATTTCTTCTTCTTCTTCTACTACTTCTTCTTCCTGTACTCATAGATGCACTGTGTGCTTTATGTTCTTGATTTTCAAAGACACCTCTTTTTAATTAATTTTTACCTTTTTGCCACTATTTGGGATTTAAGACTTCTACAAGAACGTCCCCATTCTTCAAACATATAATCGATGTCATCCTCAATGACTTCCTGA
Source organism: Polypterus senegalus (assembly GCF_016835505.1). Classification (NCBI taxonomy): domain Eukaryota; kingdom Metazoa; phylum Chordata; class Cladistia; order Polypteriformes; family Polypteridae; genus Polypterus; species Polypterus senegalus. The sequence continues at coordinate 115,112,576 of NC_053166.1, forward strand.
TCATAATGTGGTTTTGTTTTTACTCTTTCTTTTTATGTAAGAGTTGGGAATACTTATTTTCAGTGACCTGACCAGATCAATGTCTGTATTTTGTACATTGTGCCTGTGTCCAAGTAAGGTTTCTCCAAATACAGCTGAATTTCTCTCACATCCTAAACTCATGGAGGTTAGGTTTATTGGGAACACTAACTTGTTATGTAGTCGAGATGTGTGTTTTACAATAAATTGGCTGTCAATTCAGGGGAAAGCTTTGCATAGCACTGCTGTAGGCTTTGGATCCCTTGATTCGTACTGAAATAACAATTAGATGAATGATTAAAAAGATTTGACAGATGCTAGGGTGTTACCAGCACTGATCCAGGTACTACTTTTAAGCCCTTGGTTTTCCCTATTTTCACATTGAATTCATTGGTGAGACACAACATCTTTCACTTTGAAATGTTCCACTTGGATGGTGTATAATAATAGGTGATGACAGTGAATGGCAGCTGGGAAGCACTCCTGGCATATTAGCAAATAACATCTACTTTTATACAGTAAATAAATAAATACAGCAAGCTTGGCAGTGGGATGTTATAGAATAATATGTCTCTCAAATCCTAACTTAAAGTCTTCTGCATGAAATATAATCCTTTAGGCAGAGCTACACATTTATAACCTCACAGAAATCCTTTCACTCTCATTTTATAAGATCAGAATTCCTTATAATACAACACAAATCGGAAAATAAAATCTCAGCTATAGCTGCACTCAAGTGTCATTAGGGTAAGCTGAACCTGCAGAACAAAGCTTTAAAAAAAAACTTTTTTTGAAATTGGCATCCATTTTACATCTTGGTAGCACCAGTGTTAAATTTAATCTCTTGTGATTCTAGATTTGTGAGTGTTAGAGGAATATTTTAATTAAGATACAGGTGCATTATAGGATTCTGCAGGACCATTAATTCTTGAGCTGTTTATTAAAAACTGGCTGCATTGCATTGTAAACATGTTATGTTCGGGATGAGGGTCATTTTTAATAAAAATTAATGAATACATTTTGTAAGTAATACACGGATACATGTAGAAATTCAGATATTTAAATGATATTACAATAATGAATTGACTATAAAATAACATTCAGTTATGATATATTACATTCATACATCAATCCATAAACCTTCTTCATACAATTTTTGGATTATGGAGAGTCTGGGACAATTTTGCTGGCATCCAGTGAAAGGCAGGGGCTAATTATGAGATGGTGCTACGTGTGCTATGTTTTCAGATGTTAAGTTTGACTTTTTAAAAAAGTAAATGTAATAATCTTCAGGCATATACAGTATATCTTGCACACATAATATTTGCAGATTTGATACTACATCATGAAATAAGTTAATAAAATAATGTCTTTTTTTCTATTTGTCTTCTACATTTTCTTTTCGGCAAGAAAAGAAAACATAAATCCTGTTTCCACCATTTACTATCTTGCTCTCATAAATAACCTTGGAAACAGGTGGCGGCATGATGGCACAGTTGGCCAGCATGCTGGCACACTCATCCTGCACCTGGTTGTTGTTCTTGTGGAGTTCCATCTTTTCCTTTGATTACTTTATTTTTTTCCCCTTATTCCTAAAGACATTCTCCTTAGGTCAACTGGTAGTTCAAGGTTGGCCACAGATTAGTGTCAATGTGTGCTTTAACGGGGCCTGCAATTCACTGGAATCCCATTTAGGGCTGCTTCCTGCTTTGTTCCTAGTGCTGCAGGGATAGGCTTCAGCCATCTGCAACACTGAATTTAATTAAGTTTGGTTTTAAGACCTTTTAGTGCATAAAATAGTAATAAATAATAAAAAACTGAGATCTCTTGTTAATCATGTTATGCCATACATAGATTGAAAATCCAACTCTTTGTGCTTATGATCTAGCCCAGGGATTCCCAAATTCAGTCCTGAGGACCCACTGTGGCTGCAGGTTTTTGTTCCAACCAGATTCATAATCAAGGTCAACACCTGATAACACTGATCTCATTTAATTAGCTGGGATTTTTTCTTCTTTTCTCTTATTACATCATATCTACATTCAGAAAAGCACTGAAGCATGTTTTTTACATTAATAAGATATTTATAAATATTTCTATTTTTGCTATAGATATAAATGCTTAACACTCTTTTGTTGATTTCATTATATTTCACCCTTTCTCTGTGCAGTTTGCTCCCTTTGTTGTGTCTTAATGATGACAATTAAAAACTAGCAGAGCAGATACACAGGCAAACAACACTGAATAATCAAAGGCTGCAAGTACTTTAGTGTCAGCCCTACTAATTAGTAAATAATGAATTAAACTTGTTGTTTGTTATTAATTAAACCCCTGAAAAATAGAATGAAAATCAATATGAAAATGTTAAAAAGAAAGAAAAATACATTTTTCCCATATAACTGTTTAGTACATTTTAATAATTTGTTTTTAAACAAACTTAGTTTTCTAATTTCTATATTGTTCCCAAAACACAGAATCTGCGAAATAACAGTTAACTTAATTAGCCCAGGAGTCCAATTAAAAACAGAAGCTGGTTGGAACAAAAACCTGCAGCCACTGTGAGTCCCCAGGACCGGGTTTGGGAATCCATGATGTAGCCTAACATTCCTACTTGGTGCACATGACCTAAAAAGTATCTCATGACCCCAGATAGTAGAGTGTGGCTTTGCCAATTATAGAATTTACATTTTTTTAGCATCTCAAACATTTTTTCCATTGCTTTTAATCATAAGAAACCATAACCACTACCTCACATCGGTGTGCATCATGGATCTGTTAACAATTACCTTCTTTTTGCAGTGTTATTTTTGCAATTAGCTTATCATTTGATTAGAATTTTTTAACTTTGATTTTTTTATTTACATCTTGTTCTTTGATTGTCATATGTTGTTTATTTCACTACTATTGATTTATTTATGAGCAAGTGTGCTCTTGCATTAATACATGTTATTATTAACTGTGACCAATTTATTTAAGAGTGAGCTCTGCAAAGCAAACTAACCTAAACTTTGTTGAAAGTAAAAGTTGAAATTAAAATATATAGAATTTTTTCATAGCTTAAAAAAACATAAAAAATCAGAAATCAACTGAGAGACATCTGTCGATTTTTAAGTGCTGACAAATAACTATATCTGTTTACGTTATTGACACTTGCCTATATTTCACTGGGATTTTGCAGCACAACCGAAATATACTGTAAATTGTGCCGTTCTCACATAATATGCATACCAGAAATACAGAGTAATATATTAGAATAAATAATTACAAAATCAGACATTCAAACATAAAATGTCTAAAATTTCTGACATTCATACAACGTGCAATAAAAAGATATTATGGAAAAAAATTGTATCTTTAAGAAATGCAAAATATTCAAGAAAGGCCAGAGACTTATTCCAGAATCAAATATTTCTATGTAATTTATATAAAAAGCTTAATTATTACAGGATTTTGAGTGTATAATCATATACCACAGTAAACAAAACTGAATCTGAGAGGCAAGGCTGTTTTTTTTATACAAAGCAGCACAGTTGTCTAATAAAGAACTGACCAACTGCTCAGGCACATAGACTGGGACTGTGATGGAGGCTAAACTGGCACCCTGGTGGTTTCCAGGTCCTTAAAACTAAGACATACAAAAACCCATATGTAACAGGTTTTTTTTTTTGCCAAGGGGCTGCTAAAAGAAGAGAGACAGAGTACATTGATCAAGTATGACATCAAGAGAAAGAGTAAAAAGTAAATAAGCTGTCTCCATTAAGGAGTCAATAGAATTTCTCCCTCTTAAGCCAATTTCCAGACACATAAAAGTTAACAGAAAAGACACCTGGAGCTACTGAAAAGAATTATTAGAGCAAAAAAGACTTAAAGTCTTATATCTATGTTCAGACAATTAAGATTCTTTCTAAAATTAACTTTGCTGTCTGGAAAATTACTGGCCTTGTACTTTTAAAGAGCATCCATCTAATGAATTAGATTCATTCTCTGAAACTTATTTTTTCAATACAGATTTATTCAGCAGCACAGCCCACTCCAGCAGCTTTAAGGCTGTGTCAAATTAGGTGACTTTTCCAGTGATTATCAATCATAGCATTCATTTGCATAATCTTAATGGTGGCAGTCAGCGACACGCTTCTGAGAAGAACAGTCTCTTAGTGCGACATACCCAGCGACTCAGTCCTATTAGTCTGTGACACATTCTGACAAATTCAAACAGTTTTAATTTTGTCTTCAGTTGTAAGGATGTGCTCTGTGTGCATGAGAACTGACAATTAGTGAACGCTCGTATGTAAAAATACAATGCATAAAATGCCACAAGGAGGAATAAGGAGCGTAGGTATTTTGGCTTCACAAACACAAGAGAAGCTCATTTGTCTGAGCTCTCATGTTTTATGTACCACAACAGAATGGAAAAAAACAAAAAGACCAGAGATTTCCACTGCAATCACAATAGCCATTAACCCTTCGTACAGCACCAACTCCAATAGCTTGCTCACTACTGGCTGTCAGAAAAAGGGGAGGGGACAACTGATAGATAGATAGATAGATACTTTATTAATCCCAAGGGGAAAGTGCTGGGAAAGCTGACACGTAATCACTAAATTAGATAGCCCCAGCAATTTGGTATGGTTTGGTGACAGGATCAGTAACTGTATTAACAAATCTGACATATCCTACAACTAGAAGTTGGGTAATGTGACATTGGCTTTAGGTGCAAAGCAAGAATCAACCCCAACTGGTCACACTCATGCACCCAACCTCACTGGGATGACACAGAGATGACAGTAAGCCTGACATGCTTGTCTTTGGGATATGGAAAGAAAGAAGAATGCCTAGAGAAGACCCATACAGATGTGGGGAATAAGGAAATCTCCTGTGCCTAAACATGAATTAGTCTGAACCAGCAGAGAATCTGTTTGAACACCTTTAGAATGTTTCTTTGGTATTGTCCTACATGAAGTTAAAATGGTCAATTTGAAAAATCTTTTGGAGTGAGCAGAAATAGCTTGCTATTAAAAGGTACTGTTTATTGTTAAGTTCTTATAAAAGAAAAAAAAGGTAAGACTACCAAAATGTAAAATTTCACAAACAGTCAAGTCCCATGCCTTGTTCACTCATTTACTCTTTTTTACCATGTTTATATTTGGATGGTGATGTCTATAATTTTAACATTCTTCTAGCCTGCTCCCTGTTCATCTTTATTTATCCTGAGGGGCTACTGAACTTTTCTCTGTACTGAGCATGTCTTATTGTTTTAGTGTTATCACTATAATTAATATAAATCTATGCTTTATTAATATCTGAAGCATGTCCCGAATCCTTACAAACATCTCCACTTTCTCATTGCATTTAACCATCAATGTCAAGGAAGAAATGAAGATCAATTTTGTAAAGGGCTGATCTTACAGTAATAAGAGACTATGATGGTTCACAAATTATACCATTATTCCTTCATTTTATTACTACTGGTATTAAAAAGTGACCTGATACCTGCATATTTGTTCTTCACAGTAAAAAAAAGAGGAGACGCCCCAAGGCATTAAAGATTACTAAGTGCCCCATTCAAGTCAGTAACCTCATCCCAGTTAATATGAGATGAGAAACAAAATGCCAGTCAGAACATGTTGGCCTCATGGCGGCACAGTCAAATTCTGTGATCCAAGTCCTGTAATTAAATTTATACATTTTCCAAACAAGAACAACATTTTTTGGTAGATGATATATAATTTGTCCCAGTGTCTTGTTGTTCCATATTCCTATGATTATTATTTGTCACTGCTCACTTCCTGATTTAATCTTTATTTTCTATCAGGAGTCTTCAAGTTGGTGATTTATTGTTACTGTCTAATTAAAAAGCTGTCTTAAGTGTTCAGCATCATCAGAAAATACAATCTAGTTAGCAATATTTCATATTATTAGGTACTAGTAACACTGAAACCTCAGTTCCCCAGTTTCACCACACACGAAACACAATGCCCCAGGTCTCTCCGCCGAGGTTGTTGCAATGTCCTTCACTGCCAGCTGATGTTGCCGAGGCTCTTTTTCTGACAGACATGCCGCTTGCTTGTGCTTGCATGTCTGTTCTTTTCTTAGCAACTATTACGTGGTTGTGAAAAGGACCTGAATCCCAATAATGTGGCGGAGGAAGCTAGTGCCTTCAATTCTTTAGTTGTGTATGAATTTCTGTTGTGCTCGGAATGAATGACTTGCATCTGCGACTAAAACAATCAATCAAACTGTGCAAAGTGCTTCCTTGTGAACAGAGATCACTGCATTTTTTTCCTGTCAGCAATATTGTATGTCCATGCGGCTTTTCTATTCCCTTCAGCTATGTTGAGTGGCTGCATCACCGTTTGCCATGAGCAGGACCCAAAGCCCAATTACATGGCTGAGGTAGTGTTTCGTGTTACACATATAACATCAAAAACTCCTAATTAAGACCCAGATCAAGGTTCAATACCCAGTGCTGCACAGTTTTTTTTGTGACAGACAGACAAGCTGCACATTAGTCCAACAATGGTCCCCTCTCTGTAACTATCAATCTTTAAAGGTTACCTGTAGCCATTGGGTTGACCCTAACAAGTATTGGACTTTATTGATTTAACAAAATCATCAGTATCATTCACTAATATACCTTTCATACTTAGACTTTCAAATCTTCATATTGTATGCATCACCATTACATTTCTAACAAGCAAAGGCAGATAATAAAGAGATTTCACACGAAGACACTGCATGTGCCGAGATAAGTGTGCTAGGCATCAGAGTAAACCCGGCTGTGCTTTGTTCTGTGGAGGTGTTTCAATAAGCAGGCCTTTTCCTCTGCTAGTTCTTTTTGTTCATATTTTATAAAAATGCCCTTTACTAAGTCTGCCATCTGACATCTCCACGTGTTATCCTATATACTAGCAAACCAGGCTTTTATTAAACCACTTAGGAGCATAAAGGGCCTTGTGCTTCTGATTGAATTTTTAAACCTCTTGAGAAACTAGGTTGTACCTTGTGCAGATAAACCCGTGTGCAAACAATGGAGATCAAAAGCATTTGCTTGAGCCAAATGTAGTTTAACACACCCTGGCATAGTAAATGTCTCCTGTCATACTTCTGGTTCAGAACAACGATATGTCAGTTAAAATGCTTGTGTGCTGCTCAAGTTGAATAGGGCTGGTGTTTTATTTTCCATGAGCTACATGAAATCTGACAGATTAATGTATTCTGGTGCTAAACATGCACACTTTTAACATCGACAAAACCAATATTTATATGCAGTGCCTTTACTTGTCTACTCTGTCTTCTCTTTTAATCTACATTTTTCTAGTGGTAACATACCAGGTTTGACAGACCAGGCTTCTCTATCCTTAGCAACAGTTTACAGCAACCTTACTGAAAATTCCCAGATGTTCCCAGTCTAGTCTAGAATTATAACCTCTCCAGCATGTCCTGGGTCTCTGCCAGATCTTCTGGTAATGCTTTGTCTCTGGTATGCCCTCCATTAGCATACTTCTAACTACATGCCCCTCAGCTCTAAGCAGAGATGTCTTCCTGTGTAGCTGAGCCACTCACCAGGGGCCTCATCTATAACACTGCATGTAGAATTCACACTAAAACATGGCTTACGGACGAAAACAGAAATGTGCGTAGGCACCATTTATACATGAGGCCCCAGATCACAGAGCATAAGCCCACCTAGCATGCACTGAAAACTTGATTTGGGCACATTTACTTTCAACCTTCTTTTTTTAGCCACTATCCACAACATAAACATTGGTGTGGACAGAGATGTTTACCAGTATATTTAAATCTTTGTTCAAGGAATTGAATTTTCCAAAGTTAAATTATAAGGAATTACAGTGTATACTGTAAACCATTTTGCTTAAGAGTGTGGCAGTGCAAAAGAGTTGAGGATATTATAATGACGAGAGCATGCAAGCCTCCCAACAACAAACTGTTGATAACATTACATTGTGATGCCGTAGACACTGCTACTTCCAACATTCTGCTTATTTTATACCCGTCACATGTTAAAATAATTCCTTGTCTAGAAAGCTAAACAAGTGATTACCAGTTGCAAATACAAGCAACCACAGAGTAATTCTTCTCTTTTTGAGCAGTTGAACAGTATTTAATGCAGGTTTTAGAAGCCCTTCTTCATCACTCAATACATCAGGCCACCTGATTTCTCTCTCTCTCAGTCCAGCTGCACCTTCCCTCTACACATTTCTCAATACGAGGTCTTTGTCCAGACAACATTTCTCATTTGTAGCCATTATTGACATAATCTTAGCTACTATGAGGCAGCCAGCAGCGTGTTCCCATGAAGCTGATCACCTCATGGGACATGCTGAGTGACTCACTCCGATAAAATCAAACAAGATTGATTTTGTCTTTAGGTGCAGGGGTGGGCTGTGTGGGCTTAAGAGCTGTCAACCAATGAATGCTTATCTGGGAGTTGTGATATAGCAGGTCCACGGCTTAGTAGAAAAGGCCAGCTTTAAATAAATAATCTCCACACTCGGGGCTTAAAGAGAGGCCATGGTAGTGTGTGATGAGAGCATTTCCTCGCTTAAGTGCACTGGTGAGGAATCGTCCGTATTCATAATTAATGCCGGGAGCTGCTAATCGCCACACCTGTGCCATGTCCCCATTATAAATAGAAGAAACGCGAGTACGGAGGAGAGACGGTAAAAGAAAGGAAAAAAAAGGCTTGGTGAGTAGCATTGGGGCGAACGAAAGTTGGCTAACCAGCTGTAAAAGAGGTCCTGGACGGAGCGAAGGATTGGTGCTCAAGTGACGGATCGTGCCCACTGAATGGGAGAGTGGGTATGATCGTGGAGGAGTCCGCCCTAAGGATCTGAGGGACGACTACGAGTGTGAAAAAAGAAAACAGGAGGACAACCTACCCCGACCTGTCTGGCAGACGCCGGCAGAGGAGGCCATGACGGGGGTTAGTAATTTGAAGACCACAGTGGGTTAACTCTCTCCCACTGAGCGTGTCCTTGGTGAGCTGGAGACACTGGGAAGGAGCTGTGCTTGGCTGGTGTGACCCCAATGACTGCAGCAGGTTTTTATTCTCGTGTTTTAGCCTGGTTTTAAACGTTTTTATGGATTATATAATGATTTTTGCACATTGGACGTTAGTTTTTTTGTTTCAATAAGAGCACTTTGCACATTTTTTGCACCATTCCCTTGCTTCTTGTATCCTCACTGTCCAGCTCATCTGGTTACATTACCGATGGTGTTGGGTTCAAGAGCTCCCAGAAGCCAGATGGGAGAATGAAGCAGAACCCATATCGTCACAGGAGTACAGGTATAATGCATAGAATGTTGAGGCAAACAATAAGAAACATGTGTGTTTTGAACCTTCCAAACAAAAGAAAAGTTCATCTTTCTGATGTCTCATGTTTTAAACACTAAAAACACACTCTGGAAAAAAGAAAAAAGGGTGACACTGCAGCTGAACTCACCATACCTGTTAACCTTTTATGCAGTGTGCTACATTAGGCAGCACATTACTGGTTGCCATAAAAAACATGAAAAAGGGCAAGCAAGACAGCGCTACAAGGTTAGCACTCAGTCGGTAAATGTGGCATGTAAAGTGACATAATCCATTAACAAGATAAAAAAATTCAGTTTTCAAGTCTGACATACTCCACGACTAGAAGTCACATAATGTGACATCGCCTTAAGACTTTGTATTGAATAGTTAGCTTCTCTATTTACAGAAAATGTTCACTCAGACTTTACCTCAATACAATGTCTCTGCCTATTTCAAAGAATATAAAATCATCCTTGTGCCTAAAAAGCAAAATATTTCCAGTCTAAATAGGCTAGTGGTGCTGACCAATTTAATAATGAAAATGTTTAAAGGTCTTATTCTTCAGCAGCTAATATCTGACACAGATCCTCACCTTGACCCACTACACTTTGCTTACGGTGCCAACAGGTCAGTTGAGGAGGCAGTCAACATGGCTTGCCATGACATCTTACAGTATTTAGACACCACAGCTACTTATGTCAGGATCTTAGATGTGGATTTCAGTTCTGATTTTAACACAATCACACCAAAGCTTCACCATAGCAAACTTCTCAGCATTTTTCATCTCTAACTTTATAAGGAAGAGACATCAGACAGCGAAGATGTGTTCTGTCCCCTCTTCTTTTCTCTGTGTAATCCTATGACTGCACCTACAATGACCCATCTGTTAAGTTTGCTGATGACTCCACCCTGATTGGCTTGATCTCAGACGGGAATGAAGTGCCATATCGGAAGAAGGTGGACCGGCTGGCCAATCTTAACTTAAATATCTTGAAAACAGTAGAAATGATTGGGGGTTTTAGGAGAAACTCCTCACATCCTGCACCCTTTGTTGTAAATGGTGTCACTGCCAACTGAGTAGAACCATTTAAATTTATTTATACAATTATCACTCACAATCTGAACTGGGATGGAAGCATAAATGTTCTTATCAAATAAAGCTCATCAGTGTATATTTTCCCTTGTCAACTTAAAAAGTTTAACCCATCCCAGTGAGTTACTTCATAACAGTCTGGCATTGCAATGCAACTGTTCACTCAAAATATAAACGCAGCGTGTTGTTACTCAGACTACAGAAAAGATTGTAGTCCTGAATCTGGACTCCATGGAGGCCTTGTATACAGGATGGGTCAGGAAACATGCTGGAAATATAATCAAAGACCACACTCGCCATCGCTTTCAGTTATTACAATCATGGAAAAGTTACCGGTCACTAAAGGCAAGAACTACTAGACATGGACTCATTTTTTTTTTCTACTGTAATCACTATGGCTAAACACCGTCTGTCTTTTCCTGATTTCTAAACTCTTTGATTCAATCTAAATGATATTTTGTGCTTATTTTATAAGGACTTTCTTGATATATTACTGAGCAGGATTGCAATTCTACTTCACAATATTGTTTAATGTATTTGTGTTTCATGCAATAATTTTTTCATTATTCCTGCAATGTTGTGATGGTGTTGTGAATTGTATATTGTGCAGTTTAATTGTATTTACCTTGTTATGTGCATTAATGTAACACCAAGATAAAATCTAAGCAACTGTGTTGACTGGCAATCGAGTTCAAGTTCATATATTTTAAAATAGAACTTTTATTCAATCATATATTGCCTGATGTATTTGTTGCAGGAGGTCCTCGTTCCCTCTCACTGCAGTATGACTAAGCCAGTAGGTACTTAGCGGGCTGAGCCTATTAGGTTTAGAGTTTCATTATCAGTAATTTAATGAGTGGTAACAATGCTCATGTGGATTAAGAGCATGTAAGCACTTGTTTAGTCTAGGGCTGCGAATTCCACTTTAATAAAAACATATATGTACTTGTAAAGCTACTTGGTACTATATAAATTAAAGTCTCCTTGCGTATATTATTTCAAGGAGTTATAAATTAAAGCTCTTTTAGTTTGATTATAGCCCTTCGTACATGATTCATAGGTTTATGGACAAATCTTAGGCTAGCCCTATTCACAACCAAGTTAATCTAGTGAATATGCATTTGCTAGAAAATCACATTTCTGGGGAAAATTGAGAAACATAAATTATATTTGGTACATTTTTCCTAAGCAGTCTTAATTTGCACTTGTTCTTTCAATAAACAGCAATGTAGTATGTGCCTATTGCGGTAATCCGATCCGCTGATGTTTACGCACATGAACATTGTTATCGCCCATTAAATCACTGATAATAAAACTTCTAAGCCTTCCTGGTAGACATTGTAAGTATGTCCTTGCTCAGTCCCAAGGGACTGATGAATACTGGTGAAGTTCATCAACGCAGAGATAAGAAACTAATTTAGAAAGCAGCATCAGAAGCTGTTTTAAAAAGGAAATTGTACCAAAATAAAAAGCAACATCCATCCATCCCCCAACCCGCTATATCCTAACTACAGGGTCACAGGGGTCTGCTGGAGCCAATCCCAGCCAACACAGGGTGCAAGGCAGGAAACAAACCCCAGGCAGGGCACACACACACACACACACACACGGGACAATTTAGAATCGCCAATGCACCTAACTTGCATGTCTTTGGACTGTGGGAGAAAACCAGAGTACCCGGAGGAAACCCACGCAAACACAGGGAGAACATGCAAACTCCACGCAGGGAGGACCCGGGAAGCGAACCTGAGTCTCCTAACTACAAGGCAGCCGCGCTACCCACTGCGCTGCCGTGCCGCCCAAAAAGCAAGATGCAATAGAAATAACTAGAGATGGACAACATTCTGGCATCAGAGTACAAACTAATGTTTCAGATACGCAACACAGGAAACTATGGCAGACATTTACGGAGGTCCACTCATTCACATATATCAGTTTCCTGGGTTCATAGTAGGTAACGGATAAAGGGGTAATGGTAGAGTGTCCAAAATGCACTAAAAGTAAATGCATTTGTGTGCAGCAGTGGTAAATTGATAGATATATTGTATTTTTTATATTATCATTTTGAATAGTTCACTCAAATCACAAATTTACTTACAATTGAACCAAATAAGCACTTGAAAAACAGCAGAGTCAGTTAGGATTCAATAAGGATCAGAACACGTACATGGCTACATTTTTACTATTCCTAAAAGCTTCAGAAAGCCTTTTTTCCACTGGGAAGAGCAGCTCACACAAACCATCAAGCCTATGTAGTTGAAGCAGGAACCTTGACAAAGTTTTTAAAAAAGTATCTGGATGAGATATTAGTAAACTTTGCAGTTAGCCGACCAAACAAGCTTGATGGGTTGACTGTCTTCTCGTGTTTGTTCTTATGCAACCTGTGAAATGCCTTGAAACTATATTAAGTCTGTAAATTGGAAATTAGGCATTTTCAGAGATATTCAACATGTCTTTGTTCACACAAACTTTTGATCCTGTAGTTTACCTGTAAATTTCTTGGAGAAATTGCCTGTGTGAATTTAGCGAATTAAGTGAATGTGTGAAATGAAAATAAGAGCTGAATGACAGCACTACAAAGCCAGCTTTGAAATGGTAGGAACTGTAAAAAGGCGCTATATAAGTGCCCGGCCCGACACAGATTCACTGGAGACAAATATAAAATAAAGAGACTTTTATTTTTCTTCACCTGTGGGGTACGTCCGCCCCAAAATCCTCACAGGCACAGCACAGTCCCAAGTGTGCAAGCACCACCAAACACACCATACTAATTCTTTTCTTTTCTCTTCCACCACCATTCCTCCAAGCTTTGTCCTCCTCCTCCCGACTCTGGCCATCGAGTGGTGGCTGCTGGCCCCTTTTATAGTCCACCCGGAAGTGCTTCAGATGCTTGATTGCCGAGTTCCGGCTGCACTTCCGCGTGTGGTGAAAACACTGCCCACAAGGGCTGAGGAGTTATAGCTCCATACATCCCCGCCCCCAGGACCCAACAGGGCTGCCCCCAAACTCAGGGGGGGCAGCAATCTAGCGTCCAGGGGGAGGTATTGCACCGTCCATGGCTGCTCCCCCTGAGCATATAACGAAGGGGTGTCCGTACGCCACAGAACAAAGGAATACGTTATAAAATAATTAAATAGAGAATAGCAGCTCTTAAGTACAAAAAATGCTTTTCATTGTAACTTGAATGTTATATGCAAAATCTAATTGCTATAAATGCAATTCTATCTAGGGGCGATTCGTCAGGTCTGCAAGCCACATTATGTTAATCAACAAGAAGTGTACGACCATCCAGCTCCAGCATCACTAAATATCAAACTGTTTAATATTACACAAATATTTTCCCTCTGTACATTGAAGAAGATTTAAGTGATTGATGGATGCTCTCTGTTATCATGAAAGATATTACATGAGTGTACTCAATACCTGGATAGCCTCAAGTGTATGAATGCACCAACCCTTCATTATAACATGATAACACCTTAGTTTTCCAGACAGTTAAAGCCTCATCTGTATGCTGGCATTCACTGTTATCTGGGTCTGGTCAAGCCACACATTTTGAGGGCTGCAATACATTACAAAATAATTACTTTCTTTATTGAAATTTAGGCTTGTTGACATTCATCTGTGTGTTTCCTACATGTATTTCCATCATTCTGGCATTCCATCTGGCTCTAACAGCACAGACATACAAGTCTGCAGCCCCCTAAGAAATGTGCTTGTACTGAGGCCTACCACAGAAGAAGATGCAAAAAGTCTGTTTACTTACTGACTTTCAGAAACAGACCCCTGTGGTTTCATTTATCTGATTGATTGTGGTATGAGAAATGACAAAAGACTTTATAGCATGTCTGTGTAAAAGTATATACAGTTCAACACAACTGTTGGCCATCGTTGCATGTGTCTGGAATGTGGGTGGAAAACAGAAGTCCTGGAGGAAAACCTTCAGACCAAAGTCAAATGCAGTGATTTGCCAGTACTATCCTGCTGTACAACCTATTTCAATTTTCATCAAAACCTTTTAGAAAGGTCAGTACATTAAAAGTGATTTAAAAATGCACCATACCTTCTTATAGAATAACCCGTGTTGTAGCTCTTTTAAGTGTAGAATGAGAAAAGGTCATCTGTGAGGAACGTATCAGCTCTTTAATCCCCCAAGGGGTTTCCTGTGTCAGTGTCGCGTTGCATTTATCAGGTTGGTTACTGAAGCTTGCCTTGCTGTCTTTGGTCACTTGTAATCAAACTGCAGTCACTGCAGGGGTTTAGCTGCAGTGTTTAATTATACAGTTGGTGTGCAATACACCTGCCGGTACCCACACCTTGAAATCTGCCTGGCATTAAAAGTCTGCAAAAACTGTAGCTAATAATTAGAAAAGTGTTAGTGAGAAAAGGTACGGGCTCATAGCAGTTACATTCTTTAGAAATTGTATTCCTTTGTATTTAAATAATGGTTAAATTAGCAAAAATTAAAGTAAAAGATTACTTGGTTAAGTGACCACTCCTAGTTTGTTAAAGTAGTAATACACTGGAACATCATCCATTAAAGTGACCTCCTAGCACTATAATAACTAGACTTTATTTTAATCAGAATCAATCTTTGTAGAACATAATATATTTAACAATAAATTGTTAAACGCTGAGCATTCTTAGACAACATGACTTAGTTTGTAATAATAACATCTTGTACAATCTGCCACTGTGAGTGTTTGTAGTATGGCATATACTTCAGGAAATAACTATGAAAAATGCTCTGCTGCAATTGCAGCCTGAAGAAGCCAAGCATTGCTGTGGAGCAAAGAGAAACAGTTACTTTAAAATCAGCATTTGCACATTAAACTCTTTTTAATAAATTGGATTTTTTTTTCTTTACTATTTAAAGTAGTGATTTTTTATATCCAGTTCCAGGTCTACTGCAAGTAGTGCGAGGGAACAAAATGATTGATTCTTCTCATCCACAAACCTGCTGTTATTCTGCCATAAGTTTGTTTTGCATTTTAATTGCATTTGCTCATGGATCTTTTTGTTTCTTCTTTTGTACATTACAAGAAACAAATCTACAGCACTTAATCAAACTTTAATTTACAATGTGAAGGTTCTGTATGTGCCAATGAACAACACTTTAAATTTATTCTGATTTCTGACCAAATCTGGGAAATATTGTACAGCTCAGTTTAAAATCTGCTAAAGCTCATTTGTGACACATATAGAAATGGGATGAAACATTTATATTTATGTTTATTTTCTTAGCAGACTCTTTTATCCAAAGTCACTAACAAAAGAGGTCAACATAATCGAGTAAATCAGTCCGGGGGACTGTTTGAGAACAAGTGTCACAGGACAAGGGTGCAAAATTGATCACCAAGCACATAATGTTTACTTGTGCCATCCCCTTCTATACATTAAGGCAAGACTCTGCTTACTGCTGTTAGAAACCCACTGGGGCCTTTGTTGTTGTTTTTAGTGTAAACGATTATGTGAAATGGATTATTGTATATTTTCACATTATTTTAGTTACATCATTGTGGCAGCACTTTGTTAACTATTTTCTCATTGGCACGTCACAATATTTATAGCAATGGTTTTCATTACTTGTGCCATTGTGCCATGATTTCATGTCATGTGATGTCTTCATGTTGCCACTTTTAACGAAACTAGTGAGCTTAACGAAGAGCTTTAAAATAATAAAAAAAGACTCAAAAAGTAGATCATCAGCTTTCTAGTTTATGACCAAAGAAATTATTTGACTTTTTTATTTGTTTTTTATTTTGGTTTATCTTCCTGTGTGCTAACCTTTGCTTCATTAACTCTTTGAGGGCTGAATATTTTTTCCAAAAAACTTGAAACAATGGTTTCATCCATAAATCAACATAAAACGTCTGCTGCTGCGTGCAGTGGCTGCTGTTGGTGCCTGTTCAATGTCTCTGGCAGCAGTGGGAGGGCTGTGAGCAGCTCGATGGCCAGCAGGAATGAGTGGCGAGCTGGCTGCCTTGCTGTCTTCACGCATTATGTGGGCAGCGGTGGCGGTCGCAATGTGACGCAGTCTGATTTGTACCTCTTGTCATTGTAAGTGGCGGCCCTCCCAGACATATGTGACATCAGCTACATAAATGTGTTAAGCACCACAATCAGCCGGAGGACGATCAGCTGATGCTGGTACCTCATTTTCGTTTTCGATTTCCATCTCCAGATCATTTTCATCCAAATCGGAGCCTGAAGATCACAGTCTGATTCAGCGATAACATGCAAAACGTCGTCCACAGGGTATTCTGCTTTGCACATTCACTTTGGTCACTCATCAGAGGTCGATGCCATTTTAGAGGTTGTTTGCTCTTCACTCTTCAGGCATGTGCAGGGAGCTGAGGTCAAATCAACAAAGCTAACTTTCCTTCTATTAAAGAGAGTTAAACTAAAAAGAAATGGTGAGATTTGTCACAGATTGCATCTATTTACCGTCCTCTATCCATGAGTAATGACAAAAGCGACATCCGCCCTGAAAGGGTTAAGACTATTCACTAAAATCATTTTTTGCATCCCTGTAGTTAAATTCTACATTTATATTTATTTGCTTGGTGGATATTCTTATCCAAAGTGACTTACAAAAGACGTAAACACAATTGAGTAACAGGCTAGGGCCTGTTTGTTCAGCAAGTGTGATAGGACAGGTAAAAAAAAGTTGATTGCCATAAGTGAAAATGTGTAATAACTAATAAATTTACAAGCCTAGATTAAAAATTGATAAAGCAATTAAACTTAATGTAACAATAATTCATACTACAGTATTAAAGATCACAGAGCAAAGCTTTTTTTCCAATCAATTGGACAGATATTTACAGAACAGATGAGTTTTCAATTGCTTCTTAAATTCATTGTGGAAGTCAGTAGTTCAGATGGAGGTGGAGAGCTCATTCCACCAAGAAAGAACTACACAGGACAAGAGTATGAATTGAGACATACCACACAGAGGCGGCATCACCAGACGCTGTTCCATGGCAGACCTGAGTGGGTGAGAAGGAGCATAGTACCTTACCAGTGTCTCCATATACAAAGATGCTGCCCCATTGACTACTCTGTTGGCAAGCATCAGGTTTTTAGCGGGATCTGCCACTCTCCTATACAGTGTCTATGCCGCCACAGTTTGTGTGTGGTGACTGCATGGCTACGTCTGATTTGTGAAACTGAGCCATGTGATTATTGTTGCTACGTCTGATTGGTGAAATTGAGTCTTGTGATTATTATTGCTACAACTGATTGTGAAACAGTCATGCAGTAGATCCACTGGTGGCTTCTCTCTGGCAAAAATATAGTGTATCTAATGGAAAAAAACTAAAGATTCGAGTGTTGCCCAATGTAGTGGAGTAAGAGTCGCGTTTCTTCTTCACAAATGTACTCAAGTAAAAGTAAAAAGTATGGTGCAGTAAAACTACTCTTAGAAATACAATCTTTTAAAAAAGTTACTCTAGTAAATGTAACATAGTACATGTAACTCGTTACTACCTACCTCTGTATGTGTATATATATATATATATATATATATATATATATATACAGGTGTATATATATGGTGGGTTATTACATACCTCAATCGAGCTCATGAGGAGATCCTCCAACACACATGCGTAACTATATATGTGTATGTGTAAATATATAAACTGCTCAAAAAATTAAAGGAACACTTTCAGAACACATCAGATCTTAATGGGAAAAAAATCATGCTGGATATCTATACTGATATGGGCTGGTCAATGCTGTTAGGAACGAAAGGATGATACATCATTTGATGGAAATGAAAATTATCAACCTACAGAGGGCTGAATTCAAAGACACATGAAAGACAAAGTGAAAAAATTATACGGCAGGCTAATCCATTTTGCCGAAATTTCATTGCAGCAACTCCAAATCGTACTCAGTAGTTGGTATGGCCCCCACATGCTTATATGCATGCCTGACAATGCGGGGGCATGCTCCTAATGAGATGATGGATTGTGTCCTGGGGGATCTCCTCCTAGATCTGGAGCAGGGCAGCACTGAGCTCCTGGACAGTCTGAGGTGCAACCTGGAGGCGAAAAACATAATGTCCCAGAGGTGTTCAGTTTGATTTAAGTCAGGCGAGCGTGGGGGTCATTCAATGGCATCAATTCCTTTATCCTCCAGGAACTGCCTGCATACTCTCAACACATGAGGCCGGGCATTGTCGTGCACCAGGAGGAACCCAGAATCCACTGCACCAGCACAGGGTCTGACAATGGGTCCAAGGATTTCATCCTGATACCTAATGGCAGTCAAGATGCCGTTGTCTAGCCTGTAGAGGTCTGTGCATCCCTCCATGGATATGCCTCACCCGGCCATAAATGACCCACCACCAAACTGGTCATGTTGAACGATGTTACAGGCAGCATAATGTTCTCCATGGCTTCTCCAGACCCTTTCACGTCTGTCACATGTGATCAGGGTATACCTGCTCTCACCAATGAAAAGCACAGGGCGCCAGTGGTGGACCTGCCAATTCTAGTATTCTATGGCAAATGCCAATGAAGCTCCGCAGTGACTGGCAGTGAGCACAGGTCCCACTAGAAGAAGTCGGGCCCTCAGGCCACCCTCATGAAGTCTGTTTCTAATTGTTTGGTCAGAGACATTCACACCAGTGGCCTCCTGGAGTTTATTTTATTGGGTTCTGGCAGTGCTTATCCTGTTCCTCCTTGCCCAAAAGGACAGATACCGGTCCAGCTGATGGGATAAGTACATTTTGCAGCCCTGTTCAGCTCTCCTAAATTAATTGAATGTCTTCTGGAATCTCCAACATACCCTTGAGACTGTGCTGGGAGACAAAGCAAACCTTCCATGAGAAGTAGGACTACCTGTGCAACCTCTGTAGGGTCCAGGTATCGCCTCATGTTACCAGTAGTGATACTGACCATAGCCAAATGCAAAACTAGTGAAAAAACAGTCAGAAAAGATGAGGAGGGAAAAATATCAGTGGCCTCCGGCTGTTAAACCATACCTGTTTTAGGGGTCACCTCATTGTTGCCCCTCTAGTGCACCTGTTGTTAATTTTATTAACACCAAAGCTGATGAAACTGATTAAAACCCCCTCTGCTACTGAACTGACCAGATCAATAGCCCAGAGGTTTCATTGACTTGATGCTCTACTCTGATTAAAAAGTGTTCCTTTAATTTTTTTGAGTGGTATATCTACACATATACTGTATATAAAAAGTAAAGTTGAGTGACTGACTGACTGTCTGACTCTAACTCACTCATTAACAAAAAATCTATTTCCTGTTTTGTTTAATAGTTGAAATTTGGTATAATTGGACATCTAGGACAATAGGCATAAAAAAGGACATTTCAATATGTCATTATTTAGGGGTAAACCCTCCTATAATAAAAAAAAAATGAATACCCAATTATCTCAAAAATGCTTTGACTGATTCAATTGAAATTTATAAAAAATAAAAATAGCTGACATTTTCTGTTGATATTTTTTAATATTATACAAAAATTAGCCACTGTGCTGTACTTGGAAGCGGCTTTATGGAAACAAAGGACACAGCAAAATGACTGACAGCATCACTATCCAACAGGATGGGCAAATGACAGAAGAAGAGGTAGGGTCCTGGACAGGAAAAAGAACATGTGATTATACTTGGGATGTACAGTAAAGACTGAAATGGAAGGGAAGGTTTTGGCAAATCTCATGGAAGATTCAAAGCTCAGTGGTTAACAAGCACACTATAAATCTAGAGGGCTGGTGCCTTGCACTACGACTGTGAGTGTAGGCACTGCTTTGCTCTAAGGAAAATGAGAGAGAGAAGTAAGAAGTAAAAATGGAAGCAATACCATCAGATACAAATTAAGGGGGACTGATGGTGTTAAGTTTAAACTTACTGGGTCTTACATCAGCTACTCCACTGTAATATACATTTGCATCTATGAACTTTGAAAGGGGACCCCAAACCTGCCATTTGAAATCATTTACATGTTCGTCTATTTCTTTCGACAACACATTTGCATTCAAAACTTTTTAAATATACATTTGACACTTTTAATCATAAGATCTTGCTATTGTGGCTTGAACATTTGGTTGGGCTTGAAGGGGCTGCTCTTAACTGGTTCAAGTCATGTTTTACTGGTAGACACTTTTCAGTATCTTTTAATTCCTCTTTTACATCTACTGCTCCTGTTAAACGTGGTGTTCCTCAGGGATCCATTTTGGGTCCTATTTTATTTTATGTATATCTTCATCCTATAGGAGCTATTTTCAGGAAATTTAATATTGATTTTCACTGTTATGTTGATGACAGGTTTATATTCCTGTGTGTAACTCTGCAATTAATCAGCTGGATAATTGTCCTTTTGAACTAAAATCCTGGATGGCAGACAATTTTCTTCATCTCAATCAAATTGTTGATCGCTGGTCCTTCAGCCAAAGCTCAAATTAGTTTTGAACTTCTCTGCTCTTTCACCCACTTTTGCAAACCTCAAGTCTGTAATCTTGGTGTTATTTTTGACAGTAACCTCTCATTTGAGAAACAGATTGTAGTCAGGAACTGTTTTTTCTAGCTTTACTTTTTAGCTAAGGTCAAACCTTTTTTCATCTCCTAGGGATCTTGAGAAAGCTACTCATGCTTTTATCTTTTCTTGCTTGATTACTGCAACTCATTTTATTCTGGGATCAACAAATCCCTGATATCTAGGTTGCAGCTGGTTCATTATACTGCTGCTTGTTTATTGGCTGGGCTGTGAAAGTTTGTTTCTGTTTCTCCAATATTAGCTTCTTTATACTGGCTACCTGTTAGTTACAGAATTGACTTTAAAATTTTGTTGCTAATTTTTAAATCCCTACTTGGGTATGCTCTTTATCTGAATTGTGTGTTTTACACCAGCCATTCAGAGAGCTTAGATCTACTGGTCAGTTGTCTCTTATAGTCCCTCAAACTAAGTACAAAACTAAGAGGGACAGGGCTTTTGTAACGGCTGCACCTCGTCTGGGGTACTGAATCACCTTCAATTGAACTGTTTTAAACTAAATTGAAGACTCGGTTCTATTCTCTAGCTTTCAATGACCTTCATTCATACTGATGGTTTCCCTACTCTTAGTCAACTTCTTTCTTTTTTAACAAACTGCTGACTTATTTTGTTTAATTGTAATTTATTTCTGTTTATTTATGTTCATTGTATGTTTTAAATCAATAAAGCACTTTGGCTACAGCATTACTGATGTTGAATTAAATATACAAATTGACATTGACATTTGCATCTGCAAACTTTAAAGGAGGACCCTGAATGTGTAAGCAGCCTCTAAAACATAGTAACAGAAGTTATTTTATTCCACTTCAAGTACTACAGAAAGCAGTTCCAAAACATTCACTTCATTGCATGGACTTCCCAAATGTGAAGCCTGTAAGCATTATTGGTATTTGTAATAAGTTAAAGTAAATCTCAACTCAGTGTTAGCACTTTGTCTGTCTATGGCTATAGCAAAAAAAAACAACATACAACTGATCAAAAATACAAAAATAATTGAGTGAACGATGATAATAACATGCCCTCAAATTTCACATTATTGCTACTGATTACCCATTTCAATTCAAATGAATATTTTCTGTAAAACTGTGGTTTGCAATGACCACCAACAAAAGCCATGTCAGTAGGAAAAACAGGAATTGATCTATAGCAGAAATGCTTTATTAATGGAAAATTACATATAGCATGTTTAAATGAAAGCAGCTCAAATTTCCTAATAATAATATTATTATCTATTTGACTGACACCTTTATCCAAGGTGACTTACATTTGAGATACTATGTTTTTCTGATTAGAGTACAGACAAATAAAGTGCCTTTCTTATGGTCACACAGTGGCAGTAGCAGGATTTGAACCCACAGCCTCAGGGTTAACAATAATAGGCCTTGGCAAAAAAAAAAAAACAAAAATTACATGTACTGTATACATTATGACAGAATGGGGGCGCTGTCGCTCCCTTGAACCCTCAGACTTGACTCCAGACACAAGGTAAAAGTCCAATAATCGACTTTATTACAGCACTACAGTGCACAAAGCACCTTCCTATCCACAATACTCATAAATTAAAACACTAATCAATAATAAACTCTCCACCACTCCCAGATGCGTTGCCACCTTTCCACCCAGCTAGCTCGCCGTCTGGGAGTTCCCTTAGTCCTTTTATGGACCCTGACCCAGAAGTGTTCCTTCACCCGCAGTCCATGTGACTCCTTATCACCTCTGGGTCAGATCAAAACTCTTCTTTTCTTCGTCAGCCCGGAAACACTTTATTTCTTCTGTCCTTGTGACCTGTAAGTACTTCCGGTCTGTATGAACAGATGAGTTTTGAGTTGTTTTTTAAAAGAATTCATGGAGTCAGCTGACCTGATTAATTTCGGTAGGTCATTCTAGAGTCTGGGCACTATACAGCTGAAGGCCCTGTCACCCATGGAGTGTAGATTAGTGTGGAGCACAACAAGATTGCCAGAATCTGAGGACCTTAGTGGGCGGACAGGCACATAGTGATGGAGAAGGTCACCGATGTAGTTTGGCGCAAAGTCATTTAAGGTTATTAGTAGGATTTTATATTTGATTCTGTAAGACACAGGGAGCCAGTGAAGGAGGAGCAGGATGAGTGTTATGTGCTCGCTGCTGCTGGTTCGAGTAAGGACTCTTGCAGCTGAGTTTGGAATAAGCTAGAGCTGAGACATAAGATTAGAAGGGGCACCTGCCAGTACGGAATTACAATAATCGATGTTGGATGTGATAAAAGCATGGACAAGTTTCTCAGCATTAGAAAAGGAGAAGAAGGAGCGAACACGGGATATGTTACGGAGGTGAAAGTAAGAAAGTTTCTTAATGTGATTTATGTGGGTGGAATAAGAAAGGGAGGAATCCAAAATGACACCAAAATTCTGTGCAGTAGAGGCAGGTCTGATGAGATCCCTGCCAAGATGGACTGGGAAGGAGCTCATTTTATTAAGTTGCATTTTAGTCCCAATTTGCAGGAGTTCAGTTCTGTTGCAATTTAATTTGAAAGAGTTCTGCTCCATCCAGGTTTTAATTTCACTGAGGCAGGTTGTGAGCTGAGAAAGTTCTGATGAAGTTTCACTTTTAACATTGAAGTAGAGTTGAGTACCATCTGCATGAAAATGATAGCCCAGTCCAAAGCTATGAATAATATGGCCAAGGGGAAGCATATAAATACAGAAGAGAAGAGGGCCGAGGACAGAGCCCTGAGGAACTCCTTGTGTGACTGGTGCTGAGCTGGATCTGCTGTTGCCAAGACTACAACAACAACAACATTTATTTATATAGCACATTTTCATACAAAAAGTAGCTTAAAGTGCTTTACATAATGAAGAATAGAAAAATAAAAGACACCGTAAGAAAATAAAATAAGTCAACATTAATTAACATAGAATAAGAGTAAGGTCCAATGGCCAGGATGGACAGAAAAAACAAAAAAAAAACTCCAGACGGCTCGAGAAAAAAAATAAAATCTGTAGAGATTCCAGACCATTAGACTGCCCAGTCCCCTCTAACAAACTCTTGCCTATCAGTCAGATAGGACTTGAACCACTGGAGGGCAGTGCCAGAGATACCCAGCATGTTCTCCATTCTGGACAGTAGAATGTCATGTCTGACAGTGTCAAATGCTGCACTGAGGTCTAATAGAATTAATATGCTGGTTTGTCCGGAGTCTGCTGCCATAAGCAAATCATTCGTTACCTGTAGCAGAGCAGTTTCACAGCTGTGCTTCACCCTGAAACCAGACTGAAAGGGTTCCATCAAATTATTATAGATTAAGTAATTGGTGAGTTGGGAAGCTACAACACGCTCAAGAACTTTTGACAGAAAAGGTAAGCGGGAAATAGGGCGAAAATTGTTAAAATTGTCAGCATCAAGACCAGACTTTTTTAACATTGGGGTTACAGAAGTGATTAAAAAAAAAACAAAAAAACTATTCACTATTCTGTATATTATACAAATTATGGTAGCCCTTTTGTTAATGCTTTTGGAACCCCAAATTAATTATTTTAATAATGTTTATTCTTAGACTTAGATCTTCCCATATGATATGTGGCATATTGGACAGCATGGGGTCTCCAGCGATTCCAACCTTGATCGAGTGCTTCAGCGTCATTCCATGTTGTGTTCAGTGCCCTCAGATCTTGCTCAAAAATTCTTCTCCATGTAATTCAGAGGTGTCCTTGTGGTTGTTTGGTGCCAGGAGATGTCCATTTCATTGCCACCCTAGGGATATGATTGTCCTTCATGTGAAGGATGTGGCCAGCCAGTCGGAGTTTTCAGTGTGTGATGATATTATGGAGTTTACACATAATACATAGCCATTGTTGCTGAGCTGAAATGAGCTCCAATTACATTTTCCAGTCCTCTTCAGTCACCACTCTGTTGGGCATTAAAGTTGCTGATCAGGACCTTGAGGTCATGCTTTGGAGTACTGCCGAAGATGTCCTGCAGCTGCTCATAAAATTTGTCCTTCACCAGTCGTCTGCACGATCTGTTGGTGTGTACACTTGTACAATGGTCTCTTTGGTGTGGCCATGGGTTAAGCGTGCTGTGATTATTCAATCACTGACTGGTTCCATTCTGATGAGTGCCTTTGTCTCTCGTTCACCAAGGACGAGGCTGACTCCATGTTCATGCAGTTCTTCATGACCTGCATACAGGATGATTTTGACACTGTTGTTGATTCGTCTGATCTCCGTCCATCTGACCTTGCTGACAGCAAGGATGTCCAGTCTGTAATCATCAAAGACCCATGGGAGCTGGGTGAGTCACCCAATCTAATGTAGTGTTCACACATTCCATGTCCCAATTCTTGTGATGTTCCTGGATGAGAAAATTGCCACCAGTGCCAGTTTGCTCCAAAACAATCATATGAACAAAAAACAAATTCTCACCTGATTGACCAGAAATACTTGAGATTCTTCTTGCTGTTTCTGTAGTTGATGTGAGTTTTTGCAGAACGAGTTCCTGACACCCATCCCTCCTCCTTTCGCATTCTGGCTTAGGACCAACAACAGCAGAGTTGTTTATTCAAAGTTTTAAATTTTATATGCCAAAACTGGGCTGAACAATACCATAACTTTATCAATGCTCCAGTCCTTGGTTCAAATCCAGTATGTGATTCACATTCTCCTAGTATCTGCTTGTGATTTTGTCTAAGTAATCCTGTTTTGCTCCAGAGTCTAAAAGAAAACCAGGTTAGGTGTATTGTAACCTGTAAATTAGTCCAGCGTGAGTGAGTATACTCTGCAATGGACTGGCATTACCTCCAGTGTTATTTAATGCCCATGCACATTTTACTCCACTTTTTTTGTGTAACAAAGTTTTAAATATCTGACCCTAGGCCACCATCAATGGAATTTGTACATACCCTCTGTTTCTATGCAAGTTTTAATCCAAACATACCAAAGATATATTCATCAGTTTAATTGTCGATTCTACAGTAAATTGGCTCAGTATGGGCAAGTGTTGATTCCTGCTTTGCATCTACTGCTAGTTCCGCATGAGCATCAAGTTTCATAACTATATTTACAATGAATATCCAAAAAACTTTATCTCTGAACAGTACACATCAATTCAAAATAATTTTCTATAGGGTTATTATTAATATTTGATTTGGTTTGCAACATTACAGACATTATTCATTTATGTTGAAAATAATAACAACTTTTCAAACCATATCTTACCACAGTACATGGAAACACAGCACTGTACTTATTATTTTGGATAAGTTTAAATTTCCAAAGCCAATTATTATCATGTGTACAGTGGAAAGATACGCACTCAGAAGATTCTTTCCACATGAAGGGAATACAGTACTATATGGCAACAATATAGTGCAACCTGACCCTTTTTCTCACCAGATCATGTGTGCTAATGCCCTATAATAGTTGCACAAAGAAGATGGCTAATAAACTGCAGCGGGATACAGTAAATAGCATTTAATTAAGCTACTGTATAAGAGGTCATAACCTCATCCTTGGGTTTTGATTTGATTAGTGGAAACAGAATGCGGATATACTTGTGTAACTGGCATGTTGCCCACTTTCGGCTAGCAGAATATACAGCTAAGAGATTTATGCCTCCAGCAGCATCTCATTCCAGAATTAAGTAATTTTAAAATATAGTTCCCATTAACGTCAAGCACTGTGTGATATAAAACATCCATCAACATTAAATCTGTCCTTCAGTGACACCCAAGCAAAGCAATGCACACACTAATAGTATGCCTGCACTTTAATACCCCAGTGAGAGTCGTTTCAAACTTGGCATGAATTTCTGCTAAACAGGACAGTATTGAACTACAAACTAAAAAGCTGCCCACAAGTCCCCCATCAAATTATTTGTCACTAATTTTTAAACAGATGGTACAGGAGGGCACCCTTGTGGCAGCTCTCTACCACAAAGAGGGCAGAATTTAAAAAAGGAATAATCACAAAGTATCATTATTATTATTATTATTATTATTATTATTATTATTATTATTATTAGCATTATTAGTATTATTTTATTTAGATAATACTCATCTGCTGTTAATGGAGCAATATTGGATAATATAGTAGGATATAGTAGGATACAACTCTGTATTGGAAGCTAGGTCATTTGTTCACTGTCTTCAGCTACTGTTTATTTTATTGCCATCTTTGGTATTCTTGTATTAACTCAGAATTTTGTGGTCCGTTTATTCAAAATGTATTTGGTGCTAGATACTTTTGAATGATGGAGGAATATTTTGGACAAAAGTTAATTAAATTATATAAATAATGGATTGTGAAATGTGGCAAAATATAAAAAATACAATGACATGTGTGCATTACATAATTAAATGTGTCATGAAATGTATTTTGTGTTGCTCATCTCTTTATATATTTTATCTTATTTTATTTATTTGAATGATACCACATGGAACACAAAATATGCCTTCAAATGAAAATTGCCATTTTCACCCATCAAAGTGGAGAGAATGGGCTTTATCAAGTACTGTTTTTTGATTGGTAAATCTTCTATAAAGTGTGGACAAATTTTTGGCCATCAAGGAGTACATTTATAGGCAGACCCTTTAGACACAGACTCTTCAGACTGAGAGGATGATCAATTCAGGGCTTCTTGAGTTAAAGTAGCTTTTTCCTGCACTTGTGTCCCATCTGAACGCACAGTCACAACTTTGTACATACAGTAGGTTTTACTTGCCTTGGTTATCCTGTGGTTCATAAGCAGGTGCAAAGTTGTGACTGTGTGCATCTACTCCACCAATGTTTCACCAATCAAAGCACATTACTCACTAGATCCCAATTTATCAATGAAAAAATAATTGTAAAAAAATAGATAAAGAATTAGCCGACAAAAACCTATTTCATGAAACGTTGCATTATTTATGCTTATATATTGTTTTGTTATTATTTATCATCACATTTCACAATTAATATTTATTTGCATATTTACATTATTTATTTAGTTTTATTTTGTCTGAAATATTCTTCCATAGTTCAAAAGTATTAAGCCCCAAATAAAGCTGAATAAATGGCATCAAATACCATATCATACCATTCAGGGGATTGGAGCATATTCCAGAAATTAAATTTTGAATAAATAAGAATACAAAATGCTGAGTTAATACAAAAAAAGAACAGATAAATAAAATACACAGTAGTAGAAGACTGTGAACAAATAAAACGGCTAGCAATATACAGATATATCCTAAGAGTATATGTTTGAATGAGTTTTCTTGTAACTTAAATGCCTTCCTGAAAAAATGGGTTTTAATGGCTTTTTTAACAGAATAAATAGTCTTCAGATCTACTGATGTTAGACAGGTCAATTAACAGGCTGGGTGCAACACGACTGAAGTCCCCATCACAAGCTGAATATTTGAGGAGGCAATAACAGTTCCAGCATGCAGGGAGAGGAGTAGCCGGGCTAGAGCTTACTGGTTCAGGAGGTTACTGATGTTGTCTGGGCATCAAAAAAGCAGAATAAAGCAGAATAAAATATCAAATCATCGATGGAATGTTAATCATACAGTTCTTTTAATGCTGAATTACTGGCAAGGATGGCAGATGTGTAGAATGTGTAAAATGTTATAAAAAATACTTCTCATACTGACCCACCGGGGTGTCTCATCGCTCAACATCAAACTCTTAAACTGTAGGGTCACCTTTATGACAGTAGGCCTTGTAGAACTTGCACTGCACCATAACATCTTTAGTTTTATTTGTATTGCTTCCCCTGTTCTGTATATAAGCACAGACATATTTTGTGATATGTTTAGTGGGTGACCTCTCTAGGTGGAATGGGGGAGATAGACCAAGTAAATGAGCGTAAGGGAGACCCTAGTAACTAATTTGAGTAAATGTGTGCTGCTCTAAAGATTACTCCTTACATCTGACCAGGAATCACTAGCTCTTGAAAACTGAAAATGTGCCTCTTCTTAGAAAGAGTCGTTTTCTCAAGGTCAGTCAGTTTTAAGAATCCTAAAGATAAAAATACTGAGATTCTTCTTGCATACTGTCAAGGGCGTATAGCCAGAATCAGTCCTTCGTGTTGTGTACTAAGCCCTGGACACAGACAGGAAGACATGGCAAATTTACCACCACACATTTATTTTACAGTATTTACAAAGTTCAAAGTGCACCACAAACCCCAAGACTTCCCTAAAAGTCCAGGCCTCTCACACTCTCTGCCTTTCTCTTCGGGCCGCCTCCACTCTCTCTTCTCCTGCTTCGTCCTTTCCTCACCCGACTCCAGCTCAGTCCACTCTGCTCCCAACTCTCGCCATCGTATGAAGGGAGGCGGCCCCTTTTATACATACCTGGATGTGTTCCAGGTGCTTCCCTGCAATCTCCCACCGACATGCCCCCGTGTGGCAGAAGTGCTGGCTGCGTACCCGGAAGCATTCCGGGTGTCCCCAGTCTTTTACTCCCCGGCCCTTCCACTTGTGGTGGAAGTGCCAAGGTCTAGGGCTCCAAAGGAACCAGGGTGGTCGTCCCCACATGGTCTGGGGAAGGCGTAAGCCCTCCTCCGGTCTTCCTAGGCGTCCCGGCCGGGTCACCACCCCAGCCATCTCCAACAGTGTCCCACCGCCAGCGAAGACCCGTCAGGCAGAGCGTCACGTCCCGCGAGGGCAGCTTACCCCTGAAGTGGGTCCTACTTCTGAGGTGCCGTGACGGTCTGGGTCTGCGCATGGTAAACACTCAGATCCAATCCCGTCTGTATCCGTACAGAGCAACGGGAGACTGCCGCAGGCTCAGGGCATAGGGCACTAGGACCCAGGTCACTCATCAGCCCTCGTCCTGCCAGCCCCTGGGATCTTCCTCCCCTCACCTCGCACACAGCACTCCTCTTTGGATCCGTTGTCAGAGAACCCCCTACTCAGATCCGGTCATTAGAATCACGGCCATTTTCGGTGGGCTCTCCTTTATGCTTTACGGGGTCGGCTGTACTCACCTTCCCCGCCGTACCTTTCTGGCTGAAGAATCCAGCGACACGCTGTTCTGTCCACTCTCGCAGCAGCTCCAGTGACGCGACCGCCTTCCTCTCCAGCTTCAGCAACTCTGCCCGGAGGGCACGCACCACCTGCAACAACTGCTGCTCTGCGGGCTGAAGGCAGGCCTCCAGCTCAGACAGAGCAGCCGCCAAGGACAGGAAGTTAGCCGACGGTGAGCTCACCTGTCCGTCAGCAACACATGCCGGCGACTTCCTGTGGGTCTCTTTCTCCGGCCCCGGTGGGCACGCAAGACACACCGTCCAATCTCGTGCCTGTCACGGGTGGGACTTCCGGTCCGCGGCCATTTTGGCTCCCCTCCTGCTGCAATGGCGTGCTTGACGACAGCCTGGCTGCTGCCAGTGCCTCCCGAGCTGCAGCGGCTCCTTCTCCGCGGCTTCTGCAGTCGTCGACGTGCCGTTAAAGCCCCGCAGACCAGCATATGTCCGCCACTGATGCTGATCCGGGCATTCCCTGCCTGAAAAATAGAAAACATGCCCGGTCCCCCAGGGCCGGCTGTCGGTAGGCAGGGAACTCACCTCCTGGGTCCCGTCTAACCGAGGAGACGTCCTCGGTGTGGCCTCCCTAGACGCAATGCCATACCGGGCGCCTCCAGGGATGGCACGCCTACAGGAGCCTGCAACACACCTGCCACTCCCGTTGTCAAACTGCAACAGGGGGAAATGACTCTCCTGCGGACCCGTGGTGGTCCGTGGGGTAAGTTCCTTCCGCGGGGTTGTGTGCACACCGCTCCCGCGGCACATGGGTGGGCTCCCCTGCTGTGCCGGACCATCCACAATGATATTTTTTACTGCAGGTTCCCGCCTTGAACCAGGCGGCGAATCCTGCCGACTACACCAGTGTGGACTAAGCCCCGGACACAGACAGAAAGACATGGCAAATTCACCACCACATGTTTATTTTACAGTATTTACAAAGTTCAAAGTGCACCACAAACCCAAAGACTTCCCCAAAAGTCCAGGCCTCTCACACTCTCTGCCTTTCTCTTCGGGCTGCTTCCACTCTGTCTTCTCCTGCTTCGTCCTCTCCTCACCTGGTTCCAGCTCAGTCCACTCCGCTCCCGACTCTTGCCATCGTATGAAGTGAGGCGGCCCCTTTTATACACACCCAGATGTGCTCCAGGTGCTTCCCGGCAATCTCCCCCCGACACGCCACCGTGTGGCAGAAGTGCTGGCTACATACCCGGAAGCACTCCGCGTGTCCCCAGTCTTCTTCCCCATCTGGGTGTGGCGGAAGTTCCGAGGTCCAGGGCTCCAAAGGCACAGGGGCGCCCCCTGGTGGTGACCACGGGCTCCTACAGGGTTGAACTTCTAAGCTCTGTACCCGTGGCCCCCAAAGGAACCAGGGCGGTCACCCCCACATGGTCTGGGGAAGGCGTAAGCCTTCCATCGGTCTTCCTAGGCGTCCCAGTCGGGTCGCCACCCCAGCCATCTCTGACAATGTCTGGAAC
This sequence comes from Polypterus senegalus, assembly GCF_016835505.1. NCBI lineage: Eukaryota > Metazoa > Chordata > Cladistia > Polypteriformes > Polypteridae > Polypterus > Polypterus senegalus. Next base: position 115,143,987 of record NC_053166.1, read on the forward strand.
TGTAAATGTATGTCAGTGGTCAGTAATGCAAAGGCATGAGCAGCCACCTGAAAGTCTTTATTAGGAAACTCTTGACATCACAAAATGTAGAAATGGCCACCTAGTGCCTAATAATTATACAGAACAACATCTCAGTGACCAGGAGGATCAAAAGTGGCAAAAGTGTATATGACGGAAAATGCAGAATTTGAGAGATGCAAGAACGAGGGTACATGACACCACCTGCCTATTTGTTATAAAGGAATTACACACTGGTCCAGAAGCCCTATATATAGTTATTATGTAAACTTTTATTTTGCGGTATTACTGTGTTACTGCTTCTACCCAAAAAAAGCTAGAGTATACTCCAGGTGAATCTAATAGATAGATAGATAGATAGATAGATAGATAGATAGATAGATAGATAGATACTGTATCAAATATGATTTGGCTGTAAGTTCTTATATTATTGTACTTTAAAAATTGATTTAAGCAATGCATGCAGGAATGGGCCTTGGTTAAGATTATAACCCAGCATATGTTATATTATAGAATGGCTATGAGGGACAGGTAGACAGTTAGCCAAGGTGTCCAGGACTTTTTGCTGCATTGTTTGTTGTTTTTCTAGGTAATTTAGATTTTTTAGTTAATTGCTGAATTACTAAATCAGTTTTTTTTTCATTAGTTTAATTGCTTCTTATTTTCTTCTAAAATGTTCGTTGGGTTTTCTAGTTTCTTTTTTCCATGCTTCATTACAATAAAATAAAAACTATGCAAACACCTTGGTCCCTTTTCTTTAAGCCCTTTGCCTTTTATACTCGATGGTTGATGCAGACACCTACCAGCAATGCCAGTGCAGAATATTGCAGGGCCTTCCAAAAGCAGTTAATGTTTCAAAACAGCACAGTAAAATTTTCAGAAATTCCTTTCTAATAAATAAACAGTCAGTTTATTACCCATCAGTCAAAACATGCTCTTTTTGGCTGCATTCCTTGGGAAAGCACTTATTACATAAATTAGAATTTTGGCAGGTATATTTCTCATTCTTTGGTAATATAGAGGCAATTGTGAATTTCTGCCTCTTGTTCTCCTCATCTGCACAAAATTATCTTACTAATTGTATTATCTCCAGCACTTCTACACAGAAATAAAATGATTTCAAATATTATAGCAGAATTTATAATACATCAGTATTAAGAGTGTATAATTACATTTTTGTATGCTTTGTTACGATTGGTTGTATTACTGAAATATTTCTAATCACCATATGAATAACATATTCTCAAAAATGAAGTATAACATACTTTATTCCATTTGTCATGATTTCCTTTAAAAGAATTGTGCTTACATACATTGTTTATTACATTATGGAAGACCTTCAAAGATTTTATTTCTCAGTACAAGTAACTCACTTCAATGCAGTATGAGAATAGGTAGATTGTAAAAGCGAGTGAATGAGAACACAAGTGCAATGCGGCTTACATAACATTCCAGTTATTGTCCAATATAGAGAGACCAAGAGACAGCCACACAAATAGGGAGAGTTAAAAATAACGTTACAAGGCAGAAAAAGGGTCATTAGTCTGGAAGATCAATAGATACGAGAAAACAAATCAAAAACACAAAGCCAGAAAGATCCTAACCCTAAATATTTGGAAGCTTGTTTTAGCTTTCTCATACAATAAAAATGCAAAGATAAAGAGTAACAGTGTATTTTTTAATCTAGTGGCATAATACTGGGATGTGCCAGTCACATTCTTACTTAACAGTAGCATATTGATATAATATACACTACATGCCATCATAAGATCACATTGTAGCGCCCAGAAGTTGTTGCTAACAGCAAGATGGACATGGCCACTAAAGGAAGAATAATAAAATAATGGCACTAATAAACAAAAAATCGATAATGTGAATAGAAACTCATGTTAATTAGAAATAACATTTAAATACAAAGCCTTCATTACAGTTATAATATGCCTGAATTCTTCCTTAAATAAGACAGCCTCTTTTAACTGCCAGTTTTACTCACCATGATTTTTATTCATCTATTTAAATTGTTGATAACATAGTATTCACCTGCAGCAATGCAGTCTGTTAGGCCATTCTATACACTATAGCTCATTCATAAATTCAACTAATATAATCCATCCATCCATCCATCTTGTTCCACTTATCCGAGGTCGGGTCACGGGGGCAGCAGCTTGAGCAGAGAGGCCCAGACTTTCCTCTCCCAGGCCACTTCTTCTAGCTCTTCCGGGAAAATCCCAAGGCATTCCCAGGCCAGCCGGGAGACATAGTCCCTCCAGTGTGTCTTGGGTCTTCCCCGGGGTCTTCTCCCAGTTGGACGTGCCCAGAATACCTCACCAGGGAGGCGTCCAGGAGGCATCCTGATCAAATGCCCGAGCCGCCTCATCTGACTCCTCTCGATGCGGAGGAGCAGTGGCTCTACTCTGAGCTTCTCCCGGATGACTGAGCTTCTCACCCTATCTTTAAGGGATCGCTTGTATTCGTGATCTCGTTCTTTCGGTCACTACCCATAGCTCATGACCATAGGTGAGGGTAGGAACATAGATCGACTGGTAAACTGAGAGCTTTGCCTTACGGCTCAGCTCTTTTTTCACCACAACAGACCGATGCAGAGTCCGCATCACTGCAGACGCCGCACTGATCCACCTGTCGATCTCACGCTCCATTCTTCTCTCATTCGTGAACAAGGCCCCGAGATACTTGAACTCTTCCACTTGGGGCAGGATCTCTCCCCCAACCCTGAGAGGGCACTCCACCCTTTTCTGGCTGAGAACCCTGGTCTCGGATTTGGAGGTACTGATTCTCATCCCAGGTGCTTCACACTCAGCTGCGAACCGATTCAGAGAGAGCTGAAGATCACGGCCTGATGAAGCAAACAGGACAACATCATCTGCAAAAAGAAGTGACCCAATCCTGAGTCCACCAAACCAGACCCCCTCAACACCCTGACTGCACCTAGAAATTCTGTCCATAAAGGTTGTGAACAGAATCAGTGACAAAGGGCAGCCCTGGCGGAGTCCAACTCTCATTGGAAACGGGCTCGACTTACTGCCGGCAATGTGGACCAAGCCCTGACATTGGCTGTACAGAGACCGAACAGATCTTATCAGGGGGTCCAGTACCCCATACCCTCGGAGCACCCCCCACAGGATTCCCTGAGGGACACAGTCAAACGCCTTTTCCAAGTCCAGGTTGGACTGGTTGGGCAAATTCCCATGCACCCTCCAGCATCCTGCTAAGGGTGTAGAGCTGGTTCACTGTTCCGTGACCAGGACGAAAACCACACTGTTCCTCCTGAATCTGAGGTTCGACTATCCGACAAACCCTACTCTCGAGGATCCCCGAATAGACTTTTCCAGGGAGGCTCAGGAGTGTGATCCCTCTGTAGTTGGAACCCACCCTCCGGTCCCCCTTTTCAAAGAGGGGGGCCACCACCCTGGTCTGCCAATCCAGAGGCACTGTTCCCGATGTCCATGCGATGTTGCAGAGACGTGTCAACCAAGACAGTCCTACAACATCCAGAACCTTGAGGAACTCCGGGCATATCTCATCCACCCCCGGGGCCCTGCCACCAAGGAGTTTTTTGACCACCTCGGTGACCTCAGCCCCAGAGATGGGGTAGCCCACCTCCGAGTCCCCAGGCTCTGCTTCCTCATTGGAAGGCATGTTAGTGGGATTGAGGAGGTCTTCGAAGTACTCCCCCCACCGACCCACAACATCCCGAGTTGAGGTCAGCAGCGCACCATCCCCACTATATACAGTGTTGACACTGCACTGCTTCCCCCTCCTGAAACGTCGGATGGTGGACCAGAATCTCCTCGAAGCTGTCCGAAAGTCGTTCTCAATGGCCTTGCAAAACTCCTCCCATGCCTGAGTTTTTGCCTCAGCAACCACCGAAGCCGCATTCTGCTTGGCCTGTTAGTACCTATTAGCTGCCTCCAGAGTCCCACAGGATAAAAGGGTCCGGTAGGACTCCTTGTTCAGCTTGACGGCATCCCTCACTGTCGGTGTCCACCAACAGGTTCAGGGATTGCCACCACGACAGGCACCGACCACCTTACGTCCACAGCTCCGGTCAGCCGCATCAACAATAGAGGCATGGAACATGGCCCATTCGGACTCAATGTCCCCCACCTCCCTCGGGACGTGGTCGAAGTTCTGCCGGAGGTGGGAGTTGAAGCTACTTCTGACAGAGGACTCTGCCAGACGTTCCCAGCAGACCCTCACAACACATTTGGGTCTACCAGGCCTAAACGGCATCCTCCCCCACCATCGAAGCCAATTGACCACCTGGTGGTGATCAGTTGACAGCTCCACCCCTCTCTTCGCCCGAGTGTCCAAGACATGTGGCCGCAAGTCCGACAACACGACCACAAAATCACGATCATTAAACTGGGTGTCCTGGTGCCAAGTGCACTTATTAACACCCCTATGCTTGAACATGGTGTTCGTTATGGACAATCCGTGATGAGCACAGAAGTCCAATAACAAAACACCGCTCATGTTCAGATTGGGGGGGCCATTCCTCCCAATCACCCCCTTCCACGTCTCACTGTCATTGCCCACGTGAACATTGAAGTCTCCCAGCAGTACGAGGGACTCCCCAGAAGGTATGCCCTCTAGCACCTCCTCCAGGGACTCCAAAAAGGGTAGGTATTCCAAACTGCTGTTCGGCGCATACGCACAAACAACAGTCAGGACCCGTCCCCCCACCCGAAGGCAGAGGGTAAACCCCAATGTACAGGCTCCAAGTTGGGGGTCAATAAGTATGCCCACACCCGCTCGGCACCTCTCACTGGTGGCAACTACAGAGAGGTAGAGAGTCCAGCCCCTCTCAAGGAGATTGGTTCCAGAGTCCAAGCTGTGCGTTGAGGTGAGCCCGACTATATCTAGCTGGAACCTCTCGACCTCACGCACCAGCTCAGGCTCCTTCCCCTTCAGAGAGGTGACATTCCACATCCCAAGAGCCAGTTTCTGTAGCTGAGGATCGGACCACCAAGGTCCCCGCCTTCGGCCACCACACAACTCACACTGCACCTGACCTCCTTGGCCCCTCCCATAGGTGGTGAGCCTATGTGGGTGGGACCCATGTTGCCTCTTCGGGCTGTGCCCGGCCGAGCCCCATGGGTGCAGGCCCGGCCACCAGGCGCTTGCCATCGAGCCCCACCTCTACGCCTGGCTCCAGAGGGGGGCCCCGGTGACCTGCGTCCGGAAGAGGGAAAACGCCGTCCAAATTTTTTCTTCGTCATACGAGGTCTATTGAACTGCTCTTTGTCTCATCCCTCACCTAGGACCAGTTTGCCTTGGGTGACCCTACCAGGGGCATAAAGCCCCGGACAACAGAGCTCCTAGGATCATTGGGACATGCAAACCCCTCCACCACGATAAGGTGGCGGTTCAAGGAGGGGAACTGATATAATGTTTCCCATAATTATACTGGAAATTGCAAACTTATTTTGTTTTTGTTTTATTATCACCATTGTTTAGATGTAGCACACACTTGAGCTGCCTTTTGTACAACTCACTTCATGGCATTCCTGTTGATATGATTTAAATATATTCAGGCCTTTGTTCTTTTTTTTAACTTTGTTTCTCAGATAGTCATGGTCCAGTGTGAGGGTACAATGTGATGCAATGGCATCCAATCTGGTATAAACACTGATCCCACACAAGACTGAACTGGATAACTTTGTTTCGAATTGTTTAAATTGATCTTTTTCTACACATCAAGCAGCATTCGACACTGAAGAATGACAAAGTGAAAACACGATTTTAGGATTTTTTCGAAATTAAAAATAAAAAAGTGAAATATTATATTGACATAAGTATTTAGGCACTTTGTCATGACACTTGAAATTTGTCTCAGTTAAATCCCATTCTATTCATCATCATCGAGATGTTTCTACACCTTGTTTGGAATCCACTTGTGGTCAATTCAATTTATTGAACACGATTAAGACAGGAACACACCTGTCTATACAGTGTCCTACAACTGACAATATGTATCAGAGCAAAAACCAAGCCATTGGGCCAAATGAATTGCCTGTAGAGCTTAAAGACAGGATTGTGTCTGGTGAAGATCAGGGGAAGGCTACAAACAATTTCTACTGCATTGTAGGTTCCCAAGACTACAGTGACCTCCATATTTATTCAATGGATGAAGTCTGGAACAACCATGACTCATCCTAGAGTTGGTCATCCAGCTTGGCACAGTAAGATAGGTGACCAAGAACTTCACAGTCAGTCATGCTGGGCTCCAAAGAACCTGTGTGAAGATGGGAGAAGCTGCTAGAAATACAGCTATCATTGCAACACTTCACCGATCTGTGCTTTATGGCACAGCAGCCACTCCTTAGTAAAAGACATGGAAGACCACATAGAGTTTGCAAAAAGCCACCTAAACAGTATCATGCTGTGGGGTTGTTTTTCAGAAGAAGGGTCTGGGAGACTAAACAGGGTTCAGGGAGATCTGAATGGAGCAAAGTACAGAGGTATCCTTATTGGAAACATATTTCACCTCTTCTTTAAATCTGAAAATGGAATTAAGCACAAAACAAAGAGAATATAGGATTGGCTTAAGAAACTCTGAAAATGGTCTTGAATAGCTCCAGTTGAACATCTCTGGAGAAATCTGAATATAGAAGTCTACTGATGGTCTACATCCAACCTGACTGAGCTTGAGAGGATCTGTAAAATCCCACATACTGAATATGAAGTTTATCATGCCATGCTCAATAAGACTCCAGGCTAAAATGGCTGCTAAAGGTGTATCAACTAAAGTAATAAGTAAAGAGTGTAAATACTTGTGTCACTGTGAGATTTCAGTTTTTTTTTTTTTAATATATTTGCAAGAAATTCCAAAATACTGTTTGTCATTCTGGGGTGTTGAGTGCTACTTGATAAGGAGAAAAAAATTAAGTGGCCTGAATCCATTGTATATGCCACTTTCCCTTGAATTTCACAATACCACAATGCAGTCATGCAGTCTTGTATTTAAATCTGTAATAGTTATATTAATTATGTCAAATACTCCCTGTCTGGGATTATTTTCTAATTTGCCCAAATTATGGCAGTATAGACTTCATCCCCCAGTGACATTGAATTAGATTAAGTGAGTGTGAAAATGTTATCTCACAGAAGCTGTGACATTGAAGGGAACATGTATGATAAAGTTTACTACATACATAATATAAAAGACAGTTTTTATCCAGTCCACATTAGGTTCAAGGCAGGAAGCAACTTTTCCTGTGATGCAAGTTTATTTCCAGGCCTACTCACATACATGGCCACAATCACACATAGTTAAGCTAACACACATCTTTATAATATTGAAGAGAAACTGGAATACCCAGAAGAAATACACAGGGAAAACACACAAAGTCAGACAGAATGTAGGATTTGAACCAAGGTCACTTGATCAGTGAGGCTATAGCATTAACCAGTGCACCAGCCTACAGTTTATTGGTTAAACTTCCTGGTTCACTTCCCAGGTCTTCCCTGTGTGGAGTTTGCATGTTCTGCCCGTGTCTGTGTGGGTTTCCTCCGGGCACTCCGGTTTCCTCCAACAGTCCAAAGACATGCAGGTTAGGTGCATTGGCGATTCTAAATTGTCCCTAGTGTGTGCTTGGTGTTTGTGTGTGTGTGTGTGAGTGTGCATGCCCTACGGTGGGCTGGTTTCCTGCCTTGTGCCCTGTGTTGGCTGGGATTGGCTCCAGCAGACCCCCGTGACCCTGTAGTTAGGATATAGCGGGTTGGATAATGGATGGATAATATCTTTATGCATATAAACTATGCCAGTTTCCTGAATCTCATTTGCTTTGCACGACAGCTTGTTCGTATTCATTTGTAACTGCTAGGGTCTCATTGGGGTTGGAATCATCATTATTAAAATGCAGTAATATGGCAACATTTTATGACAAAAAATGTCACTATTAACATTTCTTCGTATATTTCTTTCTGGTAGGGAAGGAAAAATAAATTATAATCATTGCATGTAGTGAAAAATGTATCTTTATAAGTATATATATATATTTTTGGATGGAGAAAGATCTTTTACAACATTATGCAATCTCAAATTTAATGGAGCCAAGTTTGAAAATGAAAGGCTAGATTAAGACTTTAGGCACTTTCAAAACTAAACATGATCTCTTTTTTTTGAAAAATTAAGTGGATAGGACTGGCGAGCTTTGTTGTGCTGAATGGCCTGTTCTTGTCTAGATTGTTCTACTATTCTAATCAGAACATCTAATTAGAATATAAATCAGCAAATTTACACAATTAATTGAATACAGCTATTCAAAACCAAGGAAAAGGATATGTAGATCTTTTAGCCATGTTTGGGACTTTCTTTATCCATTACCAGGTCATAAGTGAGCAAGTTTGAAGGACAGGAACAATCCATTGAAGGGCACTCTTAATCGAGTACATACACATGTTTCCATGTTTTGGGCCATTCACATTAAGTGTCAATGGCTAATTTAATATTCCAAACATATTCATATTAAATAATATCAGAATAAGTGGAATAAGCCAGATGGACATAAAACAAATTTGCAGATTCTATACAAGCAGTGAATGGAAAACTGGATTCCTGCGGTGGCTGTAATAACTACAGTACCTCACTTATGTCTTCATAATATTCCAATAAGCCGAAAATTTTTTATTGAGACAACATGTTCAAGGTGATGGTAGTAGATTAGCACCTCCTAAAGAAATATTCACAATTTTGAAATGTTAGTCAATGTTTGTTTTTTCAAATATCATGCTTTTGGCTGGGCCAGTTTTTACCTGTTCATTGTTTTCAGACTTGTGAACCCCTTAAAATTATTAAATTTCAGAAAAAATAAGGAGGATAAGCAACAGAATCATTCTTTATAACAAACAATAAGAACTTGTAGTTGAGCCTGAGAACCAAACCTCATTTAAGAAACAATGCAATGATATCCCCACACAAGTTCATCATTAGCTGACCAGTTAAGTCACCTGGAATATAAATTGATCACTAAAATTAGAAATAAGACAATAAACAGATACAAGGAAAAGCAAAATCAGAAATCATGTATGGCAGGTGCAGCTATCAAGGCATTAGGTGTCCACTTCAATCAGATGACTGCAATAGGCAACTGAAGCTTCACAGTAAAATATGAAATTGCACGAGGGACTAATAAAAACAACAGCAGTAAATGTTCCTGTGGTCACAAAGTATGCTTATAGACCATTAAACAGGCTATTATAAACAGGTGGATTGTATCTTCCAAAAGTGAGTTTTATTTTATTCTAATCTAATATTTTGCCACACCAGTCATAAATTATTCCAAAGTTTAACAGATACTGCCTGACTGTCAAAGCCAGCATTCTGTCAGATATCAGACACTCATCCATAAACAAATCACCTTCACGGATTACTTAAAGATGCCTATTTCCCAAAATGCTACAGTCAGTCCATATATATATACCAAATATTAACTGTCCCATTCACTTTTTGTTAATATACAGTACATTATTTTAGATATTTGTTTGTTTGTTTTCAGAATTCTTCCATAATTCTAAGGGTTTCTTCTATAAGAGGTCTTTTCACAAGATACAAATGTAGATCCTAGTACTTTGCAATTCAGATGCTTTTGGTTTATCTGGAATTAGCTCCAAGTATTTTTCAAATCCTTTCGTGATGGACCCCAATGAACCAATTACCTCTGGTGCTCCACGTGTTTTGTACACTCAAGAAATCATTCTTGAGGTGTGCTGCTGTTACACAGCTAACTTAAATTGATTTTATTCAAAATTTGCATGTATTATGTATGTCATGTCTGGGCCTCTCTGCTTAAGCTGCTGCCCCCGCGACCCGACCCTGGATAAGCGGAAGAGGATGGATGGATGGATGGATGGATGGAATAATTTGTGTGGAAAACACAAAAAATGAATTTAATTGATTTAACAGCTCCAGTCAGAGAAATAATATATTCAGATTACCCAATTATCTGTGGTTGTCTTAACTCAAAATTAGTATCTTTTTAAACTTTAAAAAATATTTGGGAAACATTTGTCATTACACAGTAACTTTAAGTATTGTATGTTTAAACAAAGCAAATAATTCTCATTGGCACAGAATCACCATTCACTTGCCACATAGACTGTATCCCCAAACCAGTTGATTTTCAAAATATTTTCAAAAGGAGGAAGAAAAGGCTTTAAAGAGTTCTGTTTCATGGAATATTTTCAAGAATGTTTGCAAAGTTTTCCTGTTACAACTACTCCAGTCAAATGTCAAGTGTCGTCTTGGGGAGATCTTACTGTGTGTCCTGGCATGGAGTAATATCAAGGGTGCAAGAGGCAAACACAGGAGTGCCTCAAAGATCGGAGCTAGGCCCTCTCTTTTTTCTATACACTTCCTCACTAGGCTATATCATCGTGTCCTATGATTTTTCTTATCAATGCTATGCTCATGATATGCAGTTGTACATGTCATTTCCTCCAGAGGACCACATTGTATCAACTAGAATCTCTATATGTTGCATTGATATTGTAACCTGGATGAAGGTACACCATCTGCAGCATAACCTTATCCCAGTTCCTCTGTCTATTCAGCATCTCATTTCTGTTAATCTTGGCTCATTGTCACTAACACCAGCCAAGTCTGTATGCAATCTTATGGTGGTGACTGATGATCAATTGTCCTTCACGGGCCATGTTGCTATCGACTGTTTGGCTTGCAGATCGACTCTATACAACCTCCAGAAGACCAGACCATATCTGACAGAGTATGCAGCACACCTCCTGGTCCAAGCTTTGGTCTTGTCATGTCTGGACTACTGCACTTTTCTGCTGGCAGGAGTTATCAGTGTGTCTCACTAAGCCGTCACAAATGATTCAAAATACAACGGCATGTCTTGTGTTCAACTAGCTGAAGTGATCACGTGTCACACCTTTTTTAGGTCACTATACTGGCTTCCTGTAGCAGCACACATTAAGTTCAAATTCTTCATGCTTCCTTACAGAGTAGTCAATGTGTCAGCACCTATGTATATATAGACACTCATGCGGATCTATGCTCATTCTCCACCTCTCAGCTCTGCTAATGAAGCGTGTCAGGTTAGGCCACTTTTGTGTGGCATTAAATTTAAATCCAGCCTCTTTTCATGTGTAGCGCCGGTAGAAAGAGCTGGCCACCTCTTTCTCAAATCATTCAAAACCTCTTGCATGGCGAATTCCTGTCTGATATTAGCTGTTAGGTTTTGTAACATAGTAATTGTTTCCAGCTTGTATTTTGTTCTGAGCTCTTCACTTGTGGTGATCCATTCTGTACCCTTGTCCTGTAACACAGCACTTGGGAAAGTATGAGTATTAAAGAAGACATGCTAAATGTTTCCCTGTGGTTTGACTTGCTTTATTATTTGTCTTGTGACAATTATGTAAACTAACTATACAAAACATAAACAGATTTATTGTTTATTTATTAACATAAACAGATTTATTGTGTTTAAACTACTGGAGTGGAGTGACATGGTGATACAACTTACTCAGGCTCTGGTGCCACCATACATGCAGAGAGATACACCCACAAACACATACACACTGTCTGAACATACACTAGAAAGACTAAAAAAGAAGAAAATTAAAAAGAAAGAAATCTTCTGAATCAGTGAGGTATTATGCACATATATTGGTGTTGGTATAATTGAGCCCCCATAGCATTTCATGACCCACTTCTGCTAAATAATCTATTAGCTGAAAGAACTCACTGTTAATGTGTAGGAGAGAGGATGTGGAGCATTGTTCATAATGGCACCCAGCGTTGTTTTAATTATCTCCTTTACTGCAACCATCAGGGAGTCCACAGTGTGTCCAATAACTGAGCTTGCTCTTTTAATTCGTTTTTTTGATTCATTGAGCCTCTCTTGATGTGATGATACTGGCCCAGCACACACCACCGCCTAGAAAATCACTAGACCACCTCCATATCCACTCTGTGAATAGTGACCTGGCATAGGGGCTTTTCGATGCAGTGAAAGTCAATAACTAATTTCTTAGATTTGCTGATGTTAAGCAGTAGGCAATTCTTTCTCCACTAACAAGCAAAGTTCTCCACCTGATTCCTGTATTCTGCATTTATTGATCCTTTATTGCCATTTATTGATACATCCCATAAGTGCAGAATCATCCGATAATTTTTGCAACAGACATGACCCGGTGTTATATTTCTAGTCTGTGAAGTAAAGAGAAATGGAGACAGGGCTGTTCCTTGTGGTGCTCACATCTGTATCAGACACGCGGTCCTTGAGCTTCACAAATTGTGGTCTTCCTGACAGGCAGTCCATTATCCATGAATGACATCATAGGTTCATCCACCTGCATATCTCTGAGTTTTCCCCTTAACAGGAATAGCTAGATGGTATTGAATGTACTCGAGAAATCAAAAAACATAATCCTCACAGTGCTGCCATGTGTGTCTAGGTCAAAATAAACCTTGTTTAGCAGACAGATAATTTAATTCTCTACTCCAGTCTTTGTCTAATAGGCAAATTGCAGTGGGTTCAGGTGGTCTACCACAAGAGTCCATGGCCAGTCTCTCATGATGTGAGATGTTAAGTGCCACTGATCTGTAGTCATTAGATAAAGATGTGTCTGCCTTGTTTGGAACAGGAACAATGCAAGATGTTCTCCACACCTGTGGCACTTTCTGGAGCCTTAGGGACAGATATGAACAGGTAACAGACGACAGCACAAAGCTGACCAGAACAGGCCTTACTACTGGTGCTGAATACAGGGCTATTCAAAATGAAACAGCAGATTTCAAAAATTTATTTCAAACAAACTGTATAGCACAGAAACACAGTCTGCACATCACTGGATAGAGGAAAGTCCTATGGTCCTATGCATGCACTCAACAAGAGCACCATGTGTAGTGTGACAAACATCAAAATTGTAGACCATTTCTTGCCACACATGAGTCAAATGGTCCCTAGTTACTGAATTCACAGCTTTCTCAATTCAATGTCACAAATCTTGAAGATTAGCTGGTATAGGTAGAACAGACACTCTTTCTTTAATGTACCCCCACAGATAAAAATCGCAGGGGTTAAGATTTGGAGACCTGGGAGGCCATAGACGATGTGCAAGATCTTGTTGTTTACCTTGAACAATGGATTCACACTTCACAAATTGCAGCACTCAAAATGATTTCTCTTTTGGTGTTGTCACCAGTTTACTATAAACAAGAAACAGTGCTCAGTGGCATTCACTGGTACTTTTAGGTGGGCTTTTAAACTTTGGAACTTTCCTCTATCCAGTGATGTGCGGAATGCGTTTCTGTCTCATACAGTTTGTTTGAAATAAATTTTTGAAATCTGCTCTTTCATTTTTAATAGCCCAGTATTTGTCTCAGTTGTATATTTTAATACTGTATATATGTCTCAGTTCTCACACTAATAAGGCATTAAGTTTTGCAAGTCAACCAGACATTGCCAAATGACAGTATTTTTATGACACTGTATTAATAATAATGAAAATCAAATATCCATAGTATTACAATACAGTATGTTTAGATTACATTTTTCACACATGAAAATTCAGAGCTGGATTTAAAAAGGCAGATGTTCAATTAAGGTTTTTTTCCCCCTTTCGGATAAGTTCTACTAAATTACTTGTCATCTAATGACATCTTATTTCAAAGCAAAATGTGAAAAATCCGCCCCTTTGCTATTCTTAATATGGGGTCTTTGCACTTGTGGCACGCATCCCCGCTCCTTGAAGGCTCTTCAGCATTCTGTTTTCATGGCGCGTGGGCCATTGATGCTGAGCTTTGATGCCTTGCATTGTTTTTACATTGTGAAAATCTGTCAGCTCCATTTCGTTAACTGCTTGCAAATAGGCACTGTGACTTATTCATCTGAAAAAGGAGTGCAATGAATTCCTATAAGATGATATAATGCTCAGAAGCAGAGTGGTGTACAAGGAAAACACAGTTTAAATGTAGACCTCAGACATTTCACTTTAACTGTTTCCTCCCAACCTAGTATTCAATCCATTCTTTAATTGTTTTATATTAGGAACAACAGTATATCCTTATGTGCTTCACATTAAATGTACTTACTGAAATTGTATTCATGCAATGGAGGACAAGCAATGCTTACTGTCTATTTTGTTCACACATGGGGACAGCAGTAGGATATGAACTTACCTTGTCTTTCAAGGTTATGCCACTAATAACTGTCTGGTTTTCTCCTTTCTCCTTTTTGCAGGTAATATGACCAAAGAAGGAGTGGTGCAAGGTGTCGCTTCAGGTAAGTTGACTTCTAGTATCTTAAGCCTTGTGTGTCATCATAGTAGAATTGTTCTCAGAACTCCCATCATCAAGCCTCTTCTTGAAGAAAATCAAAGTACACTGACTTATCAAATGATGCTAACTGGAAATGGTTTATATTCAAGCAAATTACTGATAAAAGAACTGTGGGTGCCTTCCCCTGTCTTGGGGTCTGTATTGGTCTATGGATCATTCAGAATGCAAAGTGTAATCTGTGATTCATAAATAAATAACATAAATATTGCAGCTTCTCCTTCATCCTAATGCTATCCAAGAAAACATACCGACTCTTATTTAAGTGGCATTCAAGAGGAGCTATAATCATCTCACTCCCAGACCATTAAACATATTGCATTCCCCTGTGACCACTCAGCTGTCTACATTAAATTCTCTTAATTAATATTTGACATTTAAAAGTAAAAGCAACAGCCTGCTCCTCAGGTTTTTCCAAATCCCACTCCCTCAGAGTTTCCATCCACACACACAGTATAGGTTTTCCTAAGCTACTACCCACATTTGTTTTAAGTGATCTTTAAGCTATATATTCATCAATCAAGTAAAGGGGCTCAGTGTTCCAGAAGGCAAAATATTTTGAAGTAAAAAATAAAAACTGCATAATAAACAACCTGCTCCATAAATAAGTACTGTATTAACTCCTGCACAAGGCACCAGTGTGTCACATACACATCCACACTGAGACAATTTAAAGTCACCAATTAACCTAATGCACATATTTGGGAAAAGCCCATGTAAACAGCAGCCAAACATGAGAGTCCAACTCTGAATGCTGGATATGCCAGAAAGCAGTGCAAACCATGACATCTCTGTGCCACTTAAAACACACACACACACACACACACACACACACAGCTATTGTCAAACCTGCTTAATCCTATTCAGACTTAAGAGGCACTGTTGTTTAATGCAATGTCATTTCAAAAAATAAAAATGGGTTGGCATTTCATTACAACTCACAATTATGCACATTCCTATGCTGGGTTAATTTGCCTAATCTGAATCTCCTTGGAGAGTATGTGGAAAATCTGAGAACCCTTGCAGAAATCCAAACAAATATGAGCAGAATGAGGTAACCTTACACAGATGTGTGCAGAGCTGGACTCTTTAGCTGCCATGGCCCTACATCTCATTCCTATTTACAAACACATTCAAGTCAATAGTCAACAGATTGACCTACAATGCAATGGGTTTTCCCAAAATCCAGAACCAATGTGTATTTAAAGATCCCACAGATTGTGGACACAGTGGGGGAAGTCCACAGGCAGACTTAAAGTTAAACAGCTGAGAGATTTAGGGCATTTAGTGTATCCTACTCTTCCTCTAAGTTTTCTGCATAGATTTGTACACCTCCTGCAGAAAGTATTAGAGGACGTACACGTTACTCATGAAACTTACTCTTCTCAGATTTGATCCTTACCCTGTCATGCAGAGAGTCCATCAATATACTGTCCATTTTAGGACGTCCTCCTCCCTCTGACAGAATGGCACCATTTCTCTGGCAAAGATCCATCCTCCCTTCTACTGCTGGCAAAAGAGCATCCATTCTCTGAATAAAGTCCTTGTCCCTTCTGCCTCTAACCAAACACCATCCTCCTTCCATCATCCACCAGAATCTCTTTTCCCAGTCCTACCTCAAGCTTAAAAATAAAAAATGCAAGCTGGAGGCATTGGAAATGAGCAGAACAGCTGTCAATCATTTTTACAATTAAGGCCTGTCCAAATTCTTACTACTGATGAGAAGAAAGAAATGTATCTGTCCATTTTTATTTCATACTACACATTCTTTTATTGAGTTTACATTAGGAGAAATTAATTTTAGACAGTCAATTGAGTTCACCCTTTATAACGTTATTATTTTAAAGACCTGCACGCTGCAGCATCATTACTCCTTATGGTGTGTTGCTTACATAACACTATTTGTAATCTGCAATTTTATAATCTGCTTTCTGCAGATCATAAATGATTTAAAATGTGAATGAGGTTTACTTCCTTGATGTTTAAAGTATCATTCATTGTCCTTTTTCTGTCATTTAAAATTGGAATAATATATTGCTCATTTAAGGACTATTTTAATTAAACATATGCAGAATAGCCACACATGTAAATTCTGTACACATTGTCAAGAGGTGACCTGTTCATGAGACATGGACACTTAGAGCTTATAGAAGATTAAAACCTAAAATCTAGTACAAAAGAAAGAGACATCAGCACCTGTATTTATGAAACATCTCAGAATTGCTCCTAGGAATTGCACTAAAAGTCTCGAGAGGATAGGAATTTGCACTACCCCAGAGTAGAACATGAAAAATATTCGTAAAGAGTCCTGCACCTTTTTCTCAGAAAGGAATAGAAGTTTACACTCAGTGCTACAAAAAGGAACTCATGATGATGTTTTGTAGTTTTCTGCTAAGGCTTCACTATAAAGATATTATTATTATTATTATTGTTATTAATAATAGTAAGGTAGGATACTGTGCTAAGCTGTATTGTAATTGTTTACTCTTCATAACAACGTCAACCAAATTACAGTAATAAGTACTGAGATGGAAAAAAGGTACACACACCGAATGAGAGTAAAGCCCAATAACAGGCAATTTTATTCACCATTTCGTTGTATGATCCACACTGCCAAATAAATCACCATCCAGCTGTCATAGCAAGATGAATGTCTTGTAAAATAATAGTCATTGTCACTAGCCATGGCTATTCCAGCTTGGTTTCTGAAGTCTCTTTCACTCCCAGTGATCCCAATCAACTTCCAGAGTTGCATGCAATGTCCCTGATAAAGAGTAAACTGAGCCTGCAGTTGGAAGTAAGAGAGCTATAAAGAGCACCATTTTTCAGATATTGGAGGCAACAGAGAAAGGAGAGAACAGAGAAATAAAACAGATGTAGACTGTAAAAGTTAGAAGTACAGAGAACATGGGGTCAAAGTAGGCTAACCAAACATCCAGATAAGCAAGATAAGCTGGAATCTGTTCAGATAAGTCTGTTCAAGACCTAAAACTGTTTTATTGTTTGGGGTGTATTCAGTTCTTCTACTAAGTAAAAAATTGTCTGGTAAAGAGTAATACGTGTGCCTCTGAGTTCATGTTTGGTTTGAGGGTGAGGTGAGGCCATGCGCAATGACAGTAGCTTCTGTCCATTCTGACTATTCTATTTCAAGATGGAGCATATTGTAGATTACCCAATTAATTATGTTGTGCCCAATTAAAAATAGTTACTTTGTATGTACATATTTCACTTTCTTGATCAAAGGAAACTGCTTTAGTTTTTGTTTGCTTTCTGCAATACTGTATACTCCTTAATAAAGTGAAAAATACCCAGAGATGTTTTTGTCTTCATTTACAAAAGGTTTTAATTGTTAGAAATATATTCAGGTCTGTGCTGCTGAACCATTGCAAAAATGTGTCTTAGAACTTCTGCTGCAATTATTTATATTTAACACAGCAGGCTGTGTGGACTTTTGATATTCATAAAGAGGATTTAAAATATGAAAACTCAAAATGGAAATTTGCCTTTTCTATCCCCAAATGGGACCTGCCATTCTACCTCATTTCAATTAAAATTGAGCTTTATGATCGGGCTTGCATGAACAAGGCTGTAGTTATTTTTATTTCAAGTTATTTTATATAGTGCAATTTCCATTTACCCTTGTGACCTGAGAGTAGATTAATGTCACCACCCCTCTTGCTTGTTGTTAAGGATGTTGGCATCTGGCCTAGAGATCTATATTTCAATACCTTCTTAATGATTAGATACAATGATGAGAATTACAAATTATGGGTAGGATAAGCCCATATAACCCTATCAATGCCCTAACCTGCCTCTGTCAAGCTGAAAGTTGGAGAACCCAGGCAAATTACAGATAATGGAGACCCAGATCTGTAATGATTCTAGACTTGATGCACTTTGGGGAAACCATTTGTTTTCAGGGAGGTGAAAGTGAAAGTCTGAGTAAGAGATGAGAATAAAATAATATATAGACTGTGACTTGGAATATTATGAGAATGATGGGAAAAGTGGGTACGGTGCAGGAAGTTCAGAATTGTAGGAGAGCAGATGTGTTTTGTGTATAAAAGACAAATTGAAAAGGTAGAGGTGTGAGAATGCTTAGTGCGAACAGTGGAAAGAGGATGAATGAGCATGATGTGGTTGTTAGAATGATTGCTGTAAAATGACTAATGGATTTAGCATTGGTATATGCCCCAAAGGTTGGTGGAAGCAATGAAGAGAAAGATGTGTCTTAGGACAAGTTGATGGGGTTGACATCTAGAGTTCTTTAGTTGATTGTAATGAGTGATGAGCTGAATGAGTATGCTGGAGCTAGTGCTGATGATTTTTAGAGGGAGTCTATGGTGGCTTTAGCTTTAGTATCAGGAATGCTGAGGGTGATTCTGAAGACTGGCGAGGGAATGGAAACAGTTACATGCAATGCCGTGTTTAAGAAGGAGGAAAACTGCTTTGTGACATAAGAATCTGGTGTTTTAAAAAGCACAATAAACAATTTGCTTAAGTTAATCCGGACATTGTGAAAAATGTAAAAGTCACTCTTGATTGTGTATCACTGTATCATTCAAGTGTATGAGATTTTTATTGTTAGAGGTATGCAGAAACGTAACAGAAAAGTATTTGCCAAGGAGGAAGTTCTTGAAGTTGAAAATGGAGAACGTGAGATGTAAATTTTCTGAAACACTGGTAGCAAAATGGAGGAAGGTCAAAAATATCAGATACGAATGACAAATGGGAAAAGATGAAGACTGTCATTGTTGAAAAATACTAAAGTAGTCTGTGGTTGGACAAAGGGGCACCTCCATGACACAAGGAAACATTGTGGTGGAATGGTGAGTACAGATGGAAACTGAGGGGATGCTGTAAGGAGTGGCAGGAAACAGAGATATAAGGTGTCAGGATAGCCATAATAAAGAAAGGTGAAATGCCAGAGTCCACAAAGCTGAGAGATTGAAGATTTTAAGTGAGCTGTGGTATCAGGAAGGAAAAAAGAAAAGCAGATGAGAAAAAAATGTAGTAAATATACACTGTTTTAAAATTGCTGAAGGGAACATCACGGTTGGCAGAAATTAGATTATGCACACCTGGAAGAAGTAAATGGAGAAGTTTCTGAATGAGGAGAATGAAGGGGATGATATTTGTTTTGTTGTTGTTGTGAGAAGTAAGAAGGACTGAGCTGTAAGTAAGTTCTGGAAAGAAAGGGTTGCAAAAGCACTAGATAATGAAAATATATAAAAGCAGTGGGCCCAACTGGAGTGGCAGTGGAAATGTTGAGGGTTGTGGAAGGTCGTAGAATGAAATGGTTAACAGACCTGTGCAACATGATTGTATGTTAAGGGAGGGTTCTAATGCATAAAGGGAGGGGTGATCCTTTGGCGTGTGGGCCATTGGAGAAGGAAGTTCATGTGCTTAAGAAAGCACCACAGAAAGGCATCAGGGATCAAGTCAAAGTTACCAAAATACAGTGTACAGTGGAACCTTGGTTCACGAACATCTCGGAACACGTACAAATCGGTTTACGACCAAAATGTTTGCCAAACTTTTGTATCTGTTCGCGACCACAGACTCGGTATACGAACAAGCCAGTTTCCCTTTCAGTTTTTGCACGCTGATGATTTCCGCACGAGTTTAGTCTCTCCCTGTGCAGCGAGAGAGAGAGAAAGAGAGACAGACACACACACATACACGCACCCGCGAGCGAGAGAGAAACACACACACAGGCACGCGCATGAGAGAGAGAGAGACACACACACAGGCGCGAGACAGAGACACACACGCGAGAGAGAGACACACACACTCACACACACACACGGGAGAGAGAGACGGCTGGGCACATAAGGCCGAGAAGGCAGTTAAAGAATGCACCAGGCTTGTTTTTAAAAAGACAGATCCGAGTATTGTTTTAACCTTGTTGTATTTAATGAAGACTTTTTTCTGTTGGATTTTAACCTCCACTTCACTTCTGTTTACAGCGACCGGTTCGTAGCGTGCATTGTTGCAATGTTACTTTTCTTAGTGGTTTATTAAATTACAGATTTTTCAAATGTTATTTTTTTCCCTTTGCTTAAAACTCATTAAAAAAAAGTGTTTTTACCCAGCGGTTCATAGCGCTATAGCGCAAACTCTTGCAGTGTTAGTTTTCTCTGTTGTTCAAGGTTTTCTCAGTGTTATTCAATATTTTTACATTTAGTTTACTATTACGCTATGCATTCTATGGTGTAATTAACTATTTGTGCTTAAAAACTTAAAAAATAAATTTACATGCAGTTTGTACGGTCTGGAACAGATTAATTGTATTTACATTCAATCGTACGGGGGAAATTACTTCGGTTCACGACCAAATCGGTTTACGACCAGAGTTTTGGAACGAATTATGGTCGTGAACCGAGGTTCCACTGTATATTCATGCCTGGTGAAAGGTTCGGAGATGTGAAAAATGGGTGCATGGCCGTTAGACATGTGAGGTAGATGTGTTGAGAGAAACTGAATCCAATGCACAGATTGCTCAGAAGGCGGTTAATACAAGATGAAGTGTTGTAAAGGGTAGTCTGCAGTGAGTGTGTAGAAAATGTGTAAAGCAGGGTACAAAATCTTGAAGTAGTAAGTGTATATTTACATATCAGTAATGGAGTTGATTTGGAGAAAGTAGAGGATGACTATTACTTAGGTGACATGTTAAGAGAAGACAGCAGTGCAGGTGCAGCAGTAATAGCAAGGCTAAGCAGTGCTGGTGGCAGCAAAAGGTAGAAGATGACTGGACGAAAAGATGCACCAAGATGGAAGTGAAGATGATGTAGCCAAGTTCAAGGCCCATTACGATTGGATTATCATGGCACAAATCCGAGTGATTATAGTAGCTTGGTCACTGCTTATGTGTTTACTGTTTTTTTTTTCTGTGAGCTTTTTGTAATAAAGCAAGGATTGCTTACAGTCAAGATCAGTTACTGACAACTGGAAATGGACTTCAAACAGTTTCAACCAAAAGAGGATGCTTACGTTTGGAATTACTACTTATACCTATGACTGCAAATCTGAACTCTTGGCCAGTTAACATGCAGCTGATATGGAGGAGGGGGTCTCTCGTGCACTTTAGGAACTGTGGGTTTCGAGCGTCTCTTCCCAGTCTGTTTTTTATCTAACATGAGATCACTTAGAATTCAAAACTGATGAACTCCAATTTCTCTTTACAGGTAAGGATCATTTTTTCACCTCAGTGTATTGCTTTGTGGAAACGTGGCTTCTGTACATTAGAACTGGAGGGGTTTGTGCTTTACAAAGCAGACATAGACACAGACTTTTGTGACAAGTCAAAGGGTGGTGGTGTTTATTTCTGTATCAATGAAACTGGTAAATATTTTGCACAAACTTAATTAAACTTCTCAGATACAAACAGCTAGTTAAATGGCTTTCCAGAGATTGGAAGACTTTGGATCACTGCTATTATTTCACTATACTGGATGCATACAGGGCTTTACCTTGCACACTGCTGGGTAAATATGACCATGTAATGCTACTGTTCTTTGACACTTACAAGTAAAAGCTGAAATCAGTGAGAAAATCTATACGTTCATAGTCTGCTAATGCAGCTGGAAAATTACAAGACTGTTTAGATTGTTGGGATGTCTTTAAAAATGCTTGTGAAAACATTCACAAGCAGACATATACTGTAACATCTTATACCAGATTCCATGAAGAGGTATACATTCCAAGTATTGTGATCTGTAACAATGGAAAGTATTGACTCACCAAAGAAATAAGGATTCTTTGCCAAGCAAACGCAGCATTTCATATAAAATGGTAAGGAAGCCTACAAAGGAATTCAGATGAATAATGCAATAAGATATACTAAATGGAAACACAAAAGTAAACTGGAGCTTCAATTTTCAGAAATCCATAGCTTCTCCATATGGGAGCCTTCAATCTATTATTAGCTTTAAACAAGGCACTGCCTAATGCCCACTCAAATTTCTCCCTCACTGACAAACTTAGGTTTTTAAATATATTTGAAAAATAAGGAGCTGAGTATCAAAAAACCCCCCCATCCTGAAGTGGTTCTGACACATGCCACTTCTTTTCATAGCCTCACTCTTCCTCTTATTATTACTTGATTAAAAAAAGATGTGTGGAAACTGTTTTTAAGACAAAACTTCAAAAAAGTCTGCAAGTCCTAATTCAGTCTCATCTGCAAAAAACAAACACTGCCCAATTTAGCTTGCACTTCTCTTCACTGACATCTTATAATGAGGCATTTGCAGTGTACTTTACCAGATTGCTTTAACTCTTCTGCTATTGTCCCAGTCCCCAAAAGACAAAACATGCTGCCTCACTAATTACAAGCCCACTGCACTTAAATATCTGAATGGCTAGTTCCATCCCATCTCAATTCTGTTACTGTTCCACATCTTGTCTCACTTAAGTTTGCATATAGGGCAATCTGAGCATGACACTATTGACATGGGCCTGCACTTTGTGCTTGAGCACCTGGGGCCTCATGTATAAACGGTGCGTACGCACAGAAATGTTGCGTAAGAACTTTTCCACGTTCAAATCGCGATGTATAAAACCTACACTTGGCGTAAAGCCACGCACTTTTCCACGGTACCTCATACCTTGACGTACGCAAGTTCTCCGCTCGGTTTTGCAAACTGGCGGCACCCAGCGTCAAAGCAATGGTACTGTTCTTGTGTGATTACTCATTATTTTCATGACGCGGCTTTATAAATACACAGAAACTAACCGCATATTGTTTATTAGTGTAATGCATCTGATTGTAATTAACTCGTAACAATATAATGGTCCAGGGAACAGCCATAGTATTCCAAATACCATAACTGTTCTCACTTCTCCTTCTTCTTCTTCTTCTTCTTCGTCTTCTTTCAGCTCCTCCCGTTAGGAGTTGCCACAGCGGATCATCTTTTTCCATATTCCTCTCACTGCACCACTCAGAGTATTTATATCACTGTATCTGAGTGTGAATCACAGCAGCAGCTGATCGGAAAGAGAATTATCGGTATACGGCATTAAGCACACGCTGTCTCTACCACTGCAGAACGTTTTAAAGCCTTTCCTGTACGGACCTCGCGGTTCAGAAACAGTTTAATCCCAAGAACTTTAAATGCAGCCAATCAATTGTACCTTGTAGAACTGTTGGGACTTATAAGTACAATCACCCCACTGTAAACTTGCACTATAGTTATAATATCTCACAACCTGAGTCACTTTATAAAGGCGTATTTACATATGATGACGATATCATTTTTAAGGTGAACTGCAGCAAAATATGTTTGTTGAATTATACACATAAAACTTTAACTTCATTTAAATAATCTATATTCTTCACTGGGAGTGTCGTGGATAGAATAATTAAACATGTACTACGAAGATATTTCAATGTTCTTTAAACGTTTTGAAGAATCGGCGCTAAGCTTACAGATGGCTTAACGTCTATTACAGAGCTGATTGTATGGCGATCGGTTACTTGGGGAAAGAAAAGCAAGGACTCTTGGGGCGGCCACGCCAATATATATTGAATATAAAACAGAAAGAGAAAATAACAACACAGCTAAAAACGCAGCGACAAATTTCGACAAAAGATAAATGCTTGTCATGAGCACGAGGCTCATGAAACACATGTTTAATAATGTGCTTTACCTCCTATCATCATGAAAATGATATCACGTATACATCTCAGTATTTTAGTTATTCAGAGAGCTGTAATATCACGAATGTAATGGACTCTGTGTCCAGTTGGAGGAAGAGAGCCAGTTTAAGAAGAAAGTAGTGATTCACACACATAGATCACATACGAGTAGAAGATCAAATACAAAACAAAGCATTTAACGTGCTACTTTAATTACGATGTGATTTGAGAAACTGGTTAATTAAACGATTTTAAGATGAAGTTTATGATGTTCTACTAAATGACAAAATAAACTACGTGATTAAAGTGGAAATGTCGAGATTGAAGTTGACATTTCGTGCTTTTTCCCCACCGTGTGCCTTTTTTCTCTGTACCCTAATAAGCTTTCATATGACACTCAGACAGTGGGCTTACAACTCGGCTTTTCACGGCGACTTTGATATGTGACTTCTTTTTATTTCCGGCACTGTGCGATTTTGTGAATGTGAGCTTTCAAGTTTCTCCAACACGCTATGTCACTCGATCAACTTCCTTTTGTTGATTATACCACGGTTTATTTGAACAAATAGTATGTTTTTCCTTTGCCTCCACTTGGTATTCGCTGAAATTCTTATATTTTCCCCGTGCTTTTCCCATTGTCTTTTCACAGAAGGCTGCGCTTAAGGGCGATTTATATTGATTTGCATATTCAAATAGGCATAATTCTGGGAGGATTTGGGGCGTTACATAATGCGCGTGCATGAGCGTTAGTTTTCACGCTGATCGGGATTTATGTAACGGAAGAACGTGGAAGTTGGAGTACGCACAGATTCCTGCATCTGGATTTTTCTGTGCGTAAACACATTTCGGCTTTTGTGCTTACGCCATGTTATAGTGCGAGTTCTACGCACGGTGTTATACATGAGGCCCCTGGACTGTAAAGGAACTTAGGCCAGAATACAGTTTGTAGACTTCAATTCAGCTTTTAGCGCTATTGTCCCTAAACTGTTGTTAACTAAACTTCTACTAAATGAACTAAATGCTTCTATCCGTGTATTAATATTTGTACAGTTTTTCTGATAAGCAGGAAGCAGTATGTTTGGTTGGACTACCACCTCCTGGACTATCTTCATATTTGCACAGGTGGTCCTCAAGGCTGTGTAGTTCCCCCCTACTTTATTCCCTTTACACCAATCACTGTAGGTCTACTGACCCATGAGTACAAATCATTAAGTTCACTGATGTCACCACAATCTCTAAGCTAATTACTAACAGAAATGAAACAGCATACATAAATCAGGTGATTTGTCTTTTGTATTAGAGTGCTGCAAATAACCTGGTACTTAATATCACCAAAAGCGTGGAAATGGCAATTACAGTTTGCAAACAGCAGTTATAACCTCTCTCTCTGGAAATGAATGATTCTGCATTCAATATGGTGGAATCTTTGACATTCTTGGGTGCAATTATCATAAACACTCTCATCTGTGACAGAAATATTACTTTCATCACTAAGAATGCTCATCAGCGGATGTATTTTTTTACACCAACTAAAGAAATTAAATATATCCTAGCCCATCCTACTTCTTTTCTACAAAATCATAATTAAAAGTGTGATCACATTTACCATTGTTGTCTGGTTTGGTTCAGCAATGGTCCACTCCAAAAATAAATGAAAACATATTGTGGGGTACCTGAGAAAATAATTGGCTATGCTCTTCTTCCATCTTTTGCAAACCCATATGCATCGAGTGTCATAAAGCACGTCAAAAGGATCACCACTGGCTCATCTCACCCAAGTCATCATTTGTTCGAAAAATGCCCCTCTGGTAAAAGCTTCAGGTCAATTAAAACAAAAACTGACAGCTAAACAGTTTCTTTCCCAGAGCTAAAGTCTTCACAAACCATTCATTTAGCCAGCCTTCCTCACTTTATCTGTGTGTTCTTTCATATATCAAAGTGTGAGTGTGCATCTATATGTCTATATATATGTATATATTGTGGCGCACGGTTGGGGCCCTTGTCCAGGTGGGATGCCTCCATGCTGGAAGGACCAGGGAAGGGAGCATATCCTGAACAGTACCTCCCCCGGAGTTGGACTTGCCTAAGGAGGAGCAGAGGTAGAAGGACTGGCGGCAAAGGGACTGTGTTGGTACTGTTTTACTGTGTGTGCTCTATGTCTTCTGTACTGTGTGCATTGTGTGCTAAACTTGTCTCTGTGCCTGTCTATGTCGGGTTAGGGTGCCTGTACATACCCCTGGGCTTCACTATATTATATATAAATGTTCAAGTATGGAAGTGTGTGTGTCTGTCTGGCCCGGAAGTGAGAGGGGAAGTCAGAGTATGGGCTCCACCTCCAAGGATACCCCATCGAGGCCAGCACATCAGCAAAATGAAACGTCCAAAGAAAAAGTCACTCGCTTAGCCGCCAATACAGATTCGAGGTGAGCACATTGGCAAAGCGGTATCCCTTTAACTTTTCCTCCTGCCGCTAATACAGAAGTGATGTAAGCACGAAACCTCCTAGGAGAGTGATGCCCAGAGTTGTTTCTTTCAATTACCTGACATCTCTGCATTTCAATGTTTTTTCTGAAAATTTCAATAGTTTCTAGGACCCCGGGATTTTTGCAGCATGGATTTACACAGCTAGTAAATATATACATGTACATATATATACAGTATATATATATATATATTATATATATTGTGGATGCTGGCCCGGACACATTCAAGTCACCCATAGCACGTTTATTTTCCATATTTTCAAGTGACACACAAACCCCAAAGTCCAAGCCAACTCAAATGCCTTTTCTTTCTTCGGGCCGCCTCCTTGCTTCCTCCAAGACCTTGTTCTTCTTTCTCTCCCAACTCCAGTCATCGTATGGAGGGAGGCAGCCCCTTTTATAATGACCCGGATGTGCTCCAGGTGCATTCTGACAGTCTTCCGCTGGCACTCCCCAGTGTGGGTGTCCCCGATCCTCTTCCCCCCAGCACTTCCGGGTGTGACAGAAGTGCTGAGTTCCAGGGCTCCCAAGGCAAAGGGGCACCCCCTGGCGGTCCCCATAGCCACCAGGGTGGTCGCCCCCACATGGTCTGGGGGAAGCGCAAGCCCTCCTCTGGTGCTCTGGGGCATCCCAGCCGGGTCACCCTCCCAGCCACCTGTGACAATATATAGGCTGTCTACATTTATACTAGGAGGATTCTCCCCTGCTCACTTCACTCGGCAAAGAGCCTGTACTACGTGCCAGCCACTTCGCGTCTCTGCCACTCATGTGAAGAGGCACCCCAAGGAGATGCGGCCTTAAACGGTGATACAATGGGAAACAAATACAGTTTTTTTATCTCCTCTTTGCTCAGTCAGCTGCTGGCCTGCTGCTGCTACAATGCCGCGTAATCTTGATTTACATCCATCCATCTATTATCCAACCCGCTATATCCTAACTACAGGGTCACGGGAGTCTGCTGGAGCCAATCCCAGCCAACACAGGGCACAAGGCAGGAAACAAACCCCAGACAGGGCGCCAGTCCACCGCAGGGCACACACACCCACACACCAAGCACACACATGGGACAATTTAGGATCGCCAATGTATGGACTGTGGGAGGAAACTGGAATACCTGGGGGAAACCCACACAGACACGGAGAGAGCATGCACTCCACGCTGGGAGGACCCAGGAAGCGAAACCGGGTCTCCTAACTGTGAGGCAGCAGCGCTACCCACTGCGCCACCCTCATAAAAACATCACATAAAATCGTTGCACAAAATCGTTGCACTTTTAGGCTTAGGATTTTATATATATATAGAATATATATATATATATAGAATATATATATATACACACACACACACACACACTCAAACATATACAGTACATACACACACACTTTTATTTGTCCCTCTTTAATGATTGCATTATACTGCGACAGAGAGCATAATTTTTACCTTTGCAACTTTTCTGTATTGCACCAGAACTGCCATAAACTCCTCCTCCCCACCTCATTTCTTCCCACTCCTCTGCACCAATGTTAGTATGTGTTGCGATGTGTGGATTACAGACTTGCACAAGAGGGACGGAGGCAAATCCAGGTTTCTGAAAAAAAAATCAGCTTTATTGTTGTGAATACAGGAACATTCTCAAAGCACTTATTCAAACTGGAGCTGTCGCTCAAGCACATGCAGCGTGCAGCAGTGATGATGATGTTATCCTGCATTCGCTCCCTTCTCAGATAAAAAGAACAAATAGCCTTTATGAGCAAGAGAGGAGACAGAAAGTGAGTGCAAGACCAGGTCAGTGACCGGTTTTAAAAGTTCCCTGCATCACCCACCCTGTCCACTCATAGCTGCACTGGCAGCAGACAAACAATCCTTCATGCATTCACAGAGTTTCAGTGCACAGCACAGTTTTGGGGGTTGTCGGTTTCTCAAAAATCTCACAGTATAAATCAAGAAAATGAACACCAGTGCTACGTTTTGACATGTGGTGTATCATTGTGAAATGTGTAATATGAAATTTTTTTTAATAAAAATTGATCTACAGTAGCAGGGCAGGGTAAGCAGGTAAATACCACAAGAAAGCAAAATTCAAGTAATAAAGATATAAGAGAATTAAACCTCTGAGGACCACGGTTGTTTTAAAAAAGTTCTATCAGACAAAGAGAAACTGACTGCACGGTTCTTCAGGGTCATCCTACAATATACTAGTGTGCTAGCTCGAGTCTATGATTTTTTTTGAGGAAATGGAAGAGTGTCATATGCTGAGGTCTTTTGGTGGTCATAATATTGTCTGCCATTCAAAGGTCTTTTCTCAGTGTCAGGATGGGTTATGTAATCAAAGTGCCAGAGAAGCTAATCATTACAACAGTTTAAGTACTAAGGAGCAATGCGCGCTCCACCATCAACTTGTATTATGGCATCCAGTAGGGATTAATACATTCAACAAGCTAAAAGTGGACAAGGTCATTCACTAATTTTTTAATCAAAAAGACGAGTTTAAGCTTCTCTATAAATGTAATGTACTGCCTGTAAAAGTGTCAGTCAATTAAGAAAATAGGACTGAAGCACAGGAGAAAGAACAGACTCAAAATAAAACAAGGATTAAAATCAAGTGTCAAAAAGAGAGAAAGCCAATTTGAAATTGTAAACCAAAAATCAAAAGCCAGATGTTTATTTTATTAACCAGTAATCTAAATAACAAGTAAGGTGAGATGCTATGACTGGTGCAATCTTCGAGATGACCTTTTAACCCCTTACCAATTAACCCAGTATCATGACCTTAGAGGCAATGCCCCTAGCAACCAGAACCTGCATCATAACAACAGTAGCCACAAAATGGCCGCCCCATATTTGAAACAAAATGGTGTCTGAAAAAACATTAGATAAAAGTCAATTTCTAAATAGAGGGTCCAATCAAGAATATATCCACAGAACTGCTTGCGAGTATAAACCCAAGAAATGACACCTAGATGAAGTTATAGCCTCTTGATAAGCCTGGACAAAATAAAATTAAAATAAATTCATGACAGTTAACTGGAAGCAAAAATAAGCACTTGAGAATTGTATCTGTGTTTGTCTAAAATTACCAAAGTTCTGCAGCTTTTAGTGTACTGCATAGAAAAGTTCAGGCAATAGTGTGATGCATGTTCAAATAATTCCACCATCCATGCATCATTGTTTTAAATGTTTTAGTAAAATTCAAAGCAAAACAGTTCACACAAAAATAGAGAAAAAATCATATTACAAAGAAGAGAAAATTATTGTTTAAAGAAAGTTCTGTTTAAGGCTTACTTATCTTGTTTAATTTCTCTCCAAGTTTGGTCATACAGTCATATGACATGTAGAATGGTCAGCATGGTCAGAAAGCTGTATGCCAAACTAACCTAATCACCTTAATTAACACTCTGTTTAACATATATAGTTAATTTCAGGTTAAATTGCAGGGGGTAAAAGACTATACCATAATCTAAGTAATTATGAGAACCTGATATTCTATTGAAATTAAGCAGACACTTATGTGGATTTAACATTAACATTAACTTTCTAAGTTTGGTTCTTGCAAGAAGTGGATTTTAAATTGTCACACTTTATCATTTTATTTATCATTCTTGCCTGCAGTATTTGGAATTAAACCAGTAGCAATACAATAATTTAACAGTTTGATAGTAAAGCATTACAGAATTCAACTCTGCTTGACAAAAATGAATAAAGTAACTTTTTTGCAGTGTAGATATTAAAAACAACCCAGACACCCCAGGAAATTCATAACTTCTTCAGTATGTGCAGTGAAGGAAGTGAAGAGAATTTTATCAGTTTTGACTTTGCTCCTACTTTATTTTCCTTGCCCTTCTGTGTAGGACAGGGTCCCAGGCTGTTAAATTTATATCTAGGTAAATGAAGTATATTTGTTTTAAGAAGCAGAATAATAAAATGTATTTATAAGCATAGATTACAAAAATATAATATCTGCATACTGTATATATTAATGTAGAAGACAGCACATTACAGGTGAGACAAACATATAACACAGAAGAGGGTGGCAGTTCACTTGCTATTTACAGTTCTAATTTAACTTGTCACTAATAAACAGTTTTACAATACCAAGTCTTTGAGGATGTTGTCAGGTTCAAGTGGAAGACTTTTCTTGCATCTGAGTACTCTTAGTCTCTTTGTAACATGGTCCTTAGTTTGTGGTATGCTGTGCTTTTCACAGTCCTCTGAAAACTTAATTGAGAAAAGCATTATTCTTTCTGTTACAAGAGGTTATGCTCTGACAGTCTCTTTTTGAAGTAATAGCTGATTCCCAGTCTTCTCAGACTGGGCTCAGTCATTGACACGGAGCTTAACTTGGCAGACTGGATCTTAGCTTTCCAGATCCACAAAGAGAAGAGACTGACCGCTTTTAGCTCTCTAAGGAGAGAGCGGCTCTTTGGTTTCAGAGAGAGGTCCTCAACTTTCCAAGAGAAATCCTCAGCTTTTCAAGTGAGTAGAGATATAAATGCAGCCAGTTTTTGAAAGAAAATATGACCTTGGGTGGTTGGATCAAGATCACTTCTATTTACTGAACCAGTGCCTACTCATATGCACATTATTTTGCCCATCAATATTGCCACTCATTGAATTACAGTCAGCCCTCAATGTCCACGAATTCAACCAAACATGTACTGAAAATATATAAAAAAAAATCCCAGAAATATCAGAAAGCAGCATTTGAATTTGCCATGCACCAAGCACTACACTGAATGAAAGTGTTCTGTAGCAAATGAAGTGATCTGTAGGCAAAACCTGCTTATGCCTCCTACCATAGGAGTTGAATGAAATGGCTCATAGGAGTAAAACTACAGCTCATATACTGCATATAGCAGCCAATTGCTCAGTGACCACACTATTCTTCAGTCGGCTAGCTCTAATCACACAAGGCACCCTTGCTCTACTATGTTGATCAATCAACCTCATTCTCTGGCAATTGCCACCTTTATAATAGGAAAGCTGTTTCTTGCTCAGGTATCCTACATCGGCTTCTGAGCAGTACCAATTCCCAAGCTGGGAAACGGTTTCCATCTTTACACTTCCCAATGTACTGCACTTCTTAAACAAAACACAAGAAAGTCATACACATATTCCAGAAAATAAAGACACTCAAACAAATAAGAATGAACAATCAGAAACTAAAATGTTAAACTGAAACTGGACTTCCTTAAACTGTTGCTCCCCTCTAAGTAAATCAAAGGGAGTCTGCCCATCAGACTCCTTAAACTTAGGTTAAGTTATCTATACGAGGCTCCCTTTCAAAATGCCGTGCAGGTTAGAAATGGCTATGACACACACAGTCTGCAGGTAGGTAATCAGTACACTGTAAATTAAATACTAAAATTTCAATTGCCGAAACCATTATTATCGACAGGAACACACAGGCACACAGCTGGAAATGTGGCACCATGTTTCTTTGAACAAAAACCGTTTAGCCAGCAATCCTGACTGTAAAGCACTGTGAGGACTTTGGCAAAACATTGTGCTCACCCTTTGTTTCTCTGAAAAAATGGCTTCTAAAATCATTTAAATGGTCAAAGCAATCCCTCAAAGGCCAAGAGGGAGCTTAAAGTGCCATCTTGCAACAAGAAAATAAAAATGATAGATCTTTTGAAAAGTGGCATGTCACTTGCCAAAGTTATTATTCCCTAAACAATACATTATAACAGTTATTTACATAGCACTTACATTTCATTAGGTATTAACAGTAATCTAGAGATGATTTAAAGTGTAAGGGAGGATGTAGGTTATATGCAAATGTCATGCCATTTTATATAAGGGACTTGAGCGTCCACAGATCTTGGTATTTGTGAGTGGTCCAGGAATTAATTCCCCACGGTTACAGACGGCCAATTATGTCCAGCTGGCAACTCTAACTGATGTCTCTGTAATGTTACTTGGTCTTGAATTGATCATCTTATTAGATAAGGTGTAGAGGTTGCATTCTGAAGTGTTAGTATGAGTTGCAGTTTAGCTCTTTATTCTATAAGTGAACTAGCAGCTGGATCTCTGCATCCCTAACAAAATGGGCAATGCCCACTCTGTCCTACTGCAGAACATGAAGAAGTTCATCTTAAAATTATACAGTACTCCACATCACACATTTTTTGAAAAAAATCCTCATGCATGATCTAGTTAAATAGGCAAATGATAATAGTTAGCCAGAAATTTGCTCCTGTTTCTCAACAGTTTTTTTTGCCTCTTTTATAGAATTTTGACATTTGTGTCTTCCTGGCTTTTGAACTCTCACTTTTCTCTACACCATCCTCATGCTTTTGCCCTTTTGTTCCCAATCTAAAAATGCTTAATTGCAGAAATCTGTTAGAAAATCTTTTTTTTTTTCCAAGATAAAAAGATTTGGAAAACTACAGCTTTTTAGGACTATTTGAGAAAGATCACTTAAGAAATGTTTTAACTTTTTTTATAATTCTTAAAACAATAATCGCTTAAACTGATTTTTTAAATAAAGTTCTAAAAAGGCCACTTTGAAGTAATAAGAATATGAGAGTTTTCCCCAGAAACTTTACGTTTTGCTCTCTATACATCATTCAAAATTAAAACAAAATTGCTTGCACCTTATTGTATACTTAATTTGAAATGTCCTTCTTGGTACTGCTGGGCACTGTGTAATTCCTTTCCTAGTCCATGAGCAGATTATTATTAAAATAATGTCATGTGGTGCTGCATGTTGTTGACCCAGCAACCAATAGTAAAGCTATTCTGCTACTCTATAAACATATAAACTGGGCTGTTTTCACAGATAACTGTCTTGGTCAACGTCCCAAACGCAATAACAAAATGTTTTAGGACTCTGCTTTCAGGTCAAATTCTCATCCACTGTTTTGTGTGTTTAAAGCAAAAACTTCAGAAAACACATTAAACAAAATGGGTATGTCTGCAACAGTATTGCTGCGGTAAGAGTAATAATGAAAAGAACAAGCTCGGAGGGCATTTTAGAGTACTAATAATGAGTTGCATTGTGTTTTCTTACAGTGGCTGAAAAGACGAAGGAACAGGCTTCCCAGCTAGGT
Organism: Polypterus senegalus; assembly: GCF_016835505.1. Lineage (NCBI taxonomy): Eukaryota > Metazoa > Chordata > Cladistia > Polypteriformes > Polypteridae > Polypterus > Polypterus senegalus. The sequence continues at coordinate 115,177,500 of NC_053166.1, forward strand.
GGAGCTGTATTCTCAGGAGCGGGAAACATTGCAGCAGCCACTGGCCTCATGAAAAAAGAGGAATTCCCCACTGATATAAAGGTATGTGTGTGTCTTGCGCCATGATCTTTGTTTACATTTGTATTTATTTACTCACTTTGCTACTCACATCGTCAGATCCTTAGCTTTTTATCTGTTTTGCAAGCCAAACTAGTATTAATAGATATCACAAAATGCATTTTAAGATATCTCAAAATGAGTATGTCTATTTTGAAATAATTTTAAATGCATTTTAAGAAATCTCAAATGATAAACTGTTTATTGTGAAATATCTCAGATGTAATTCTACATATCTTGACTTAAGTTCCTGTACATTTTGAGATATCTAAAATACGAGGGGGAGTCAAGCTAAAGTTAGTAAATTAAATTTATTAGAAAATGAAATGAACCTTAACAAAACTGATAATTTCATTTCTCAATGTAGTCTCCACCCTCCTCAATGCACTTGCACCACCTACCTGGGAGTTCCTGGATTCCAGCAGAATAAAACATTTTCTCTTGTCCTCACAATAACTTGTGCACCCGAGTTATTGTCGAACACTACATGCTGAGGAATACTACAGCTATTCGATCCAAGTGGTGCGGACTGCTGTCTCAAGGAGTCCTTTTGCTTCAAGACAATTAACACACTGCTAAGAGCACCAAGGCTTGTCTGGAGAAACTGAAGTTTTGTGGTATTGCCACATCCTCTTTATTCTCCAGATTTGACACTGTGTAATTTCCACGTTTTTGGACCGCTACAAAATCATCTGGGCAGTCATTGATTCAAGATAGATGAAGACATGAAAAAAGTGGTGCATGAGTGGTTCCGATGACGAGACAAAACCTTTTATTCTGCTGGAATCCAGGCACTTCCAGGCAGGTGGTGCAAGTGCATTGAGAAGGGTGTAGACTACAATGAGAAATGACAGAATCGGTTTTGTTAAGGTTTGTTCCATTTTATAGTAAATCCCATTTTCTAATTTTAGCTTAACATTGTCTATAATTCAGTTCAAGATCTCTCAGAATGACTTGCTGTGAAATGTCCTATGTTTTCAATGGAAATTCCTGTCTTTTTTACGATATGTTAAAAAACACATCTGAAATACCTTGAATTGAATAGGGCATTATTTTTGAGATATTTTGAAATCAAATATCGGAAAATGGACAGGAATTTATTTTAAGATATCTAGTAATGTATCTTCGATTGACTCCCATTTCACATATCTATAATACAGTTTTTGATATTTCAAGTTAATTGCAGGGTATCTTGAAATGAGTCTTCTCTCAAGTTCAGATATTTTTAAATGTATTTGAGAATTTCTTGAATTCTGTATCAAGATACCTCAAATACATTTTAAGATATCTTGGAAAAAGCATTTAACTTCTTTTAAATATCTAATTGTCATTTTCTGATATCTACAATCGAATTCTAGATATCCCAAATATATTCAGCATATTTCAAAATGACTTCCTACTCATTTTGAGATACCTGAAATGTATTTCAAGATATTTTAAAAAACACAGGAAGTTCCATTGAAAGAATAAGGAATTTTACAGCAAGTCATATTGAGATATCATGAATTGTATTTTAGATATCTTCAAATGCCTATAAACAGATCTAATTTAAGAAATCTTAAAAAGTACTTCATCCATCCATTTTCTAACCCGCTGAATCCGAACACAGGGGTCTGCTGGAGCCAATCCCAGCCAACACAGGGCACAAGGCAGGAACCAAACCTGGGCAGGGTGCCAACCCACTGCAGTACACACACAAACACACCCACACACCAAGCACACACTAGGGCCAATTTAGAATCACCAATCCACCTAACCTGCATGTCTTTGGATTGTGGGAGGAAACCGGAGCGCCCGGAGGAAACCCACGCAAACACGAGGAGAACATGCAAACTCCACGCAGGGAGGACCCGGGAAGCGAACCCAGGTCTCCTAACTGCGAGGCAGCAGCGCTACCACTGCGCCACCATGCCGCCCAAAAGTACTTCATATATTTCAAAATGCACAGAAACATATGTCAAGTTATGTTTAAATGCATTTGAGATATATCATGATGAATTTTGGATATTTGAAAATGCATGCAAGATCAATTTGAGTAATCTGAAAATATATTTGAGATATCACAGAATGTAATGCTGATATCTTAAAAAGGAATGGTACATGTTTTGAGATATGTGGAAATGAGTTAGAGATATCTTAAGATGTTAATTGCACTTTAAAATATCTGAAATTTATTTTGAGGTATCTCTAAATGTTAATTTGGCTTTACAAACATCTTTTTTATTAACATGCATTATTTTTAAGTTCTTAATAATGCTGTGCTATCAGAAGAAGGCAGAAATGTCTTATTTATGCATTCTTAAATATTATATTTATTGTCGATTTGTGTTTCAAATAGTGCTATTCACGATGAAGACCATCTGAAAGAATTTTAAAAGAATGACAAAAAACCCTCCAAATTACATGTGATCGATATTTTTAAAATTGGAACACCATCTTATTGAACTTTACTCCATGATATAACTGTGAACCAATCTGTATGTTATAGTGCCTATCATTTTAAAACCAGCCTGAAGTTATATAAAACATTTTTAATCCATTTATTATTTTATACTACTTTGCGTTTTGAACATTGTTTGAATTAATTTCAGGAGACACCTTAAAACTGGTCAGTGCCATAAGTTATATGTTTCTCGTAAGTGGAGCTTTTGAGCTATCCTTGAGCCAAAATAATGACCAAAAAAGGATGGATTTATTGCAACAATAAATATGATGCCCACAAAATCTTGCTATTCAGGATTCATCCTTAACATGTGGGATACTTGGACAACATACCCACCCACTTACACTACTTTAAACACCAGCTGTAACTTTCTTCACAATCTCTAGCCTCTTTTTATCCCACCAGGTGAACTTTTCCTACCAGTGTTCCTCACATCTTCAGGCTCCCTGGATCTTTGACTGGAAGGGGCTTTTAAGTCCCATCTTGGAATCACTTCTGGGTTCACCCTTAAAAACGCTTCCAGAATCCAGTGGACATCCTTCAATAATTACTTTAGCTTAGGTGCCCTTGCAGTTCTGAATCTCAAATAACATTTGAAAGGCCAGCCAACCACACAGAGACCTGTGTAATACAAAGACTTGGAAATGGGATATGTACAGCCAAATAAGCCTTTCTGCTGTCGTTTGGGCGACTCCCGGTCTTTTCACTAATGTTCTCTACTGACCTGTCATTATTATTTTAGCCGAGAAAACTCTCCACCAATGACCCTTCCATTGATCATCATTCACCGCTTTCAAGAAATGATGCCGGTGCTACAATGGTATGACCACACAAACTTCCTGCTGAATAGACAGAAATGCACCACACTCTCAGTTCTGACTATGCCTTCCTTCACCAGGGCTCCTCATGGTACAACACCATCTGAAATCACACTGCACACAACTGGTCCATATTCTACAATCATATAAAAAAAGTTAAGTACACACCATAAAGTTTTTTTTTTTTTTAACATCTGAAGATTTTGTGTTCATTTAAACAGAGTCTTTAGGGACAGGTAACTGAAAAAAATGAGAATGTAACATCACAACAATTTACTGTATTCAACAAAAAAAGGACAGACATGCCATTTCCATCTATGGAAAAAGTAAGTACACCCTTGGCTCTAATAACTGGTAGTACCACTTCAAGTAAACTTCCCTTAACTGCCTACCAGTCTCAGACATCGACTGGGAGAATGTTTTTGGAATTATTTCAGTGGTGGTTCAGCCCGGTTCATATCCCCCCATCCACAGCATCTTGATGGGATTTAGGTCCAGGCTTTGACTTGGCCATTCCAGAACCCTCCTCTTCTTTCTTTTTAGCCATTAGGTAGGTAGATAATAATAATAATACCTTTTATTTATATAGTGCCTTTCCCATGCTCAAGGTGCTTAGGTAGATAAGAAAACATACATACTTACGTATATACATATAAGAATAAAAAAATAAATAGTAAAAAGTATAAATGGTCAATTGTTACAGTGTTGTAAGGTAGAATGGTGACCAGGTCATTAATCACTTGTGTTGACAACAGAGTTATAAAATCTCACAGCAGTAGGAACAAATGATCTTCTAAAGTGTTCTGTTCCACAGAGCAGTCAGAGGAGATGATTGCTACGTTTACTTCTCTGGCCTGTCAAAATGTTTTGGAGAGGGTGACTGCTATTGTTAAGGATGGCCTGTACCTTCTTCCCCATATACCTTTCCACCACCACTGCCACTAATTCTACAGTCCTACCCAACACCGAGCTGGCCTTCTTCACCAGTTTGTCCAGCCTCTTCATGTTCTTATCTGTCTCTCCAACACACAGAAGCAACAAAGACGACACTTGCAAGAACTGTCTGATAGAACAAAGACACCATTTCACTACAACACAGCCTGTTCTGCGCCTTCCTGTAGAGGACATCTGTGTTCACAGACTAGTCCAGTTTGTCATGAAGGTGGACACCTAGATATTTATAAGTCTGCACCACCTCAATGTCCTCCCCTCAGATGTTAACAGGCTAAAGGGGGAGCTTAGACTTGCAAAAATCATCTTGTTTGTCTTTGTTGTGTTCAGAACCAAGCAGTTCTTATTGCTCCCTTCATTGAAAGCTCCAATCAGATCCCCATATTCCCTTCCTGCCCATTCCTTATACGTGCCACAATAGCTGTATCATCAAAGTACTTCTGAATGTGGCCAAAGTCTGACTTAAATTTAAAGTCTGGTGTGCATAATGTGAACAGAAAAGGGGCCAGAAAAGTCCTTGTGGGGCCCCAACGTTGCTCACTACCATCCCGGAGACACAGTTCCCCAGTTTGACAAACTGCAGTCGCCAAATCAGGTAGTTATGAATTCAGGAGGTGAAGCTGGAATCTACACCCCCTCCAGTTTATCTTTAAGAATGGAGGGTTGAATGGCATTGACTGCACTCAAAAAATCCAAAAACACAATTCTCACATAACCACTGTGGGGAACAGCCCGGACACAGACAGGTAGACATGATGATTTCACCACACACATTTATTTTACGCTCTATTATGTACAGTTAAAGTGCACAGACCCAGTGCCACAGCACCAATCACCCCTTAAGTCCTGACCTTTCACAATGCCTTCACTCCTCTCTGGTCCACCTCCACTCCTCTCCTCTGAGCTCTGTCCTCTTCCACCGGACACCAGCCATTGAATGGAGGGAGTCGGCCCCTTTTATATCCTCCCAGATGTGCTCCAGGTATCCTCCAGTAATCTTCCGCCGGCACTCCCCTGTGTGGCGGAAACACCTGCTCTGTACCCGGAAGCACTCCTCTTCCCCCCAGCACTTCCAGGTATGGCAAAAGTGCTGAGGTCCAGGGCTCTCCAGGCATTGGGGCTCCCCCTGGCGGTGACCATGGGCCCCTACAGGGTTAAGCTTCCAAGCTTTCTACCCGTGGTCCCCAAAGCAACCAGGGTGGTCGCCCTCTCGTGGTCTGTAGGAGGTGCAAGCCCTCCTCCGGTCCTCCTGGGTGTCCTGGCTGGGTAGCAGCCCCAGCCACTCGCCACACCACATAGTTCATCCAAAACAGGGGTGAGTCAGATGTAGCATGTAGAGGACTGTAGAGCACCAATGTGCTCCTGGTATGCAGAATGTAGGGGATTCAGTGAGAGTCAACCACAGTTTGTATTTACTATGTTTAGAGACATTGTCATGTTTCAAGATCCAGTTTTTATGATGAGTGTCAGTCTTCTGACAGATATGCTCACCTTATCCTCTAGTACCCTCTGGTACAATGAAGACTTCATAGGGCATTCTGTGATGGTGAGCTACCCAGGCACTGATGCAGAAAAACAGCCTCAAACCAGAACACTTCCACCACTATGCTTTAAAGTTGGTATCAGGTTCTGATCAAATGTTGTGTTTTGTTTTCAGTAAACATGTTTCTTGCCACTGTAGCCAAAAACTCTATCTTTGCCTCATCTGTCCAGAGCACATTGTTCCAGAAACCCTGGGCAAATTCAGTCTTGCCCAAAGGTTCTTTCTGGACAACAAAGGTTTCCTCCTGCCACACCTACTATGCAGACCTAATTTGCGCAGCCTCCTTTTAATGATAAGCTCATGCACTTTGACACAACAGTGGCAAGAACTACCTGTGTCCAATTATTAAATTTTGAATTTTAAAATTTTTCATCATCTTGCATTCTGTTCTTGGGCTGAACTTGCTGAGCGGCCTGACTTGGACAAGTTGGAAGTTGTTTAAAACCTTCTCCACTTGTAGATGACATTCTAGATGGTGAAATGTTTGACTTTCAATTGTTTGGAGATCTTTTTAAATCACTTCAAAGAATAATAGGCATCTATAACCTTATTCCGAAGGTCTCAGAAACCTTTTTCAATCTAGGTGTTGTGATAACACACACTTAAACAACAAAGAGCAAACCAAACTAAATGTCTGTGGTTTAAATAAGGCAAATTCAGACAAAATCTTCTCTAATAATATTCTAATTGTAGGTATTTGACGTACTGATGCATACAGGGGTGTACTTACTTTTTCTACATATGAAATTTGGATTTATGTTTTTTTTTTGTTATATAATGGGATACAAATGTAAATGTGGCATGGTGTTTGTTTTATTATATAACCTTTATCTATAAATATTTCTAAATGAAAATAACATTTTAATAGGTCTACATATGTTATAAAAGAAAACAAAAATCATAGGGTGTACTCACATTTCCACATGACTATATATAGTGCCTTTCTTGTTCACCAAAACACTTTTGATACATGGAGGGGTAGTTGTGGTAGCTCAGAATAAGTTCTAGGAGGCCAAATGTATACAAAAATGGAACAGAATTAACTACATGAAGAAATAAACATAGGAAGGAATCAAAGTACCGCAATAAGGATCTTAATGTCATTCTAGGCCAACCTTCATGGTCTTGATCCCCTGTCGTTTATGTGATGGGGGCCCAGCTCCTTTCCCATCAAATTCGAACACCACCACCACATGCCTATTTTGGATTCTCTTCCTCCTGCAAGTTGAGCCTTTGCTCCAAGTTTCCTCCTGAATCAGGCTGCTTTACTCCCCATCCCAAGATAACTTCTGGCCAAACTTAAAAATTGTTTCCATTGTCTCTTTTATAGCAAGAACACCAAACTAGAGTGGCCTTTGTTTTGCTTAATCCTTCAGCCTTTAGTTCTCTTTCACAAGTCAGCTCCCTCGGGCAGCACTTCCACTGGCTGGTATCTTAAAGGAACAACGCAGTCTCTGCTCTCCCAGTATGAGACCAGGAGGCTCATGTATAAATGGTGCATACTCACAATAATGCTGTATACTCCCCTTTCCACACGCACTTTGAAAATTAAACTTGCCATAAAGCCATGCACATTTTGGCAGCAGAATCCCCCCTTGCGTATGCATGTTTCTAGTGTCAAAGCTGTGCTCCTGTTTCTGTGGTCTGTTTTTCTTTTTTAGATTCACATCTATGATGTGGGTTTTATCAAATGTACTGAAATTAATTGTATATCATTTACTAATTTAATTCACTTGATTGCAATCATTCTGTAATAATATAATGGTGCACAGAATAGCCAAACTATTCCAACTACCATGGCTGCTTTAGCATTGTTAGGAGACATTGCAAATGGATGAATTAGAAGAGAGCACATACTTATAGATGATGATGACTGGCTTCTAAGTGGATTTTGGTTTACAAGAGCTATCTTCTTGGACCTGTGTGCTGAAATGGCACCGGCTTTACAAGGCAGACTTCGAGGAATTGTGCTCTACCTGCTCCTTTGCAAGTTCTGCCCACTCTGTTTTTCAACGTAAACTTGGTGACTATCGGGTATTTCACAAACATGCCATGCCAGCTGTATAGGATGGTATATCCTCCAGCTAGATAAGATTTCCTTAATTAAACTGTGGTTGAAATGGAAAATATAAAAGAGCAATTTTCAACAATGTCCGCCTTTGCAAATGTAATCAGAGCAGTCAACTGCACTTACATTTCTATTGCGCTGGACAAGTTACATCAACCAGGAATGAATCACCAAAAGAATGAGTTGGCACGACATCATATATAGCTGGAGAGTCTATACAAATGGCAGCTCTATAGAATTGCAGGTGCTTTTTCCAACTAGTGCAGCAAAAGGCAAGCAGTACTTTTAAGGATAGTGAGTCACCTCAAAGTAAAGAGCAGAGAATTGATCCATTGTGGCACTTGGTGTCGTCGCTACACTATAAAGGCACCTTTAGAGAATGAATTTGCTTATGTAAATAGAAAGCATTTCCACTCTATTAATGTGCTGCTTTATAGTGCGCAGAAAGTGTGTCCCAAGCATGTACCTGAAGAGGCTCACAATGATGAACCTGACTCTGACCCGCCAAATGATCAGCCAGATCGGACAGTGTTACAAGTTTGAATGTAATTAGCAGAATGTTAAAACAGGTAATCAAATGCAGCATTTATTTTTTAACCAATTCATTTAATTAGTGGTCAATATCACATAGTACAACCCTTATATTACTCAGTTCATTGGCCATAACTCTTACAGCATCCACTATTGCATTTTGTGACTCCAGAACAGGGTCCGTCAGAACATAGCCAATGGTCTCCCAGCGATTTCTGAAGCATAGGTGTGTGTCCAGCCAGCGCCCGAAGACGTACTCGACACAGCAGCACCATCAACGTCTGACCATCACACGGGGTTTCAATTTTTGTAATATCTGAAACAGAATAAAGAGACAGTGGGCTGTGACTCACCTTTTCACATTGACTGTGATAGACCACTTCTTTTTTCATTAAGGCACTGTGCAACTTTCTGAACTTGAAATTTTGCGTGTCTCTGCCATGCTTTTTTTGCTTATACCACTGTGTAAGCCAACAAATAGTACATTTTTCCTTTCCTCCACTTCACATTTGCTGAAATTCTTCTTTTTTCATGTGCCTTTTCCATTGTTTCTTAACCAAACACTTAACAGAAGGTGATATTTATGTTAATTTTTAAATTTAATTTGCATATTAAAATATGTGAAATTCTGGTCAGAGTCAGGGTGGGGCTGTAGGCAAGTGCATTAAATTTCACGTTTGTTGGGATTTGTAAAGGAGAATTGCATGGAACTTGGCATACACACAGATTTATGTGTTTGGATTTTTTTGTGCATACGTACATTTTGACTTTTATCCAAACGCCATGTTTTAGTGTAAATTCTACTCACAGCCTTATACAGGTATTTAATGCTCCACGCAACGTGTCCATATCCTTATGCTCTTTCTAGAAGTAGAGTCATGTTTCCTAGTATCTAGTATTCTAGCATTTTGAAGGCATATTTGATATTTTTACGCAGTTCATATCTTCCTTTTTTTCCCAAGGTAGCATATTCTTCAGGGCATTTGCAAAACACCCTGCCACCAAGGTGTATTGTGAAAAAAAACTTGTCAACTTAGCCAAATGACATTTTCTGGGCTTACCTTTCTGTACACTTTCACATCACATCACATCTGATCTCATCTTAGAGGATCTTGTTGATCAGCTGTATCTACAGTACATGGTCTCTTTTGCGTTCTCTTGTTTTTTTTAACTTTCACCTCACGAATCAAATGTAGGAGCTTAAGAATCATTTTTCCATTGAGAACCCTTGAAACTTTCATGGTAATTGTGAAGAAAATGTGTAGTTTTCTATATTTATACTATATATAAACTATATGGATAGAGAGATATTATATGTACAGTATGTTGCGGCCAGAATATTAGTAAAATCTGTAAATGTACAAAAGAAAAATGATTATTTTTATGTTCCTGGGTTGGAGTTGGGTGCAGCCCTGTTGGGTCCCGTAGGCTTTTCATATATATATATATATATATACAGTATATATATATATATATATATATATATATATATATATATATATATATATATATATATAGTGGATGCTATGGAGGCGCTGTTGCCCCGTTGAACCCACCAGACAGATGTCCCAGACACACTTGTAAACACCAAGAGTAATATTTAATAATTCTTCTTAATAAAGTGTACAAAACACCGCACTCTCCACAATTCTCAAATAGGCAATAATAAATCAATAATACACAAATCCTCCACTCCAGCATCTCCGTTACACTCCCACACAACTCCGGCTCAATCTGCTGGGGTTTCCCATAGTCCTTTTAAAGTCTCTGACCCAGAAGTATTCCGTCTCCGGGTCAAACGCCTTCTTCAGGTGTCCCGGAAGTACTGCAGGTTTCCGTCCTCGTGACTTCTCAGTACTTCCGGTTAACATCACCATAATAGTCCCTGGGTTCTTGGTGAGTTCCCCCTGGCAGCACCCACGGCACCCAACAGGGCTGAAGAAATGGACTCCATGTCCCATACTGCCCTGCGGTAATCCGGGGAACCATTTTCATCCAGGGGGATGTATTGCTCTAAAGAGGCTCTTTCTCTTGGTTAAGGGACGTCCCGGCCATCACAATATATATACCTCCTTAGTTTATTAATACATTCATTTTTTGAATCTCCCCAAACAGCTTGATGCTTTATTTTATGTTATAATGTCATTCTTTTGTAACATATTAGAGAATTCAGAGTTGTTACAGTGTCTGTCGTCCTGCATGTTTGCTGGTAATCTGACAATGTACTCATGTCGGCCATAGATTTGTTCCTTCTAACTGACTGGAACACAGCTTGGACAATACTAACGAGTCACAATAGATAGTTCTTTTTCACATAAATTGTTTAGGCTACCAAGGTAAGTACAGTATAACACAATATCATACCACTGAGTAGATCATTTGCTGATACATTTTCCCCTTTATTTGCTTATTTTATAGATTGAAGAAAGGGGTTGTTAAGTGCTGTTTTGTTCAACGGTTAAGCTGAAAGTCATGTTTAGTGTTTTCTTTTGTGTGAATGATTCACACTGAGCTGCTTGTCATTCAAATTTGACTTTTAGATTAAAGCAGCACAGGTATCATCAGAGCAGCAGGTGGTGAGCAAAAACTCAGGAAAAAGACAAAAGCCCAGCCTCAGACACGGTAGCTGGCATTGAAAGACATATTTCATAGGGATTTTAGATAGCAGGAATACATGCAACAGTAGAGTAGGGTGAGAGCATTTTGATGTCTCTAAAAATTGTCTATCAATTGCAAAACATTTTCACCAGCAGTAAAGTTATGTTTCACTGTATACAAAATGCATAGATTTGTTAAAGTGAAATTTCTAAAAAGCTTAACAATGGAAAGAAAATGACATATCATATAAAAGTTGATTAATGCACGTAGGGAAATGGTAATAATTGGATACATTTTCAAATTTCAAAGTTTTTTTTTTATCATTTAAGGAATATATGCATTTTAATTGAATACATTTTTTATGCACACCTGTTTTTATTTCTTAGTTACATATGACCGACAAACTCTTAGTAAAAGAAATAAAATATTTTTTACTTTTTAGTGCAGTTTTGAATAAAATATTTTTTTCTTTTTCTTATATATATTTTTAGCCACCCTGATGCCACACCGTCCTCTGCACGTTACAAAAACCTTGACTTGGGGGGAATGTGATTTGGCAGAAATGACATGAGCAACAGAGTGAAACTGAACCTGCAATCTTAAAGTGAAATGTAACATTCATTCATGTTCATTTCTCATTCCAGAAAATCCTAACCGCTGTGAAACCTTATACATGTGAACTAATGGAAATGTGTGTTTGACTATTGGAGAACTTTCATTCTTTATTAGGAAAGCCAAGCACAATATCCACTGACTCAATATTGGCAAATCACTGAAAAGAGTATTTTGCCAAATTTTATATAAATTATGAAAAATTGATAAAATAAAAATATATATATGTTATGTACATGCTAACCACCTGACCAATGCTGCTTTACCGTCATATTGAAGTAACTTGACAAAACTTCAAAATCAATTAATCAGAATGATTTAATTTAAAATCAATTTGTCTGCATTGGTCTTGAACCTTCAACCGTTGATCAAATGTCCAACATGCTAACTGCTTGATATATGTGCTGGCTAAAAGCACTATATGTGTGTGTGTGTATGTGTGTCAAATTTAAATTCAATTTAATTAACATACATATTCCTGGTCAAAACTGATGAAATATTGCATTATCACTGGAGATCAGCATGCATGCAAAGTTTGAATGAAATCAGTTTGGTAAAAGTGGGTAAAAATTTCATTGCAAAATTTGACCCAAACAAACAGAGAGGGCAAGTTGAATAAAATCATGTAACAATAATAAAAAAAAAAGTTTTGTAGTAGAGAAGTGGGATGGCTGCTTCCTCACAGTGCCAGAGATCTGGATATTAATCCCCATCTAAGCTTGCCCATATTCCAAAGAAGGAAATATTACATTGATAGGTTATTGTACATTGACCCCTTTAGGCTTAAATATGGTTATGTTTGAGATGGTCTCCTGTGATAAACTGTCATCCTGTCTAGAACTGGTTTGTGCCATGATCATACTGTGTGAAAATAAGTTCCATATAGCTGCATCATGGTAAATGAATAAAATTAATAAAAATGGATGGATGTACAGAAATATAGAACTAGAAGAAAACTTCCATTCTTGCAGGTTTGTAGACAAGGCTCACAATATGGTTACAAACTTATAAGAGTGGCAATGTACTTCTGAAGGTAGCTCTCTATTCTGCTGCCGCTAAACACCTACTGTAAGGTTCTATCCCCAGGCCATGTCTGCTTGCAGTTTGCACGTTCTCTCTCTTTCTACATTGGTTATCTCTGCATATTCAGGGTCACATGCCACCCCCAATCCTAATTCAAAGTTGTGCATGTCAGATTGATTGGAGACTGTATATTTGGAAAGTAAGATGAGAGTGTCTGCATAAGTGTGCTTGGTGATGGATTGGGATCCCACTCATAGGTGGCTTCCACCTTGTGCCTGATATTACAGGAACACCAAGTGACACTCCTGTAATTCAATAAACAAAACTGATGAAAGTATGGATGGATTTACTTGGTTATTTCAACAGAAGGTTCTGAACTCTCTTAGTTGTTCTTTATCCTACAAGCTTTATGTCTGACATTTGCAGTGCATCTTATTTTAATGTGATACATTTGGTAGAGATTGCTGCAACACAAGTCCATGTAAAATATGGAGAGTTACAGAACACGTGCAAGTTGTCAGTGAAACAGTGCTCCCAGGGTTGGGGGTTATGTGTGAAAGACAAGTGGATACTGTGAGATTCCCAATGCTACTGTACTTGCATTAGCCTACAGCTGGGAATCTAGGCTACAGCTTAATGTATTATTTGCTCTTTATTATGTTTTCATATTTGCATTGTATATAAAGTGTCTTGGGATTATGATAAAAGTCACAAATACAGACTGGTCGAGTAACGGATTACCTGGTATCACACACACAATATTTAGTTTGAATATTCCTTACCACAAATGCTACCACTACAGATGTTAAGGATTTACTTTGATATGACCATTTTTATGGATACCCATTAATCTTGCACATTCCTTTGGAAATGGCAGTCTTCCCTCAAGTTCTTAATATACACTACTAAGCTAAGTTGCACTTATGAATTAATAATTAGTGAGGGTGTGTGTGTGTGAGTGAGCCAAGGCATAGAGTGGAATCTTCACTACGGCTGGTTCCTACCTTGAGGTTGTACACAAACTTGATCGATAGATGTACAGTAAGACCCCACAAATGTTTTTCAGTGACTTTACATTCAACAAATTTCAACCATAAAAACATGAGATAAATTCACTCTTAAACTGCCTGCCTGAGTATCTCTTTTTTATTATTTTATTCCATAAGTGCCACACTTAACATGTTATAATCCTCTTTTAGCATAGGGCCCACTCATGTAATGGCTTCATTTTCTTTGTCAGTCAGTCTGGTTTTTCTGACCAGCTGCACCCATCTTCTGCTGCCCTTATTAGCAATAATGACTAATAATTTTATAATGCCTCTAGAGATGTGACTGCTCCTTAGCACTAACGCTATGTGGATTACCTGAGGCCAAAAACCACGTGTTTGTTTAAATCTGTGTGACATTTAGTTGTGCATTCAGTACTTTATATTTTTCAGTCATGTTCCTATTTACTAGTAAGCTAAGTATCTATAAATATTTATATACATACAGTGTCAATGTAAGGTATTATTCCCCTTGAAATGTTGTTTTTATTGGTATACAACATTGAATCACTTTGGATTTAATTTTGATTTTTTGACACTGATCAACATAATAAAACCATAACTTTTTATATGCCTGGTTACCCAGTAAAAATCATAAACAAATGCCTATTGTAATTTTGTTATTTACTCAAACTTCAGATACACCATCACTGCCAGGCACTATAAATATAGAATATCACAGATGTACTGCAAAGATAATAAGAGCAGGATATCCAGCATCACACGAAGTCTAACCCAACACTTGATCTGCCCCTAAAAGTGAACACTGAAATCAATTTCCATAAATACAGTATGCGTAAGCATTATTATTCTGTACTAATTAAAATAAAAATTAAATGAATAAACCAGTGCAAATGTCAACAACTAAAAATAATAAAGTGCAAATTAGGTTTGTTTCTGCATAATGCAAGCACAAGTACTGCATCAGTAAGTAGATATGATAGTGTTTTAATAAAATCTGTAGAAATTAGGCTAAGTTTCCAGTACTTGACTAATACAAATATATATGCAGTATTTCCAAAAAGATGTATGAGTTCTGTGTGAATAATAATACTTTCTTTCCAGTGAGATTAAACGGCGAACAGTGGTTAAATTCCCACAATTCCTCTGGTGCTGTTGCCACTGTCAGCTTAGTATTATATAGCCACAATTTATCATTGTATTCCCACAATGCAGAGACTTAATATCAATGTTTTTTCAAACTTTAGTATTTCCAGGGCAACATTAGTATATAATACGCTAACTTTAGTATCTCTGGACAAATGGGACTCAGTCCTCATTACCCATTCTAGCACACTGAGGTAATATGAAACCTATGCTGGCATGGATACAATACAATACAATACAATTTATTTTTGTATAGCCCAAAATCACACAGGAAGTGCTGCAATGGGCTTTAACAGGCCCTGCCTTTGACAGCCCCCAGCCTTGACTCTCTGAGAAGACAAGGAAAAATTCCCAAAAAAACCTTGTAGGGAAAAAAGGAAGAAACCTTGGGAAAGGCAGTTCAAAGAGAGACCCCTATCCAGGTAGGTTGGGCGTGCAGTGGGTGTCAAAAGTAGGGGTCAATACAATACAATACACAGAACAGAACAATTCCTTAATACAGCATAATAATAAAAATTTTAGAAGTACGGTTTAAACAGTAGATGATATGACATAATTAGGTTTGGATATTTTTAGAGTCCTGGAGACCTCATCCATCTAGCTGCCTCCCCATTTGGCCATTCCACGGCTGAAACAGTGCTCCAGCCAATCCGATGAAATGATCCCTCTTTCCCATGATTTCTGTGATCCTCCATCAGGGATGACTTTACCATAGGCAGGCAAACAACTTGGCAGGTGGGCCGTGGCACCAAGTGCCACATTTGGGTACCGAGAACAAAAACAGAATAGGTGAGGGTTAGTATTCAAATATAATTATCATGTTACTTATGTTTAGTGCTAATGACTAACAACAGAGATGCAGTCTGTACAGTTAATCAGCAGCTCTAGTCAGGATATGCTAAACTGAAGTAGTGAGTCTTCAGCCGGGATTTAAAGGCTGAGACCGAAGGGCATCTCTTATGGAAGCAGGAAGACCATTCCACAGTTTAGGGGCCCTGTAACTAAAAGCTCGACCTCCCACTGTTATTTTATTAATCCTTGGAATCCTAAGCAGACCGGCATCTTGAGATCTTAATGTGCTCAGGTTTGTAAGTCATGATAAGTTCAGACAAGTAAGCGGACCTTGGCCATTTAATGCTTTATATGTTAAAAGGAGGATTTTGAAATCTGCCCTAAACTTAACTGGGAGCCAGTGTAAGATTTAAGAACTGGGTTATGTGTTCATATTTTCTTGTTCTTGTAATAATTCTTGCAGCGCATTTTGGATTAACTGGAGGCTGTATAGAGAACAGTTTGAACAGCCAGTGAACACCGCATTGCAGTAGTCAATCCTACTAGAGATAAATGCATGAATTAATTTCTCACAATCCTGTTTATTTAGAAAGCGCCTTAATTTCCTAACATTTTTAAGATGGAAAAACATGTTTTGGACAACTTTGTAATATGTGCTTTAAATGACATGCTAGAGTCAAAGATAACTCCTAGATTGCGGGCTGATTCAGTAAAATTAATTGGGATTCCAACTGAGTTAAATGATGACAAAATATTGCTGTGATCAGCGTCATTCCCTCCAACAATTAACATCTCTGTTTTATCTGTATTTAAAGACAAGTAGTTCTCATTCATCCATTCCTTTAATTCACTAACACAACTAATTAAAGACAACATCGGAGAAACTTCATTTGATTTAAATGAAAGGTATAACTGGGTGTCATCTGCATACAGTGAAAATTAACATTATGTTTCCTAATGAGAGATCCCAGTGGAAGCATGTAAAGTGAAAACAGTAAAGGTCCCAGTACTGAGCCCTGCGGACACCATATTGAACTTCTGTGTATAATGATGGAGTACTGTCAGCACATTTCTGTACATATTGGAATCGATTTGATAAATAAGAACTGAACCAAGCGAGCACGGGCCTGTAAGCCCAACATCGTTTTCTAGCCTGTGCAGTAAAATAGAATGGTCAATGGTGTCAAATGCTGCACTTAAGTCCAACAACATAATTACAGTGGAGTTTCCTTCATCAGAGGATATCAGAATGTCATTTACAACCCGTGTTAGTGCCGTTTCTGTACTATGACCAGTCGAAAGCCAGACTGGAATTTCTCAAATAAATTGTAATGCGTAAGGTGTGACTGAAGCTGACTGGCGACTACTTTTCTAGTATTTTAGAGAGAAATGGTAAATTTGAAATAGGCCTATAGTTATTTAGTATGTGTGGGTCTAGGTCTGACTTTTTAAGTAAAGGTTTAATGACTGACACTTTTAGTGCATCAGGTACTGTGCCATGCTGTAATGAACTATTGATAATGTTAGAATAGGCTGCAAGAACATCCATTGCACTTTTACTAGTTTTGTTGGCACTGGATCTAGGGAACAAGTAGTGGGCTTCATTTTAGTAATTAAAGTTAAGACTTCCTGCTCAGTTACAGGATTAAAATTATTAAAGTGCTGAATGCAATGTGAGACAGGGTCTGCTAAGCTAGTATTTGGTTTGTACTGTGATGCTGAGATCTGGGATCTTATATTTTTAATTTTCTCATTGAAGAAGTTCATAAAGTCTGTACTGCTAATATCTGTTGGTATTTTGCACTGTTGATCTGAATTCCCATTTGTTAATTTAGCCACTGCTCTAAAAAGTACCCTAGGATTTTTATTATTGCTATCTATTAATGTAGAATAGTATTCTGAGCGAGCTTTAAAGAGGGCTTTTTTATATTTATTAACACTCTCTGTCCATGCAATTTGAAAGACATGTAGCTTTGTTGTTCTCCATCTGCCTCCAGTTTTCGACACTCTAATTTAAGAGCTCGAGTGTTTTCATTAAACCAGGGAGAGTTTCTATGTGCTTTGATCACTTTTGTTTTAGGGGAGCCACTGTGTCCAGAGCATCTCTCAAGGTCACATTATAATGTGATGTTAGCTGATCTAAATTGTTTTCCACGTTTACATTTGATGTTAACTGATCTAAATGGTTTTCCACAATTACACTCGACTTACTCAAGGTATCTATAAATTTTGAAGCAGAATTACAATCTAGATGTCGCACTGTCTTTGTTTTAATCTGAGTGCTGGCATGGGCAGAACTAAATCAAATGTAATTAAGAAGTGATCGGAAATAACTACATTTAATGGAGTAATATTTAAATTTTGAATTTCAACTTTGTAAGTTATAATTAAATCTAATGTATGGTTATGATTATGAGTTGGACCTTTGACAATCTGACAAAATCCTACTGAATTTAACAAATAAGTAAAACATTTGCTAAAAGTGTCAGTTTCCACATCAATGTGTACATTAAAATCCCCATCAGAACTACGTGATCATAATTTATAGCCAAATCAGACAGAAGGTTGCTAAATTCAGTCATGAACAATGAATATGGCCCTGGTGGTCTGTAGACTAGCACTATAATTGTGTTGGAATCTGTTTTAATATTTAAAATGAATGCCTCAAAGGATGTAAAGTTGCCTAAATTTTTAGGAGTGATTTGCATTTTGTTACAATGAATTATTCCAAGGCCTCCTCCTCGACCAGAATCTCTAGACTTATGAAGGAACAGTATCCATCTGGTGACCTCAGCTAGGGAACAGTGTCACATTTACTAAGCCAGGTTTCAGTAAGAAGACACAGATCAGATTTTGTACTTAATATATATCATTTACCAAAACAGCTTTAGTGCCAAGAGAGCGAATGTTCAATAAACAGCATTTAAAACTGCATGGTTCTTTCTGAACTGCTGATATATTTTTGTTTTAATTTGAATTAAATTTCTATTACAGATGCCCCTGGTGGAGTGTCTGGTTTTATCCCTTGGTCTAATTATACACCTTATTTTTGGTTATCAATTAATTTATGGTTTGTATCAAGACTAAATTTACTGGATGCCCCACAACAGGGATTATGGGTAACAGCTTCAGGAAAATAACAGGTGGGATAAACAACAGCCTGTGATTTAAGATCACATGACTGCGCCTGGATGGTGCTCTAATCAGTCAACCAGGCAGTTTTGCTGCCATATTTTGGGATAATACATAAGATCCCTCCAGTTAGGATGAAGACCATCTCTTCTGAAAAATCCAGGCCTTTCCCAAAAATCATCCCAATTGTTCACAAATGCTATGCTTTTATTTGCACACCAGGTTTCTAGCCAGCAGTGAAAGGAATGCAATCTGCTATAAATCACATCCCTCTATATAATCTTGGTAAGGGACCAGATACAATTAAATTCCGACATTTTGTTTTAGCTTTGGTGCATAGAGAGATGAAGTTCCGCTTTAATACCTCAGATTGCTGTAAATAAATATCATTAGTGCCGACATGCAGCAATAAGGTAGATACTTCATCGTCGGCAACAGGTCCAATGCGCCTTTATGCCAGAAATCTTGGCCCCTGCGAGGCACTTAACATTAACTACTGGTTTAACATAGTTTGGAATTCTAACATTCCACACTATGGAATCGCCAATTATGAGCACTTTATTATTCTCAGTTTCCACAGGCGCTGCTGAGAGCTGAGAACCTGTTCTGGGTCCAATTGGTGACCTGGGTGCTGAGGGACTACATTTTGTATTCTTAGACCCTCGTCTTACTGTTACCCACTTGCCCTGTGGCTGAATTGGTGCTGCTGATTTCGCCGCACTGACTACAGTGGGATCAGGAGAGACTGAAGCCAAATCAGAAATAGTCGAATTGTCTGAACAAACCGAGTCGATCCAATTTTCAGTTTGCCTAATCGCTATCAGATTCCTAACGGTCCTCCAATTGCGTATTTTCCCGACCAACTCTAAATTAACTAAACATTTTGGCAGGTGAAGCTATCTGCACTGTCGGTCAGAAAACCTGAACTGTACATGCTGCAGGACACACAACATATAAACGTGCCCTCGACAGGCAGAGAGCAGATATAACGCGTTTTTATAGGTGTTTTGGCACTTTCCCAGTTCAGCTGAATCACTAAGAGACCGTCGGCTTTAAGTTTCCACCACCCTGCTGAGCGATCGACTTTAATTTCTCACTGCCGGTTATTTCTACTGGTCAGCTGCCGGCTTTACTTCATATGAACTTCCTCGGGTGCTTGCGAAGGGCTACGTGCCTGTGGGAAACGCCGCTGCTCTGTGCTTCCGCTTGCTGCTCCGCTCTGTGCTTCCATGATTGTCACAACTTGATGGTCCCGTTTGAGTAAGTTCAAAATTTAAAGAGGAAGAAAGAAGTGGATGTAATACAAAATATTCAAATTACTAATACTAATAAAGATAATCAATTAACAAATGCTACATGCAATATATACAAGTGAAAATCATCCAGAATAAAACTGGGTAAACAGATTGTAGCTAAATGAAACAGCATGAAAACAATGTTTAAATTGGTAAAAAAAAATAAAATTAAATAACAATATTTATAGGTATTGTCTAAAATCTGGAGTGATGTGGTGATGTGGATTGTGTTTCTGCAGCCTGAAGAGCTGGGCCAGGAGGCAGTAGAGGAGCCGCTGGGAGAGCCTATTATGGAACCAGAGGGTGAGGCCTATGAAGAAGCTCCACAGGTAAGTTAAACTGTGTTGTATATTCACCTATACATACATTTTATTAAACTAGTCATTCTGTTTAGTGTGCCCAGAAACTGGTTCTCAACCCAGAGGCACTGTGTATACAGTAGGAACCAGCTCTCGACAGGGCACCATTCCCATCACTGGATGCATTCATGCATTTACCTGCACCCCATACTGGGCTAATTCAGATTTACCAGTTAATCTAGTATGCATCTCTTTTTGATGGTGAAGGTAAACTGGCCAGCCCAGAGAAAAACAGTGGAAGGGATTCAAACCCAGAACTCCGGAGTGCTGGGGCAGTAACGGTAACCACTGCAGCATCATTTGGCCATTTCTATATATATATATGACCTAGCAAGGAACACACCAGAAATATGAAGTATAAAATAAAAGTCTAAAAATATTAAATTTAAACAAAAATTCTGAAAATAGCAGCCTGAAGGGACTGGATAGATTTCAGCAAATTCATAAAAATACACCAGCAAAATAATTGGTGCAAGCAGACCCATGTGTTTCAATACTACTGGATATTAATGGAAACAAAGAGGTAAGATACACTTGAAATATTCATTAATTTTTCAAAATCTTTTAATAAACAGTTTAGGGGTTGGAAATTAATCAAGCGGAACACACAATTTAGCAATTAGGGCATATTAGTAATTGTCTACACAAGAATGGTTTTGGAATTATAATTCTTTTTCCCAAGGAAAAACTGTAAAATGAAAAGACAAATATTTCATGCAGTTTCAAAGTGACCCACGAGATACGCTAAAAAATACTTTTGTTCTGCATTGCTTCCCCTGCCATTACAGGTCTAATAATTAAAGCCTCAAAAAATGCAATATGTTACCAAGTAGAATTGGTCTGCTGTTTTAATAGGTCACATTCACTCCATTTAGTTCAACCAAAGACTCTAGTAGTGTTTGATGCCTCCCTTTTACTTTCTATGTTCTCTTGATGTTCACATTTTTTTTCTTTTGTTTATTTAATTCTTATTGTAATCTTCTTCTTCTTGTTTTGCCTGCTCCCGTTAGGGGTTGCCACAGCAGATCATCTTGTTCCTTGGCATCTTCCTCTGTCACAACCATCACCTGCATGTCCTCTCTCACCACATCCATAAATCTTCTCTTAGGCCTTCCTGTTTTCCTCTTGCCTGGCAGCTCTATCTTTAATATCCTTTTCCCAATATACCAAGCATCTCTCCTCTGCACATGTCCAAATCAATGCAATCTCGCCTCTCTGACTTTGTCTCCCAACCGTCCAACCAGAGCAGACTCTCTAATGTCCTCATTTCATACCCTGTCCATCCTTGTCACACCCAATGCAAATCGTAGCATCTTTAACTCTGCCACCTTCAGCTCTGTCTCCTGCTTTTTGGTCAGTGCCAACCCATATAATATAGCTGGTCTCACTATCGTCCTGTAGACCTTCCCTTTCACTCTTGCTGATATCTATCTGTCACAAATCACTCCTGACACTCTTCTCTACTCATTCAACCCTGCCTGCACTCTCTTTTTCACCTCTCTTCCACAATCCTCGTTACTCTGTATTGTTGATCCCAAGTATTTAAACTCATTCACCTTTGCCAACTCTACTCCCTGCATCCTCACCATTCCTCTGACCTCCCTCTCATTCAAACACATGTATTCTCTCTTGTTCCTACTGACCTTCATTCCTCTCCTCACAAGAGCATCTCTCCACCTCTCCAGGGTCTCCTCAACCTGCTCCCTACTATCGCTACAGATCACAATGTCATCAGCAAACATCATAGTCCACGGGGACTCCTGTCTAATCTCATCTGTCAACCTGTCCATCACCATTGCAGTTAAGAAAGGGATAAGATTGTTTAAAAAGAAGAGGTCAGATTGATTGGCATCACTAAAATGTCCTAATGGACATGTGTGCAATAGATGACCAATGCTTAATCTAGGAAGGATTCTGCCATCCTTCATTGCTTCTTATTACTCCTTGAAGGCACCCCACCTATCTAAATCTAACAGCAAATAAAAATAAAATATGTATTTGATCCTACTCTTTAAAAACAGAGACCTTAATTTAAAAGGATACTAATCTCACTTAGTAGATTTGCAAATTTTTTGAAAACATGTAAATTGGTTATTAAAAATTCATGCAAAGTTTTATTTTGTTAAGACAGAAATATACTATACATAATGTATCGCTTTTGTCTTTATCTGCGAACCATTATCTAATTAATCATAATTTGTGTTAGTAATGTACTGTATGTAATGATCATTTTATTTAAAATACTTTAATTGGAAGTAATACAGTTAGGTCCATAAATATTTGGACAGAGACAACTTTTTTCTAATTTTGGTTCTGTACATTACCACAATGAATTTTAAATGAAACAACTCAGATGCAGTTGAAGTGCAGACTTTCAGCTTTAATTCAGTAATTTGAACAAAAAGATTGCATAAAAATGTGAGGCAACTAAAGCATTTTTTTAACACAATGCCTTCATTTCAGGGGTTCAAAAGTAATTTGACAATTGACTCAAAGGCTATTTCATGTGCAGGTGAAGGCAAGTCCGTCGTTATGTCATTATTAATTAAGCAGATAAAAGGTCTGGAGTTGATTTGAGGTGTGGTGCTTGCATGTGGAAGATTTTTGCTGTGAACAGACAACATGCAGTCAAAGGAGCTCTCCATGCAGGTGAAAGAAGCCATCCTTAAGCTGCGATAACAGAAAAACACATCAGAGAAATTGCTACAATATTACGAGTGGCAAAATCTACGGTTTGGTACATCCTGAGAAAGAAAGCAAGCACTGGTGAACTCAGCAACACAAAAAGACCTGGACGTCCACGAAAGACAGCAGTGGTGGATGATCGCAGAATCATTTCCATGGTGAAGAGAAATCCCTTCACAACAGTCAACCAAGTGAACAACACTCTCCAGGGGGTCGGCGTATCGATATCCAAGTCTACCATAAAGAGAAGACTGCATGAAAGTAAATACAGAGAGTGCACTGCAGGTGCAAGCCACTCATAAGCCTCAAGAATAGAAAGGCTAGATTTAACATCTAAAAAAGCCAGCACAGTTCTGGAAAAAAATTATTTGGACAGATGAAACCAAAATCAACCTCTACTAGAATGATGGCAAGAAAAAAGTATGGCGAAGGCATGGAACAGCTCATTATCCAAAACATACCACATCACCTGTAAAACATGGTGGAGGCAGTGTGATGGCTTGGGCGTGCATGGCTGCCAGTGGCACAGGGACACTAGTATTTATTGATGATGTCACACAGGACAGAAGCAGCCGAATGAATTCTGAGGTGTTCAGAGACATACTGTCTGCTCAAATCCAGCTAAATGCAGTCAAATTGATTGGACGGCGTTTCATGATACAGATGGACAATGACACAAAACATACAGCCAAAGCAACCCAGGAGTTTATTAAAGCAAAGAAGTGGAAAATTCTTGAATGGCCAAGTCAGTCACCTGATCTTAACCCAATTGAGTATGCATTTCACTTGTTGAAGACTAAACTTCAGACAGAAAGGCCCATAAACAAACAACAACTGAAAGCCGCTGCAGTAAAGGCCTGGCAGAGCATTAAAAAGGAGGAAACCCAGCATCTGGTGATGTCCATGAGTTCAAGACTTCAGGCTGTAATTGCCAGCAAAGGGTTTTCAACCAAGTATTAGAAATTAACATTTTATTTCCATTTATTTAATTTGTCCAATTACTTTTAAGCCCCTGAAATGAAGGGATTGTGTTAAAAAATACTTTAGTTCCCTCACATTTTTATGCAATCTTTTGCTCAACCCACTGAATTAAAGCTGAAAGTCTGCACTTCAACTGCATCTGAGTTGTCTCATTTAAAATTCAAAATTAGAAAAAAGTTGTCTCTGTCCAAATGTTTATGGACCTAACTGTATGTGATTGGGTGGAGTGCTCTGGTTGCCAGTTCGAATCCTGTAAATGCCAAAAGTGTCTCTTCTGTTGGGCCCTTGAGCAAGGTCCTTAACCTGCAATTGCTCCGTCCTGGGTATGACGTTAATCTGCATCCAGTCCTGCATCTAGGCCTTCCAACCTTCAAGGAAAAACTTGGGGGTCGGTGGCAGAATTGGCACTCCAGCCACCATAAAAAACCTCACACTGGTTCCACTCCATCTGAACCAGTGTGGTGTTGAGGTGTCACCCATTGCATGGCTGTATTCGGGTCCTAATCTGGATCCTGAATTGGTTTGTCGTGTGGTGGGTATGGCAATGCGCTATATCAGCACGTGCTCCTAACCTCTTTCTCTCTCTCTCTCTCTAATATGTGGTTACATACATCCCTCCATGCGGTTAGCAATGCTGCTTCTCAGCTCCAGAGTCTTGAATTCTCCTCCCAATCCAGTGATTGTCTTTGTGGAGTTTGTACCTTTTCCTTATTCTTGTATGGGTTTTTTTGCTAGGTACTTCATTTTCCTCTGCCTTTCCAGACACAAACCAGTTCAATGAATCTGTGACTCCAAATTGGTAACATTTAAATGTATGTGAACTGCAAAGCACTGGTGTTCTGTTGAAGGCTGGTTCACTACTTATGCACTCTCTGTGGCTGCCAGTGCCTGTAAATAAATATTTATGATCCATATCTCATCAGTCAGATTCAGTGACAGAAACAGTTGGACCCTGAAGCATGAATAAGAAAGGAGTCCAGAATCAGAGCTATGAAACAATTTGTTATTCTAGAAATAGGATTCATGTTGGTCATTGTAAACGTATCAGTGCCAGTTGGTGGCTATACAAACAGTTATACATGTCATAACTATACAAATTGGTATCCTGTGGCGTATGCAACCAAATATGGTGCAACTAATTGTCATCAGTTGACTGTAGCTATTGTCCCAACTGGCTGGTGGCAAAAACCAATTGATTCCATTAATATCAAGTGTACTCTGTTTTGTATATTGCTGATAACCACATCATGTAGACATTCTTAGTTAGCCGTAGTGGCAGTGCAACTATCCTGAAGTCACAAAGATCTGACCAGTTATCATCTTATTTATGGTGAACCCAACATTATACCAACTAATGGCTGTCAAGAACATAATAGAGATGCTTGGTTACCTGCCAATGCTGCTTTCCATGCTTACTGCACCACTGATTCAGGTTTCAGCTTCCTTTGTAACAGATTATATAAGTATTAATAAATGTACATAAGGACTAATACATATTTAATTTGCAATTAAACATTTATATAGGGCTATTCAATCCATACAATAATTTATTGCTAAATGAGAACTAAATTATTCTCTGATGTATAGTTCTGTGCCGGCAGTATTTATGATCATTGTCTCGATATACGGTATATTCCTTATTTAGGTAGTCATAATATATATTTTACTGATGCTTATGTATTTAAAATAAAGATTAAGTAATTATTTTATTGCTTATACTGCATTTATGATATTCATCCCAGTTTATTGGTATTGTGCAGTGTTTAGTTGTGCTGCCTAACAGATTGAGGAACTTTGGTTCAGTTCTTGGTGTGGTCTTTTATTCTGTGAGGTTTACGCATCCTCCCTGTGTCCCCAGGATTGTTTCCAGGTATCATCCATCCACATCACATCCCAAAGATATGTATATATGGATAAACTAGTGATTTTCTATTTCCTAATGCTACTTTAAGTTTAGTGACTCAACTAAACCCTTTCTTAGGAAAAGTGTATGGTGTAAAAATGGGTACATCTAATGTTTTTAAGTATATGGTTCGTACTGTGGAAGATCAGCCCTTTAACACAGACAGATACAGGACACACATCAAAAAAAACACACATTTATTCTTCTCTTCCCTCTACAGCACCACACAATGCATTAATCAGATACAAATAGCTCACAGTCCTTTCTTCTTTTCTCTTTTCCATCCTTTTCTCTATTGTTCTCTGCCGCCTTCAGTCCTTTCCCGCAAGGTCTGTGCTCTGCGTCCGTCTCCAGCTCGAATGGAGTGAGGCAGCACCTTTAATACCTGGATGTGCTCCAAGTGCTCATTGTCCTTCCTGCAGCACTTCCTGGTGTGGCGGAAGTGATGCAGTAAAGGGCTTAACAAAGGTCAAGGTGCCCCCTGGTGGTGGCCACGGGCCCCCACTGGGTTGAGTTCCTGTGGCCCCAACACCCACCAGGGCGGCTGCCCTCTTGTGTTCCAGGGGAGATACTGCACCTCTTCTGGGGCCTCATGTATAAACGGTGCGTACGCACAGAAATAAGAATGTTTCCACATTCAAATCGCGATGTATAAAACATTTACTTGCCATAAAGCCACGACATACCCTGTCGTATGCAAGTTCTCCACTTGGTTTTGCAGACTGGCGGCACCCAGCATCAAAGCAATGCTACTGTTCCTGTGTGGTCATCCTTTCTTTTCCTAACGCGGCTTTATAAATACACTGAAATTAACAGCATATTGTTTATTGGTTTAATGCATCTGATTGTAATTAACCAGGAACAATATAATGGTCCACGGAATGATCAAACTATTCTAAATACCACAGCTGCTTTAACGTTGTTACTCTCACTGCAACTTCTTCTTCTTCTTTCAGCTGCTCCCATTAGGGGTTGCCATAGTGGATCATCTTTTTCCATATTACTCTCACTGCACCACTCAGAGTATTTATATCACTCTATCTGAGTGGGGAATCACAGCTGTACAGCAGCTAATTAGAAAGAGAATTATCGGTATACAGCATCAAGCACACGCTGCCTCAGCCATGTTTCCTATTTGAACTGCTTCTCATATGACAAACACTTCAAATCTTTCCTGTACGGACCTTGCGGTTCAGAAACAGTTTCATCCCAAGAACTCTAAATGCACTCAATCAGTCCATCAAGTGCTCCTGGTAGAACTGTTAGTACTTATTAGTACAGTTACCTCACTGTAAACTTTTAGTACATTTATAATATTGCACAACCTGGGCCACTATATAAAGAGTGTATTTACATATGATGACAATATCATTTTTAAGATGAAATGCAGAAAAATGTTTATTATATTATACAGATAAAACTTTTACTTCATTTAAATAATCTATATTGTTAATAATTAAAGGACACGGTGTTGTTACACTAGCATGGATCTGGCGCTCTGCTCGCGCTATATGCTTCACTGGGACTGAAGTGAAGGATAGAATAATGAAACATGTACTACGAAGATATTTCAATGTTCCTTAAAAGTTTTGAAGAATCTGCGTTATAAGCTTACAGATGGCTTAACATCCATTACAAAGCTGATTGTGTGGAGAGGTTAGTGCGTTTCAAAGAGACAATACTGCAGGGGCGGCCTTAGGAATGTGCAAACTGTGCACCTGCACAAGGTAGTCAAATCCCAGGGACAGCCACACAAATATATATTGAAGGTAAAACAGAAAGAGAAAATAATGACACAGCTAAAAACACAGCGGCAAATTTCGGCAAAAGTTAAATGCTTGTGTCATGAGCACGAGGCGGCTATGCAGTGTGCGCAACAGACGTGGCCATCTGCCGTGCATAAGATACCATATTGCCATTGGCAGGCGAAGGAGCCACCGATTCTTCCTCTGCCCAGGGCTGCCACGAGCCTAGAGCCGCCCCGAGTACTGCTGCAATAAATTTTTTCATCAAAGGTCGCGCACAATCACTGAGCCACCATGTTCACAGAGGGGACTGGGCGGTCTCATGGTCTGGAATCCCTGCAGATTTTATTTTTTTTCTCCTGCCGTCTGGAGTTTTTTTTTTTTTTTTCTGTCCACCCTGGCCATCGGACCTTACTTATTCTATGTTAATTAATGTTGACTTATTTTATTTTTTACTGTCTTTTATTTTTCTTTTCTTCATTTTGTAAAGCACTTTGAGATACATTTTTTTGTATGAAAATGTGCTATATAAATAAATGTTGTTGTTGTTGTTTAATAGCGTGCTTTAACTCCTATCATCATGAAAATGATATCACATATACATCTCGGTATTTTAGCTATTCAGAGAACTGTAATATCACAAATGTAATGGATACTGTGTACTGTCGAAGGGAGAGAAAGCCAGTTTAAGAAGCACGTAGTGATTCACACACATAGAGCAAAAGATCAAATACAAAACAAAGCATTTAATGTGCTACTTTACTTACGATGAGATTTGAGAAACTAGTTAATTAAACGATTTTAAGATGAAGTTTGTGATGTTCTACTTTAATGACAAAATAAACTACGTGATTAAAGTGGACATTTTGAGATTTAAGTTGACATTTCCCCACTGTGTGCCTTTTTTTTCTCTGTGCCCTAATAAGCTTTCATATGAAACTCAGATGGTGGACTACAACTCACCTTTTTACGGCAACTTTGATATCTGACAACTTCTTTTTTATTTAGGGCACTGTGCAACTTTGTGAACTTGAGCTTCCGAGTTTC
This sequence comes from Polypterus senegalus, assembly GCF_016835505.1. Lineage (NCBI taxonomy): Eukaryota > Metazoa > Chordata > Cladistia > Polypteriformes > Polypteridae > Polypterus > Polypterus senegalus. The sequence goes on from NC_053166.1 coordinate 115,206,275, forward strand.
TCCGACATGCTATGTCAGTCGATCAACTTCCTTTTGTTGTTTATACCACTGTTTAAACCAACAAATAGTATGGTTTTCCTTGCCTCCACTTGGTATTCGCTGAAATTCTTCCACTTTCCCTCTTGCTTTTCCCATTGTCTTTTCACAGAATGCTGAGCTTAAGGGCTATTTATACTGATTTGTATATTCAAAGAGGCGTAATTCTGGGAGGAGTTGGGGCGGGACAGCATGCGCGTGCACGAGTGTTACTTTTCACGCTGACAGGGATTTATGTAGCTTGAAGAATGCGGAAGTTGGCGAATGCGCAGATTCCTGCATCTAGATTTTTCTGTGCGTAAGCACATTTCGGCTTTTGTGCTTACGTCATGTTATAGTGCGAGTTCTACGCACGCCGTTATGCATGAGGCCCCTAGTTCTTAATCTCTCCGGGCGTGCCGGCTAGGCCAGGGTCCCAGCCGACTGTTACAGTGCATAAACATATACATATGCACATACAGTACAATATATACACATATATAAATAGTGAAAAAATATGTACCTTTATATGTACTTGTGACAGAAAATCTTTATGAATGGAACAGAAGATGCTTTTGGGTTTAAATCTTCTCCATTTCAAACCCACCATCTCACAGTGAGATAAAAAGTCAAAAAACACATTTCTGCTGCTTCTCTCAACCTGTCAACTGTTTGTGCCATGCAGTCCTTGCTCTCACAGTCTTTTTTGGTAAAAACCTCCATCATCCTTTCATTTATGTAACACTAGCATCATTACTGTATGGCTGTTGATGCTTTTCTGACTCAAGATCCTGCTGATTTCTAGATATCACAAAAAGCTGCTACTCTGTCTTTTTCCTCCATTTCACAATTCTACTTAACAAACTCAAGCAGAACCATACATACTTAAATCACCAGAGAATGGATGTAGGATTTCAGTTTTAATGAATTACAAGTCCAAAGTCACCCTCTGGTGGATTAATAAAATAAAGCACCTGTTAAGTACCTAAAGGAGCTTGGGTCATGCAAATGTGGCAGTGGGATCTGTGCTATTAAAAGAACTCTTTCAAGTACTGTCCATATTTATAAAAATGCAATATGGCCTCCTTGCAGGGTGCCATCCTCTTCACTTATAAGCAGGAGCATGGATTAGTGGAAATGATGTGCTGCCATCTGCAGTTTTATGTTAAATAAAGTTACAGTTTATAATAAACGTGGGAATATGTATGTATAAAAAAAAAAGTTAAAAATAATTTTGAATTACCAATACTATCAAATGTCCTTTTCAGTCCACTTTTCCTTGTAAGGGTCACAGTAGTGACAGGCTCAGTTGGTCAGGCAACCAGTGGTCTCCATCTACTTTCAGGAATTCTGAGGCACTTCTAAGGAAACATATAAAGTAGGTCTACCCCCAGAATCCTCTCAATGGGACTGGAGCTGGAATTGCTATATAGCTGTAACCTCGCTCATTTAGCTGTAATGTTATGATGTTAGGTGAGGAAGTTCAACAGATATAGATTCAACATAAATCAAATGTGTGTCCAAGGACTTCATGCAAGTTTCATCACCGATGTTTGGTGCAAAGTATGCAGCTCTCCTACTTCTATGCCAATCCACTGGTCAATATCATGACAATCTTTACTCTTAAATAATGGTGAGTGAAACAGAAAAATTTCATTTGGCAGTTCATTTTGCATTTGCAGTTTTGCAAAAATTAAACTAAAACTAATCTTACTGGTGACTTCACAATTGGTAAACAAAACTCACTAAAAACTGTTTTTTGGGTTGGAAAACAAAGAATATTTCTCCCTAAATGTTTGTTTATACTTTCATGTTTACCTCTGGGTTTTTTTTTTATTCTGTAGCAGACCAGTAAAATCAATTCTGTTTATTACATCAGTTTAAATCACCACATTTTTTTTAAATGTTACATGCTGCATAATTTTCACACAAAGACATAGCAAAACAGCTGAAAAAAGTGTCTACATGTGACAGGCATCCAATACTTCTTTATTTAAATATTAAATGAAAGGCAGATACGTATGTTGTTGGAAAAAATTGTTCCTCCATTTTCTAAGAAGTCATTCATGGAGAGCAGATGAGAACGCATAACACACAGATATGCACAAATGTCTTGGTACGTGGACCCTAATCTTCTTTAATAAAACCCCTGTTTGCATCCAGGTGTCCGTGTGTGTGTGTCTTCTGGTGAAGTATGCATGCGCGTGTTCAGTCTCTTCCTGTGCATTCCCTGTGTGTGCAGAGAGAGAGACACACACAGGTGCGTGTGCACAAGAGACAGACACGCAGGCGCGCGGGAGACGGACGCACACACACGCAGGCGCACACGAGACGGACGCACACACACACAGGCGCGCACGAGACGGACACACACACACACATGCAAGTGTGCGAGACTGACACACACACACGCAGGTGCGAGTGACACACACACGCATGCCCGCGAGAGACACACACACGCAGGCGCGTCCGTGCTTTGTTGCAATGTTACTTTTCTTGGTTGTTTATTACATTACGGATTTTTCAAATGTTCATTTTTTTTCCTGGTCTTAAAACTCATTAAAAAAAAGTGTCAATTCTAAATTGGCCTTGGTGTGTTTGTGTTTGTCCTGTGATGGGTTGGCACCCTGCCCAGGATTGTTTCCTGCCTTATGCCTTGGGATTGGCTCCAGCAGACCCCTGTGACCCTGTGTTCGGATTCAGTGGGTTGGAAAATGAATGGATGGACGTTCCTACTAATGTTTATGCACTACTGTTCTAGCGCCTGTTATTGTAACGGGCTTAATGTGTAGTTAATTAAATAATTCATTCTCTTTAATACTTTCTATTACCATTACCTTATCCAATAGATATGTAGAATTCAGTCATCTTAACCATTCCACTACAGCCACCAGTAATTTTATATACATGTCGATTCTTCCATTATTCTAAACATTGCTTCGTTAATAGGGGTGTCTGGGCTTTCTCACTAGTTTGTCCTCGCCTTTTAAGAGGGTGTTCATTACTCACATACTTCATTTTAACCTTAGTAACTACTTTGGTGGCTCCTCTTGACCTAATGAGGATGCAATCCTTATATTCTCTTCTAAACAGACACTCCCATTACCTTGGCTATGCCTCAGTATCCTGCCCATACAATTTATGTGTAGGTAAGGAGATAAGACCTGTTTGTGTGCTTGATGTAGTCCTGAGATTACTGAATTCCATCAAATGCCAATTATGTGAACACAACTCTTGCTTCATAAATGCAGGGCCCATAGAACTTTCAGCAGAGGTTATAGGACCTTGTTAATTCTACAGCATATCTCTCAAGACATCACAGGGTATGCTCTTGTAATCCTTCTCAAAGTTCACAACTCCCATGATACTTTAAATTTTCATATAAGGTTAGGATTTTCAACCAGTCCCTGTCCCAGGCCACTGTCCCATCCTGCCTCAAGTCCTCAATCATTGTTCCGCTGCTGAAAAAATCCATCAGGAACAGTCTGAATGATTTCTGCCCAGTGGCATTCACATCTGTCATCATGAAGTGCTTTGAGAAACTGGAGTCATATCATTGCCCACCTGCCTGCCAGCAGAACTGGACCCAGTTCAATTTGCTTACAAAGCAAAGAGGTCCACGGAGGACACTGTGGCCACAGCTCTTCATGCTGCCCTGACCCACCTGGACCAGCAGGGGAGTTACGCCAGACTGCTCTTTGTAGACTTCAGCTTGGCATTTAACACCATCCTCCCACAACGACTGGTGTTCAAACTGGCAGATCACTCACCTGCAGTTGGATACTGGACTTCCTGTCTGTCTATCTATCTATCTAAAGTTTTGCTTTAGTGTTTGTTCAATTACTGGGAAATTTAGGGAATGCATGTGAGATCCACATGTATCTGTTGGTCAGTATCTCAGAGTACACTAATGTGGCCTTTTTCTAAAATGGATGACAAATGCCCAAGTCTTCAGCAACTGGGCCACTTTTTCCCACTTCTTTGCAGTTTTGTAGGAAGACTTTAAGAAAAATTCACTACAATACCCTGTTATTTCAGTCCCAAGCTCAAGCTTATGGTTTGTATGAATACAGGGGTCCAAAAACCATATAACTCAAAGAATATTCCCAGGTATTATTCAAAAGTGTTAAGAGAAATATACTGTATATGCTTAATATATCAGTCAAGTATGTGTACTTGGATTAGTGCCATTAAAATATTGGTATTTCAAAATATTTTTCATTTTATTTGTTGTGGTCCTGTCCATCTTGCATCTATTTCTGCCAGGATAAACACCAGCTCTATGTAAAATTAACCTGCAAAAAGAGTGTCAGTGACTGGGTGTAAAAGATGTGTGGAAGACATTCAATTTCTTAATGGGATAGTATATCTCATGTGAGTTTAAGAATTTATCTGCCAACTTTCCCCATTCAAATGATTCATCATTCAACTATTGCTCCAGGTATAATAAATAATTTTTTAAAAACTTTCTCTGTTTACAGGAAGACTATCAGGAGTATGAGCCAGAAGCATAATCCTGGACCTGACTCCAATTCCAGAGTGACCAGCAAAAGTACAATATACAATAAATACAATACATAATACAATGACAATAATATGGACAATACCCTAATCCTAACAGTGTCCCTGGTGCAAAAAAAAGAAAAAAACAAATGATCCTGTTAATATGTTCTTCCTTGAAGAAAACAAAAAAATCTTTTAATAACATCTTTGGATTGTCATGTTTTCTGTAACGTGTTTGTTCTAGTAAGTTATTATGCAGTAAATCATTCGCCGGGTCTCATTTCCTTGTTTCCCTCCCAATGAAATGAGACTTGTGCTTGGTATGTGAAAACTAGTGTTGGTGTATTTGTATGTTTGTGATTTTTGATGTTTATTCTCTACCAGTGAGAAAGGAAAAAACCCAGTCATGCTTATAAATTAACAATAATCAACATAGCTGTACATTGCTTGTATGTGACTTATTTTTTATTTGTTATGATGTGCTCACAGATTAGAGTTTTATACGTTGTACCTTTGGAGTCACTTGTAAGCCCATTCCATGAAAGAGTTAATAAAATAAATTCTATAGCAGAATGTGTGCGGGTGAGTGCGCATGTGAGTGTGACCGATTTAAAGGCCTATTCCAATCAAAAGTCAGCATAAGTGTGTCATTTGCAGGATATTAAGAGAAATAGTATCTTCCGTCTAGTCTCAGCTTTAAATTGCAGGACTTAAGAGATCTATGGTTGTATGTCAAGGAAGTAAAAAGAAAATAAAATCTCTGTAAATAAAAAGTAAGAAATGTGTTTGTATGCACACTTGAATGTCTTAGATCTTTTTTTTATATTTTACTCTAATTTATGTACAGTATATAGAATATGCACACGTGAAAGAGAATGGATGGCTATAATCCACATAGAGCTAAAAGGCAGAGTCTGCAGCAGTACTCAGGGACAGATCAGGTCAGGTCAGGTCGGGGAATATGCCCCGGTACAATGTGTTGCCGTATCCACCACACAATGAAACATCTCAGGATCCTGATTGGCAACCCCCCAGGTAGACACACAGTCTGGTCCCACCCTCTGGAAATGACCATCTACCTGCTGCAGCCAGGTGTTATGTGAACGTCCACTTGGCCTGGTCCAGACACGCAGGTCCTCAACAATGAGGATCCTGCAATTATCCTCGGGGAATTGTGCCACATGGCCGTAGTGCCGTAACTGATGCTCCCTCACAATTCAGGTAATGTGCCTCTCATTCTGGACTACGTGAGGAAACGCTCTTTTAACACAAAGTCAAACCCACAGTACCCAAGGATTCGCCAAAGTGACACAGAACCGAAGGAGTCTGATTTTGGTCTCAGGTCACTGGATAGTGTCCACGTGTCAGAACCATATAGCAAACCAGAACTCTAAAGAGTTGGACATTCATCCTTTTGCATAGATATCGAGAGCGCCACACACCCCTTTCCAGCAGCCTCATAACCCACATGCTTTCCCAGTCCGTCAACTGACTTCATAGAAAGAGTCACCAGAGACATGAATGTCACTGCCAAGGTGAGTAAACCTCTCGACAAGGTCAACACTCTCTCCACAAACAGGCACACTGCTGATGGCAGTGCCCAAGAGGTCATTAAAGGCGTGAATCTTGCTTTTTATCCAGGACACTCACAAACCCAGACACTCAGTCTCCTCGCTCAGTCTTTCGAGAGCCCCAGTCAGAGCCTCTATTGACTCTGCAAAGATCACAGCATTGTTGGCAAAGTCAAGATTAGTGGATCTCTCTTCACCAACAGGTGCCCCACAGCTCCTGGACCCGATGACCCTGCCCAGCACCCAGTCCATGCAAGCACTGGACAGAGTAGGAGCAAGAACACACCCCTGACAAACACCAGAATCAACAGAATCAGAATTCAGACATTCTGCCTCCAATCTGCACAGCACTCACAGTACCAGTGTACAGCCCGGCCATTATATCCAGCAACTTTTGTGGGATTCCACAAAGTCTCAGTGCCAGCATGCAATCGATAGTAGACTTTTTAGTCGTAAAATTAGACTGCTCCGCTCACTGGTTGGTGAGCAAGTGATCAAAGATCCTATTGAGGATGACCCTAGCAAGGACCTTACCTGGCAACAAGAGCAGTATTATCCCCCTGTATTTGCCATAATCCAGGGGATCACACTTCCCTTTCCAGATAGGGACAACAAGTCATGTCTTCCAGTTAGTCCAGTGATGACGCCCATCTCCCAAATAGAAGCAAAGATTGTTTTCAATGCAAAGAGGATAGCCTTACCTCCAGCCTGGAGGTTCACCCCGGATACCACAGATCCCTGCAGCCTTTCCTATTTTCAGCTGATTCACCACCTGTGCAATCTCAGTCAGACTGAGGGGCTCACAGCTAATTGGAGGATCAGCCTCAAGATCCGTGGACTAAGAGATGTCCAACATCCTAGCTGGAAGATCAGTTTTAAATAGCTGCTCAGAGTTGCCTGCCCAGTTGGTCACAATTACAGCGTCATCCTTAAGGACTGTTCCATCACCTGCCCTAACTGTGACTTTCCAAGGAGCAGATTCAGATGTGTGTAATGCTTCGATTCCTCTGTAAGCAGGACATGGGTCACTAGACCATAGATTTTGTTTCACATGCTCAAAGATTCCTCTAACAAACACCTCCTTATCTGACCAGAGAGCTCTTGTAGCTGATCTTCTCAGTTCCCGGTACAGACTGGAGTTGTCATCAAGCCGTGCGCTCCTTCTGGGCACACTAGTAACATCAACACAACCCTCAGCAACCTTTGGGGTCTTGTCACTGAAGGTCACCCACATCACATTAGGATCATCAGTCACATCCAAGACTGTAAGTTCCTCATACTAAGTGCAAACTCATTACAAACAGCCTGATCTTGGAGTCTGGCCATGTCCAGCCACATTTTCCTAGTAGGTGGTTGCCTACTGGACCTAAGCTGGATCTCCTAAGTCGCAACAAGAAGTCTGCAGTCAGAATTCACAAACTGGGCATTTCTTTAGACCCTGTAGTTGTGTAAGGGCCACCAGTGGCTGCCCAAGAAGATGTGATTGGCCTCCTTCACAGCACCAGCAGTACTGGAGTAGCAAGTCCAACAGTGTAGCTCAGGGCACTAGAACTGAGATCCAGTAGGCTGCAGCCCCTGACCTTTTGCAAAGTCAAGGAACATGGAGCCACTTTCACCACGTTCACCAGACCTATGGGGACGAACACAATCCTCTCAGCCAGCCCAGTCAGTGCCAGAGGTTGCATTGAAATCACCCATTACCAGAGGAGTGTCACCTCATAGACACCATTCAACCACCGAGCGAAGCTGCAAATAAAATGTCTCCATCACTGAGACACCACTCACTGTGGTCATACCATACACTGAGACAACAGACAAGGCACCCAGAGAGTGTTTTAATCTGATTATCATATATGCTTGTTGAAAGGAGTGACATCGGACACCATTGGAAGGAGCCGATCCAACACAGCAACAGCTACTCCCTGAGTATGAGAGCCATCAGAGTGACCAGACAAATAAAAGATGTACCCACCTACAGAGATCTGGTCAGTCCCAGGTCTGTGCACAGCTCAGGGACAAATATTTTTTTTTTATTTTCTCACCACTGAACTTTAGAATTCTGCATTTTAGAGTAAACATCATTTAATAAGCCATGACTTTTTTGCAGTCTGAAGGTATGTCATTCTGTTCAAATTCAAAAAGCCCTTGGCTGCCATCTCCTGACCAGCCACTTTACCAGCAGCAGAGAAATCATTTGATGTTAAACTTGCACACACTTGCACCATGCTGTGAAAGGCATTTCCAAAAGTACTTATTAACTACAGTAGAGTATACACTAACAAAGGTAGTAGTGATCATTTATAGGGAATGTCTACAAGTATAAATTGTCACATCTTTCAGTTTCTAACTCTGCAAAATTTCCCGAAGCCTTTGAGTGGAGAAAAATCACACTTAACTTCATGTGCTTAGATGTGCACTTCATTCATAACTGAATAACAAGGTAACCATGTATCCTTCCAGGTCTAAAAATCCCTGTTAAGTTATTGACCAGCATCCCCTTTGATCACCTCTAGGTTTAAGTCTTGCTGCCTACTACACTTTCTCCATCTTACCCAATTAAAATCTATAGTGCAGTGAACCACTTTGGCTGACTAGTTTCTCAGGACCTGAAGCCCCTTCTTCATTTGGCAGAATTTGGCCAAGTTAAGTCCCACCTACTTGCACACTACTGTAAAAGCATCTTTTTTGAGCTTAATTGAGATGCATTTGTGACCATATAGTGTAGTGCTACTGATGCCCTGTAATGAACCAGTGGAAGTTTAAAAACAGAAGTATTAGCTCACTATCATCAAGTATACCAAAATTCTTGCACAGGACAACCTAATGCAGTAGGCTATCTGTCAGATGTCATGGAGTCCACTTCAGACATTCTCCACTTAAAGGTAAAGATATTTTAAATGGTATGCTTCTTCATATTTGTATAAAAAATAATCTCTCTTCCTTCTTAGTATCTTCATATTTGCCTCCCTGACAGACACATTTCCCCACTTCACAAGCCAGAGCAGTGGGAAACAATCTGCATTATACTCAAGATTCACTTTATTTACAAATTGGTAAGAATAAAATGATTAAAAAAAACAAAACTTCAACTCTTTGATGATGGCCATGCGTACCTCATGTTACACAACAAAAGGAGATATACAGTAATTGAATAGCAGAAGTCTACTTTTCATTATACAGGAAGGTTTATCCAGTTTTTCAAACCCAGACAATGTGCTGTGTTAACTGTAGCATTGATCTACGCATGTTGCCATCACAACATTTCTTCACTCAGTCAACCTGACCCAGGACAGCTGGTTACTTACCATGGCAGCCTCACGCTACTGCCAGTGCTCATGTTCATCTCATCTTTTTGTTATAGGCTATACAGCCATGCTGGCAATCCTAACAGTCTTTGATTCACTACCCTACTTCCACAGTGTAGGACTACAGTTACATTTTAAAATTTGGGCTGTAACCTGCCCTTTCCCAAAGGCAGATTTAAAAAAAGGAAAAAGGCAAGACAGAGACAGATGACTTCAAAATCTGGTTAACCAGGTTAATGTTAATAATGCACACCCACTTTCTCACATTCAAAGCCCTTGAAAAGCACATTTTTAATTGATGTATACATACAGACAGTAGTGTCACAGTAGGAATTAACTGAAATATATCAGCACAGGAAACCTCACAAAATATGGATGTATTCTTGATATGTTCCATGTGTGTTCCAGTAAAAAGAGACATTTTTACTGTAAATTGTTCTATAACACTTTAATTTAAATTTGTCTTTTTGTCACTGATCTACTGAATAAGAGACTCTTCAATGTTAAAGTGAAAAGAGGTCTCTGCAAACTGGTCTAAATTAAATACAAATACCCATCCATCCATTCTGTCAACCCATTTAGCCAGGGCAGGGTCATGGGACAGCGGGAGCCTATTTAATTACAAATATAAAACACAAAATAATCGATCATATAAGTATTCTCCCCTTTAATATGCCATGCCTAGATCATCACTGGTGCAGCCAATGGGTTTTAGAATATACAGAATTAGTTCAATGAATGGGGTTTCTATTGATCGTAGTCTAAATGCACCTTATCTAGAAGGTTCAAATTGTCAGGACTCAGTGTTGCTCTCAATACAACCTACACAATGAAGACCAAAGAACAGTTCAAGTAAGTCTGTAAAAAGGTGAATCAAAAGCACAAGTCAGGGTGTGCATACAAAAAAAATATCCAAGGCACTGAATTTCCTTTGGAGTCCAGTTATATCAATCATTAAAAAATGGAAAGAGTATGGCACAGCTGTAAATCCACTTAGAGAAGGTTGTTCACAAGATCTGATTGGTTGTGCAAGAAAAAAAGACAAGTGAGGGAGGCCAACCAGAAACCTATGGTAAGTCTGAAAGAGTCACGAGCTACAGAAGTTGAGACAGCAACTATTGCCTGGTGTCTTAATCAGTTGCACTTTTATAGGACAATGGCGAAGTGAAAATCACTGTTGAAAAAAATGGCATCTTGGTTAAAGTTTGTCATATGTCACATGGAAGACTCTGAAATAAGATGGAAGAAGGCTTTGTGGTCTGGTCAGACAGAAATTAAGCTTTATTTGACCTTAAGACTAAATGACAACTTTAGCATAAGGCAAGCATTGTACATTATCAAAATCACACCATCCAAACCTACCATGAAACATGGTGATGGCAGCATCTGGCTGTGCAGAGGCTCCTTTCCAGCAGGCCCAGGAAGGCTTCTGAGGGTACAGGCTAAACAGAATGCTACAAAATAGAGGAGAATCCTGGAGGAAAACCTGATGCCATCTCCAAGAAACATATGCCTCAGGAGAAGATTTCTTTTCTAGAAAGACAACAACCCCAAGCATAAAGCCAAACCTACACAGGAATGGCTTGAAAACAACAACGTTAATGTCCTACAGTCCAAATCTCAATCCATTTGAGAATTTATGGCTGGACTTGAAAAAAGCTGTTCAGTTGTGATTCACATGCAACATGATGGAACTAAGCAGTTTGATATTGAAGAATAAGGGAAAACTTGCATTGTCCAGATGTTCAGTTGTGATAGAGACCTGAGCACACCTTAGACTCAACTCTGTCATGACTATCAAAGGTTTCTCCACTTAATACTGACTTGAAGGTGATTCCTAATGCGATTAATTATTTTGCGTTTTATATTTGTTAGTATTTTAGACATCTCTGCAGAGATCCATTAAAACTTTGTCATTAAAGAGTCTTTTTAATTTGATCAGTGTTAAAAAAGTGAAATTAAATGAATGGTGATTTAAAGTTGTATAACAATAAAATGTAAAAACTTACAAGGGGTGAATACCTTTTAATGGCACTGCAGCTATTCATAATCAAGAAGATAATTACACTACATCTATAAAAAAAAAGGTCCACAAATTAAAACCTTTTCTTACATTTCTCCATATCTCAAAAGAAAGAAAAAGATTATAAATAAAAATGCCTACTTGCATATTTAATAAAACACGATGCCATCCAGCAATTCCCGGGTCACAATGAAACGATAATGCAAAAGGCTTAGGATTCAACTGGCATGATGCACACATGAGTCATCTCTCTGCGAACAGCCTGTCTGCTCGTGCTTCGGCACAAGCCAGAAATTTGTGCGCGCTTGCATACAGACAAGAGCATACCATCCAGACAAGCTGACTTGATAAATTCCTCGGTAAGCTTGTTGTTTTCATAATTTTGCACTGGTAATCAAATTTCCTTCAAAACAAGAAATCTCTGTCTGCAGTAGCTACCCCCAAGAGCAACTAGCAGCAACAGTATTAAACTGCCATTCCTAAAAGTGGCATTCCTGATGCCGGTAGCAAACTACAAACAAGCTGCTTTTGAGTCATGGCCTCCATGAAGAAATCTTTTGAGGCGCTCAAAGATTCAACCCAGACAGCAGCGAAAGGGGTCACAGACTCTGCAGGTAGGTAAATTTCACTTGTGAGCTGTTGTAATAGCAGTTACTTTGGAAAGAACTTCCGCAATCTGCACCCTATTACATAAAGCTTTAGCTAATTAACATTTACTTGTCAACCATTTTTGTTTTATTAGATTTCTCTCATTTTCTCAGTCGATAAATCTTAGGATAGTTGTTTTGAATCTGGCAATGTACATGTATGTATTTATACGTATCATAACACACAATAGACTCTTACACGAGTTTCATTCATTTAAGTCTTGTATGCACAAAATATGTCAAGAAGTCTGCTAAGGAACAGAATTAACGCTGGTTTAGTAGGAAATCTTTTCTGACAAAACTTTCTATTTTACAAGAATGAAGAAAAGGTTTAATAGTGATTTCCAGACTTAAATTTGTCACTTTTTTGCCACCTGGGTTAAAAATATCTGAGAACATTCACATTTAAATATGGGAACACATGCTAGGATACAGTGCTTACCTTTTATATTGGCATAGTGAGTTACAGACAAATGAAAATCAGATAACTAACAAACAAAACTGAATCACTGTCAATGTTTGGATTAGTTTGTTAATAATTTGGTCATATGCTGGGACACTTATTATCCATCTGTTTAGAAATGATATTTCACTGAGAGTGCTCTGGTACTGATGAATAAACCACTATCTGGCCCTAAGATGCTCTATGCTTTTGTGTTAAAAAATAGCACCATTTTTCTATATTGATGTTTTCTAAGAAACATACCCATGGTTGCATGGTAGCACCCTGGTTAGTGTTACTGCTTCTCAATTTTTGAATGCCAGCAGTAGCGTGGCTAGGGGCGGGCGGAGGGGGCAGTCTGCCCCTGGTGGCACATTTTTGGGGGTGGTTATCATTGGCCAAAAGATTTAGTATAATTTGTGTGTAAGCAGCAGGGTTCGGAAATATATCACTCATGAATGAAAAAAGCAAAATTCTATCCATCCATCCATTATCCAACCTGCTATATCCTAACTACAGGGTCACAGGGGTCTGCTGGAGCCAATCCCAGCCAACACAGGGCGCAAGGCAGGAAACAAACCCTGGGCAGGGCGCCAGCCCAGCGCAGAAAAGTAAAATTCTCTGATTTTTATCCACAAATGCTTCAAAAATAATTTTCAGACTATTCTTCTGTGACGGCATCAGACACAGCAGTTGAAATTTATGAGGCAATAACAAAAATAAACATAAAAATTACACTGATAATGATTTCTAGGAAGATAAGCAACTAATTTACAATTTATAATTTCATTTCGTTTTCAATTTGGATGTGTTCTTGCTCTATGCAGAAAACATTTCCCACCTATCATTTGTACGCTACACTGGTTCTGGTTTTCGCAGCGTAATTATATTAAACTAATAATTAGAACATGGCTTATCAGTGTGTCTATACTATATTCTTGTCTAGTTGATGCTTATAAATAATAAAATGTGAAAAATTATTACTGTTTGAATAAATCTATGCAAAATTTATTTTAATTTTTCTATATACGTCATTTTAATTTTCTATATAAATAGGTTTAAAATATTCAGATTTGTTGAAGGGCAGCAAATTGAAGCAGCGCCCTGTCCCGAGCAGCAAGAACTCTTAGCTACGCCGCTGAATGCCAGGTTTAAATGCACTCAGAGCAACAGCCTCCACATGCCCACATTGTTCTTTTCTGAGTCGTCTGGCATCCTCCACATCCCAAAGATGTGCAATGGTTATTAACTTTAAATTAGCCCTGTATAACTGAACATGAGAGTGTGATAGAATGTGCCCTAGTATAGTTTATGATATGCAGAGAAAGAAAAAAGTGAATAAATCAATAAGTTGCAACAACAAAGCAGTACCTCTTCATCAGATTGTAAGGGACGATATATCAGGTTTGAAACACTTTGTCAGGATGAGTTCATCTCTCACCTTTGGTAAAACGTCTCCTACATCCTGAATAAATTTGCCCCAGGTCTAGCTCTTAACGATGATATAAATGTATTGGTTACTGCCACCATATGAAGGTCCCTGAACATATTGTTGTAATGTTAGTGGCTTCTCAGTTACGTTAGAGCAGCATAGAAACAAAGAAATTGGATGAAAACAGTTGCTTTCCAAACTATTGAACTTTAAACAACCAAAAATTTTCAGAGTTCATATTGGTTCATTTCACAATTTGGGATGACACTCAGCAGTACCCTGCAGCATCAGATGAATTTGCTCCCACCTTAGATGTTGAGTATGGAGAGGGAGGACCCTTTAGCCTTGCATGTTTCTAGTTTATGGTGTTCAAAATCTCTGTTCTTTCTATTGCCAACTTTCTTTTGATCATTAAGTAGCCAGCGATAGCTCAGTTCCATCACTGTCGATACAGATGACTGCCTTCCGATAGTGTATTTTGACAGCTCTATAAAAAAGAAGCATCCCATGCCACCAAAATCCCACCTCTTTTCACTCAACAAACTCTGACAACAACAGAACTGCTTTTACAAAGTATGGGCCACATATTGGGTACCAAACAAGTAATAAAGTAGTACTAAATGTCAGTGTTAGCCCACAATAATGAGTGAGGGCTGATGTGAAGTGCCGCAGTCAAGAAAAAAATTAAACATGTGTAAACTGGAGAATAGCTTTAAAAAAGCAAGAATTTTGGTATTTTAAATGCTTGATCTGCACACCTCTGATGTAATTAAAGAAGAGAAAAAGCAAATGCAGAGTATACAGTCAAGTTTGAAGACATACAGTCTGAGATAAACAGGCATGTTGGGTGCTGCGCCCCAACACAGCACTCCATAGAAAGCCATGGAATAGACGTGATGTTTTAAGGGAGGAGGCTGATTCTGTTCTATTCTATATTATTATTAATATGAATAATTTGTGAAATTATTGATAATTATTGGAAAAAACTTACCACATAACATACTAGTTATTTGTGTGTATACTGTATATAAAGTGTATGCAGTTAATATATATTTGTGTTGTCCTTATAATTCGTATAATGTTCAGCAACCTTATCAGTAGAGCGGGAATGAGCCCAAACAATTTATATAAAAGAAAAGGTTTCTAAGTTCTCAAAGATGAAGTCAAGAAAAAAACAGTTTTGAATCCCAGTGATGTGTATTTTTACAATACATTAAATTAAACATAATATCGTTGTTTACTTTTTAATATTGGAATTCTGTTTTGTAATATGGCAATCAATTAACCTACTATTGTTATATGTATATAGTTAAATTTGTTTAAATTTTTTTAAATTAAAATACATTCCGTTCTAAAATGCTAAGGCTAAGGGAAATTTACATTAATTTACTTAGTATCTGTAGTAAACTTCTGATGTTCTTTGAACCATTTAATAAAAATTTTGAATTTCATTAAAACAAATAAACCGTAAACCTTTAGTCCACAAAAATGTAACAATAATAAATTTTGTCTACATGCTCAAAGTGCTTATGAATATATTAATCATAATCCACTTAAACTACCAGATTACAAGAAAAGGTTATATAAATACAACTGTAACATACAATAAAATACATAAAATAGCACAATTCCTACATTTACAATACTCTTATGTCATAGAAGAGGTCATACAGTTGGAGTAAGCTGACGTTTTTGCTGCTTCGCCTAGGGCAGTGAAAATGCTACAGCTAGCCCTGGATAAATATAGAAACAGAGTCACAGAGCTACAAACAACTTATACAAAATTAATAATAGTGAGAAAAATAACGGGAAAGATGCTTACTGAAGCTGCTCCCAAATCTTTCATTGCTTTTGGAAATATGAATCTCAAATAAATAATTTAAAATTGTACTGACTTGGTGCTGCAATATGTAGTGCTGATATTTCACAACTCCAGAGTCTGGCTCTGGAATAGCAGCCTTGTTGCTGCCTGTGTGAAGTGTGCATGATTTTCCCACATCTGTATGATATTTATTTTTGTGAAGTACTTCAGTTTTCACCAACATTCTAAAGACATGGGTTAGGTTAACTGGGCATTTAATACTGTATGATTGTGCCCTGCAATGGATGAGCATCACATACTGGATGGGTTCCCAATGCAACTGGGCTAAGCTCTGGTAATACAGAGTTTAAAAAAATGGATGGGTGGAGGAATATTATACTGAGAAACATTTTAATAAATTAAATTTATTTTACAAGGAAACAATTTAACTATTAGCTACTTATTAAATAAGTAATATAAATAACATTTTATATAAGGGTTCAGATGCATGCTTCTCCCTATCAATGTTTTTGTATGGTTAGCCTGCTCTCATGATGTTCAAGTGGAATTTCTTCAGTTACACATCATACACTAATACAGGTTAGGGTACATGGGGATTCTAAATAAGCCTGGTATGAGGACGCTAGTACTACGATGGGCTGGCATCTCACTGAGAGTTACTTCCTGCCCTGTGCCTAATTCTTCAAAAACATGGCCCTATACTAAAAGGAAATGGCTTCAGAAAATGGATGGATGGAATACTTCACAAAAAGAGCACATTTCATTCTGCATCTTCCAACCATCCATCCATTATCCAACCTGCTATATCCGAACTACAGGGTCACAGCGGTCTACTGGAGCCAATCCCAGCCAACACAGGGTGCCAGGCAGGAAACAAACCCCGTACAGGGCGCCAGCCCACCGCAGTCATTCTACATCTTAAGATCACCTAATAGTTATCCCAAGAATGTTTAAATAAATTATACATTACAAATAATTTATAATAAATAATTATATAGGCCTGGTGCAATTCACAATTTCTGTAACACAAAATCAATTTTTCTGTTAAGTGCTCAGTTGTTGTTTACATTAAATCGTTTAAAATGAAGCAAGATCATCTGAAATATATTCTAAAATTATTTGCCAGCCAGTGTGGAACTAAAATTATTCTGTAATCTTGAACCTTCTCATTTTTAATTAGCACTCTTGCTGTGTAAGGTTGAACAAGTTTTAATACATTTAATGTTTTTGTATCTTGCCAGAAAGAAGTGCAATAATTGTTTTCTACAAAGACATAGATTTTATGATGAATGTTAACTTTTGCTTTGTTTCTGGTTGTTTTGGCCATTGTGGACTAAATGTTCTTGAAAATTATGATCAAGATCAAACATCATTACTCAAATGAATAGCATATTTTATACTTTTTCACTCTACTTTCTTTATGGTGTTTAACAAAGCAGTTTATTTTTTTATGCATTGAGTTCAAGAAGCTTTTTATAATGCATATATTTTATACAGTAATACAGTAACAATCACAATGCACTTTATAAAGCAATATATATTTTTGTCTGTGTTTAATACAGTTTCTTTAATTATTAATATTAAATTTAGGAAATCGAGAATGTATTGTACACACACTAGATAGGGTGTAGACTTGGCAGTAAACTTTAAAGGACATTGAGAAGACAAGGATGAGAGAAGAATTAAAATATAATATGAAGGAAATGAAAATAAGAGTGCCTATAATAAAGACGACACAGTGCTTTGATCTTCAGAATGGCAAAAATGAGCCTCAGAGACAAAGGAAAGCATCACATAGTAGAAATGCATAGCTACCCTAAATACCAAGCGGTGGCAACCAATACCTACACGTCTATTGGTCAGACAGAGCAGTAACATACAAATAGTGTACCTTTCCACCAGCACTAGTTCTTTTACAACTACAGCTGTACTTTTAATTGTCCACATCAGTCTTCATTTGTAGTTTCCAGAAGAAAAGTGGAGGTTCTTTGGGGTGTCCCAGCAAAAGTCTACTCAGAAAAGGCAGGCAACAAAAGGGCAGAAACACATACAAGCTTTTTCTGATTTGAAATCTCTTCTTATTATTATTATTGTTTCTCATTTTCTTTATGTTTTTTTTTCTCAGTATTTAAAATATACTTAAAAAAAGACTTTTTCAGTGGAAAAAGAATAACTCCCATTGTTAATGTCTGATATGAATTTCAGTTCTAGCAGCTCAAGAAGCGGTGCAGCAGGTGGCAGAGTCCTCCAAGGAAACAGCAAAAACAGGTGAGCTGTCAGAGCTGCCAGTGTGACGTCAAAGATTCTGCATGAGCTTCAGTGTACAGAACAGGGCTGCCTGAGACCACTTTTACTTTTTTTAAAGATTCTTGCAAAAATTATGTAGATTTGGAGAGTGTGATATGGGGGTCAGCCTCAAAATACCAGCTTAGTAAGCTACTTCCAGATGGTACTGCACAGGTAGGATTTTTAGTTATTTATAGCAACTTCCATTAGACCCGATAATGTACTTTGCCCAGTAGCAAAAAAATGCACATAAAAATTTAAAGAATCTTGAAAAATTAATAGTCATATTTATAAAACTAGGTGTTTAAAGAGCTTTCGTTTTCTGGATGCTGATTTCATTTTATGGATGGATATGCAAACACAGGAGATAGAAATCAAGTAAAGAAGTACCATTCCCACCTCTGTAAAATCTAGTATCCATCAAAAATATATTTTTTGGGCACTTACTTCACCTGGAAGCACTAGCTAACAACCATTGTTACCTGCTATTCAGAAAATTGCTCTAGCTGCTAGTGTGGACATTTTCTCTAAGTGACATTGTTAAACCCTTTCTTTTTGTTGGGGAAGGGGATTTACACAAGACCATCTTTGGGGAAAATGAGTATTGAATGCGTCAACATTTTTCTCAGTAAATATATTTCTAATGGGGCTATTGACATGAAAGCTTCACCAGATGTCAGTAACAACCCAAGTAATCCACACATACAAAGAAATCAAAACAAATCCATCCATCCATCTTCTAACCCGCTGAATCCGAATACAGGGTCACGGGGGTCTGCTGGAGCCAGTCCCAGCCAACACAGGGCACAAGGCAGGAACCAATCCTGGGCAGGGTGCCAACCCATCGCAGGACACACACAAACACACCCACACACCAAGCACACACTAGGGCCAATTTAGAATCGCCAATCCACCTAACCTGCATGTCGTTGGATTGTGGGAGGAAACCCACGCAGACACAGGGAGAACATGCAAACTCCACACAGGGAGGACCCGGGAAGCGAACCCGGGTCTCCTAACTGCGAGGCAGCAGCGCTACCACTGCGCCACCGTGCCGCCATCAAAACAAATAAGTCCATAAATTAAGTCAAGTGGAATGACACAGGGAAAAAGTATTGAACAAATGAAGAAACCAGATGAAATCTGTAATAGAAAGCAATCCTGCCCCCTATCAGTGCAAATTTATATCAGCTGGTTTAGTTGTAATTCATGGCCTATAAAATGGTTTCTTATTTACTAAGGTGTCACATGAGAAACATCTTTTGATGGGTAAAAGCAGAGACCTTTCTCAAGACCTTTGCAACCTTATTGTTGCAAAACATACTGATGGCATTGGTTACAGATGTATTTCTAAACTTCTGAATGTTCCAGTGAGCACCTTTGGGACCATAATCCGGAAATGGAAAGAACATCATTTCAACATAAACTGGCCACGACTAGGTGCTCCTTGCAAGATTTCTGACAGAGGAGTCAAAAGAATAATCAGAAGAATCGGCCAAGAAAGAGCCAAGGAGCACTCACAGAGAGCTTCAGGTAGAATTGTTTCAATGAAAACAATAAGTAATGCACTCAACTGCCATGGCATTTGTGCACCCTCACTGTGCAAGACTCCACTGCTGAAAAAAAAAAGCATGTTGAAGCTCGTTTAAAGTTTGCTGCACAACATTTAGACAAGCCAATGAAATACTGGGAGAATACAGTATAGTCTAGTCAGATGAGACCAAAATTTAACTCTCTGGAACTAAGAATCTGATGCCACCTACCAGGAAGCTAAAAATGAGGGTGGACATTTCAGCAAGACAATGATCCCCAACACACAACCAAGGAAACTCTCAATTGATTTCAGTGAAAGAAATAAAGCTGCTAGAATGGCCCAGTCAGTCACCTGACTTGAATCCAATTGAAAATCTATGGAAAGAATTGAAGATCAGAGTTCATAGAAGAGGCCCCTGGGACCTTCAAGATTTGAAGAGTTTGTGTGGAAGAATTGGCCAAAATCACACGTGAGCAATGTATGCGACTAGTTTCTCCACACAGGAGGCATTTCGAAGCTGTCATTATCAACAAAGGCTTTTCTACTAAGTATTAAATAAATTTCAAGCAAGAATGGTCAATACTTTTCCCTGTGTCATTCCACTTTAATACACATAACTTAATTTATGGACTTGTTTGTTTTGATTTCTTTGTATATATGGAATACTTTGGTTGTTACCAACATCTGGTGAAAATTTCATGTCAATAGCCCCATTAGAAATATATTTACTGAGAAAAACGTTGATGCATTCAATACATATTTTCCCTGCTCTAATTGTAATGTAATTACTACATCTGTACAGTAAATTAAGTCTATGCCAATGAATCATTCCTTAGCTCTAATTTTGGTGACACATTTTACTCAGGTATCACATGTTCTGTACATTGGATTTTCATGGAAATTTGACTGTTGTTTATAAAGCCATTTTTCTTCACATACTTAGCTTTTGCATTCTGCACATTTGATCAGCCAGTTGCAGTAGTTTGTTTAGATTCTTAATATTCATGTACCTTGACTTTCCTTCATCCTTAAATTCTCACCTTTTGTAGGATGCTGGAATAAATATGCTTGAAGGCTTAATAGTGTTAGCATGCATTAGAAATTCAAACTTACATCAGAGAAAGTTTATTTGATGAAACGTATAGAAGTCTCACAAAACAAACAGAAAACTGAGACACCATAAAAAAATCCCAAATGTAATTACTATTGATATAATGAAAATAGAAGAGAAATAAAGCATCCACAATTGTGTGGCATATAAATCATAGAGTAATTTATTAAGCAAAATTGTGTTTCCATGAAATGTAAAAAAATATCAGTAAATTATTAATTTTATTAAGAGTGTGGCTTTTTTGGGAAATTTGTTTCCAACTTTTCTGGTTGCATTCTGTTTTGTCACTAAATGACAAGTCAATGCCACGGTTTCTAAAGAACTCTGATGACCAACTTAGAAGGAAAGAACTACAGATTGTGACACCACTACATTTGGTCTGTTTTGGTTTTGTGATTCCCATCATATTTCAGCAATGAGATGAAATATGGAATATTCATAAAAGGGCACCACAAAACACCAGCATTCTCAAAGCAAACAGTAGAGGCCAGGCGAAGAACTTCAAAGACATTGACAAGACCAACACATAGAAATGCAATATTTACATATTCTCTTGGAACCATGGTTTGGATCAGATCATCACATGATTTGTGAAAAGGCTCCTTGGAATTCAAGGCTTCATGAAGTGACAACCAGGAGTGATGAGTATAAAATGCTGTAGCCCATAACTTCACTGCCTTAACCATCCCACCAGAGAGTATCTTCCTAAAGTCTCTGAATCTTAGGTTGGTCTCATTAGCCATGTTCAGACCCACCTATTATGCATAGAAGCCAACCACACTCACCTATAAGTGTTTTTCAATTCTGATCTTTCTTATTAATGTTTTAAAGGGCAAATACTGTATAGAAATTACATAAAGAATCCAAAACATAAAGTGTCTGAATGAAATTGACCTTAAAAATAATAAACATAATTTGTCTTCATTATGGAAAATTCAAATATATCCTTTATCTTAATAATCATCTTATAAGTCTGTTATCTAGGCAGTTGTAAAGTATTCTCACAAAGTAATACAGCAGAGAACTAGCACTGGATGTCACAACTGAATCTCAATTATTGCATAAGTAATAATAAAAAGTAGTTAGTAGAAGACAAATAGATTTGTGTAAAATGGAGCTGCCAAATATTCTCCCAAAGTCTCCCTAGACTTTTAAAACCTGGATTGAGTCTTCATTCTCTGCCCTGAATGCCCTAATATTCTTGTCCATTTCAATGTCTGTGCTTCTTCTCTCAGCTGCTGATGAGGCCTCCAAGCAAACTCAGACTACAATTGGCTCTGCAGCCGATAAAGCAACCCACGCCATCAAGGAGTTTGGGCAGAAATTAAACCCTAAGTGAGGAGGAAAGAAAATAATTCTCTACAAATATAATTTGCAATGTGGGCTTTGATTCAATTCTTTAAAAATGGAAGCAGTTTAAAGATATGTCATGGTAAAGGAAATGACCTTTTGTATTTTGTTTATTAATAAATATTAATTAATCAAAACAAAAGAAGTGTGTGTTTTCCTTTTCCACAAAGTCTTACTCTTTAACCTCCCTTGTTGGACATCTTTGCTGCCTTCCCAGAGCTTGGTATTGGATGCACATACAGTGTATCTGCACCAACTTTTATTGTGCCTGCCTAAGTTTGAATGATGCTTTCATTAAATTCCATGTTTGTTTTACCTAAGAAATACTTGCAACCATCTTATTGAAATATTTTTATTATTAATTGTTCTTAAAAATGATCCACTTGTGTTTCATGTTAATATTATTGGTTACAACAACTTGATGTGTTTTGATTTTTAGCATTTCCACAAAAAGAAGCTGAAATTTCACAGAGTGTGAAAGTTTGTCTTACCTATTGCAAGTTCAATGGAGAGATGAAGATGAGAGATGAATTTGACTCCTTCTGTGTTCCATCTCTGCTTAGTAACTGGTGCATTAGTGCACACACACACACACACACACACACACACACACACACACACACACACACATGAACATTGCTTCTTTGTGCCACCTTAAAATGATGATCACATTGCTCTAAAGTTCACTCCATCTTTCCTACACCATTTGCTGCATGATCCATGCTTGCCATGAGACACATACTGTAAAGGATTCTTGCATAACGTCCCTGCAGCCTGTAGCATAAGGGGTTTAAGCAAATGGCCTAAGATAAAATGGCCTTGGTGAAGGCATGCAAATGGAAAACATAGGATAGGCAATTTAGAAACATCTGAATGCAAACTAAGGTGGTTAGCACAAAGCATGTTTTATTGTACATAACAGTGTAGAAACAAGCAGCGGTGCAGCTGCACAAATTCAAAATGCCTTGATAAGCCACTGAAACCAATGTCCACAGACCACAAAATATATCAATGCCTTTCAAGGGATTGTGATATGTGAAAGTTTTTTTTTTTTGAAGAAGATGAATATACTTGTAAAACACAATTACCATTTGGATGGGAAATTTGGATAGGCTACAATGTCGTACTGAAAGCTTGGGCGTGGGAATATGGACAAAGCTACGTCCATTTCAAAATGATGAGATGCTGGGGGGAAAAAGTCCCTGCTGTGGGATACAGAATGGGGCAGAGATTGATATGGATGGGGTCAGATGACAGACACCTACCATACAAACTAACCCTTGTTTACATTTGGTGTGGAGGGGTCAGATGTGGGTAGAATCAACAGAGCATTTAAGAAAACGTTTTGTCTTCTTACCTGATAATGATCTTTATAACAACCCTCAACTTTGTCAACTTAAACATGTTTTCCAATTTTCCATCATATGCTCAATGTAATTTCTTATGTAGAAAAATATTGCATTTTGTAGTATATAAAGCTGGCTTTGTGTCTCATGCTGCCAGACTGTTTCCAGCTCATGGGACAACCTCTGTTTGTTCCTGCAGTGTTTTAGGTTTACCCCTGGGCATGTGGGTATATGCAATCTGAACTTTTAATTTAAGTGATTGGGCTAGAAGATAAGAGCCCCTTATTCTTGCCACTAAAATATGGATGCCTGTTTTTTATTTTAATTGCATGTTTACTCCTCCAGTTTTTAACTTTTCCCAGTAATGGCTATGAAGCACAATCCAATGAAAATGAGCAAACAAGTCCAGTGCATTTTCCTCCCTTAAAGTTAACCATAGTAGTTAGAAAAGAGAAAGAAGATCAACATCAGGAATGCACTGTTTACAAGGCATTACACTGATGCGGCTGAGTGCATTTTTTGATCTTCACCCTCCACCGAGAAGGACCTTAACAGTGCTAAATTTTAAAAAGCCACTAAAGATATTTTAAATGTACTCCTTCCACTCGAAAGTTTTCGAGTTCTGCTGTGTGTGTAGTCTGCGTGTTCTTTCCGTGTTATTGTGGCTTCACCTAAAAGTCATTCCATTCTAAACATTGAAGTGTTGCTGTTTCAATTTAGGGAGTTTATAGACAATACAGCAACTTGCATAACAATGTTTTATGTTTTTGTACTGTTTGGCTGCAAAGAAATTTCCCTCCTGGATAATAAAAGTCTACCTAACCTAACCTTATATATGGTAATTTTTTCTAGGAAGTGGATGGTTGCAAATTTCTCAATCTATTTAGTGTTTAATTCTTTATGGCTGTATTTTGTCAAATGATGAAAACGTCAGGCAGTATCACAATGATCCAATGTCAGCCAAGATAGACCAGCATCCTGGATTGATTTTTTTTTTTTGTGTTATGAACCTGCATGACTTGATAGCTATTAGGAAAAAAAGACATTATTGCTATTATTAAATTTAAGGTAGTAGATCGTGCCTGATATTGGACTGATTTGTCTATTTCTCACTCCTGCCAAAATCTTACACAAGACTCCTTTGACATCCAGCCTTTAGCACCAGGTGGCATTATTCTCCTTTTCTCTACATGGACTGGTGGAACTTGCTGAGCAAATTCAGCAAATTTAAAAATCTTTTCTGTTGTTAATCTCACTGTGGTACTATCAGATTTCAGCAATCCCCAGTTTTGAATTTTTGCAAACATGCATAAAGATGTCACTGAATAATGTTAAAATGTGTCCACTATTCAGAGGATTACCTCCCCCAAAACTATAAAGACCATTCAGTTTAGATATACACTGAAATATAGAACAAAAGTAAACCTTAAGAATACAAGTTAACCTTAATCTCTTGTTAATTGTAAATTTCTACCAAGCAGCACAAGGAGAGCTCTCACTCCTTTCAACCCTGAATAAGAATGAATAGGTTCTGAAAATGGATGGATGAAATTATTTTACAATATTGTGCTATTTTACTTTTTATACTGTAGCTCAATTAAGATTACCGTCACTTAACGATTTTTTTTCCCAGAAGCTGTTTGCCTAAAGTGGGTTTACTGCATTTTCTTCCCCAGTGCCAAAAATGTCCATTTTTGAATAGCCTGGGATTAGCATGAAGTGATGTATGAGTGTAATCTTTGATGGGCTGGAATCCCATCCAGGGCTTTGACGGTGATGTCCCTGCATAACACCGCTTCCCCGTCACTTTGAAATGTACTTGTCTGGAAAGGAAGAGATAGATAGACAATTGAATGAACTAGATATTAAAAACTGATTTAAATGGCAGTACTGTTAATCTAAAAATAGCTAGTCTAAGGTATTACATAAATTATAATTCTTAAAGTGAAATCAGTGTTACATATCAATTAATGTTATGTTAATGAAACTAAGGTTTAAGCCCTTCAAAGGAAAGTTGATTTTTTTCTGCAGAATTACCTATCACTAGATTTTTTTTTGTTACTGAACTTAAGGACAATCCAGGTTTCAGACTGACTCCGGCATTCATGACCCTTAACTTAAATAAAGTGGCTTTAAAAGTGGATAGATGAGTAATTAATATTCATCCATTACTTCACTAAAGAGTTTAATAAGTAACAAAGATAACAGTGCATGATTCAGTTTTGTTGCTAAATTCTTGAAATTGGCATCTGCCAGAAAATGAATATTTAGTTAATTTTCCAAGTTTATTGTAGTCTCTCCTAATTGACTCTTTTTAACGTTTATTATACGTAGACCAGTAATGGCACACTGTTTGATAACATGCAGTGAAAACACTTGACTTGAGCATTCCTAGTTTGCATCCTCTTTCTCTATACATTTACCATTTGTTTGCTCAGAGGTTTATGCACTTGCTGCATTCTGAGCAACTCTTCTTTTCTCCACCTTAGTGGCCTGCTTCTTCTCTTCATTTGTCGGCATCTTTTCACGTTTAAACTGATTAAGTCAGTATTTGTGTTTTTCACTTAAGGTGGTGCTTAAGACTTAATTCATTCTTGAGGCAAATTAAAGATATGAAGAGATAGGAGAAAAGACCACGAAGGTGTAGGGATGAAAACGGTGCCCGCATGCATGAACCTCATGGCCACTCTGCTGGCCGCTACCAAGAGTTGATTCTACAATAAAATAAAAATAAAAAGAGGAATAACCTTGGAGGTCAATCTTCATCCCAAAAACGGATAGTAGATTTCACATAGTATATGTGTACCAAATTTCAGGTCAATTGGTCAAACGGCTTATGAGCTACAGGTGATTTAAAAATCTGGACAGACAAACAAACAGCCATGGTATCATATTATACATAAAGATAGGCACATTCCATTCATTCAAATACTGATACGAGCATGTGGTGTAGCTTTATTGCTTCAGATCACTCCAATGGCCACCATGGAGAAAAGCTGTTGACAAATGTGGCCTTGCTTCCAAGTGTTCTCCTCAAGAGTGAACTAGTACTCCCTTATTTCTTCTTTATGCACACTCAAAGTTATGTCATGTGAACTTTTCATCTTTAAACAAGTCAGAATATGTAGGCCTGGCATAACATTCACGTTAGTCAGAGGACTTGATTAACTGATTTGAAAGTCGGAATACTTTACAATTTATTGGCTACTTCATCAAAGAACATTTTAACACATTTTTATTTATTAAATATCTTTGTAGCAATGATTCAAATCTGAAAATAGTAGTGATAAAACAATACAATTGCATATGATACATTAAATAAGTTACATGCCCTTTAACAGCTTTTAACAATATCAGTATGGTTCATGTCAGGTCAGGCTGGGGAGCATGCACTGGCAGAGCGTGTTTTGCCACATCCACCACACGAAGAAACAGCTCAGGATCCTGGTTGGCAACCCCCCTGGCAGACATGCAGTCCAGTCCCATCTTCCGGAAATGATCATTTATCTGTCGCAGCCAGGTGTTACGTGGGCATCCCCTTGGCCTGGTCCAGCCACTCGGGTCCTCAACAATGATGGTGCTATGAGCCGGATCACCCTCATTGAATCACGACACATGGCAATAGTGCCATAACTGACACTTCCTCACAATGCATTTTATATGTCTCATTTGGTACTCTGTGAGCTACTGAACATTCAACACAAAGTGAAACCACCAGTACCCAAGGACTCTCCGAAGAGACACAGTACCAAAGAAGTCCAGTCTTTGTCTCAGATAACAGGATTGTGTCAATGTCTCACAATCATATAACAAAACAGGAAACACCAGGACTGACTTGGACTTTTGCAAAGATATCAGGTGCGCCACACAACCATTTCCATTAACATCATGACCCCCACATACTTTCCCAACTCGTTTAATGACTTCATAGGAAGAGTCACCAGAGACATGAATGTCAGTGCCAAGGTAAGTAAACCACTTGACAAAGTCGACAATCTCTCTCGAAGACAGATACATTGCCAATGGCTGTGCCCAAGAAGGCGTTAAAGGCCTAGATCTGGGTTTTTATCCAGGACTCTCACAAGCCCAGACATTCAGACTCCTTGCACAGTCTCTCAAGAACCCCAATCAGAGCTTCTATTGACTCCATCTTCTTTGAGGAAGTAAAACCAGAATACCTGGAAGACGCCCCACACAAGCAAACTCACTGACAATGTTCAGGCGCAGGATTCAAACTCAGGACACTAGAGTCATGACGTACTAGTACTAACAACTGCACCTCCATTCCACCTTAGTTCTCTAACAAAATATATTAATATGTTTATTTATTCATGAAGGAAGTTCTAAAACACAAATCTGTTTAATCTGGTTTGCTTTTTTTCCCTATCTTGTAAAAAAAATCTCCACTGTGTCATTTGTGATGGGATTGTTACTCAGCTAGGAAGCCAATCCCGTGTCTGTTTCAGCCTTTCACCATGACTCATTTCTTATTTTTAGCAGCTCCTTTCATTTCCTCACATCTCACTAAAAATGATCATCCCTAGTCTACATGCCTGGTTGCTAAGCAACCAGATTCCCGAGTAATGCCTGATTGGCTGAGGGGACTACATCTATGATGAAAACACAGCTGAGACAAAAACACAGTGTGCAGGTCTAGAAAAAAAGCCTTATGCCACCAAGGTCTTACGTGGCTTCTCCATATAAAATGAGAATTTGACTGTTCATGAGGCAGTAAAGATCGTTGATATGACACATGAGAAAGGACCCTCTGGCTGGTAGCTGGTGTTAATATGAACCTAAAACAAGGCCCCTGCACTGAGCCACCAGTGTAGCTATAATAAAAGATAGTAAGTGTGGAATGCACAATATAACCAGCCAGCCAGCCATTTTCCAACCCGCTATATCCTAACACAGGGTCACGGGGGTCTGCTGGAGCCAATCCCAGCCAACGAAGGGCACCATTCAACTTTATAAGCCTGGTGACCTAAAGGACAATTTTCAGTCCATTACTCTACTTTTGTCAGTGATTAGAAGTATATAACTTAATCTGTATAAAATTTAAATATGTAAACAACTATATACTATAACCTTAGCAAAGGTTTTGCTGGCTGTTGAACTTCTGTTTTGAAGTTGGTTTCTTGTTACAAACCCCTTGCAACCCTGAATTAAAATAAAATGATGGGTAAATGCTTGTTTCAAAAGCGATGCCTACATATGCAGCACCAGGGTGTGTCAGTTAGCATTGCTTTTATGTTCTGCTCATTTCCTAGGTTTTGGTTATCAGTAATATGTAAAACATTTTATCTTTTTTTCTATTTTCTTTTGCCAAGCTGCTCTCCAGCCTATGGCATAGTCATCCCAGATAACAGAGCATTGGAAGCAGGTGGAAAGATTTTGTCATCAAACTGGATGACCAGCACAGACTCGACTAAAGAATGCCCAGGAGGGAGTTGCCAGTTGGCAGAGGTCTTCGGACTGCGACTATATCTGACTTTGTCTTAGTCTGTCTCTTTTACAATTTTAATCTCCTGCGTTGTCAACTTGGCAAAGTTCAACTGTTAATGGACAGATATTGTTGGTGTCAATTCTACTTTGTTTTCTGTATGTTTTAACAAAACTGTTGCACCCTGTTCTTGGCTGGGATTGGCTCCAGCAGACCCCAGTGACCCTGTAGTTAGGATATAGCAGGTTGGATAATGGATGGATGGATGGATGGATGGATGGATGTATCTTTATATGTACTAACTCTGTATTTAGTAATTAGCATAATCTATAATTGCATTTTATCAGAGAACTTGTTCACAGAACTCTGTGCCTGCACTCAATGAAAAGCACTATACAAAACTAAGTTGTATTGTATTGCATAATAATTTTAATGATAATTCCCAATTCAATATATCCAATAAAAAATATTGTTAATGTTATTTAACAGTGATTTAAATAAATGTTGTGAGCAATCTACAACTGCTTTTTACTGTATCCATATCCTTTTTTTTTTACTTTGTAACTTGTATTTTAGCTGTAAACATCTTACAGCGCTCAGCGCTAAGTGAAAAGCATTATATGAAAAATGGACATAAATTAAAATAGGATGCTATTTGACTGATTAGCAGTTCTTTATAATACAGTTGAAACTGCAATATAGTGTTTAAAATGCCATACATTACGTGGGTGTCAGTATTTTATGCCAGTGCAGGATTCACAGCAATGGGTGCTAAGCTCAAACGTTCCTGGAATGTTCCCAGTCTATCTCTGGGAACACTCGCACCCTGGCTACTTGGAGGCTCTAGTCAGTAAGAATTTGAGAGGAGTCTGATGCTGAGGTGCTTACAGAATTCATCCTTTAAGGGAATTTGTGCATTCAAATAACAAATCCCTAGGTAGAGCACAGCTCAGTCTTCACATCAAAGAAATTATCTTCCACTCGATGGAGAAAAGGAGAAAAAAAAATCAGCGTTGTTTGAGTGGAGGCAAAAAGTAGGTCAGGACGCAGTTGGCAGGTCTTCACGTGTTTACACTGATGAGTGAAGCCGTGCTCAGCGGTCATTATGGAGACACTGCCAGCAGACAAGTGCAGTGAATTGGACTCAAAATAAAAGATAAACACAATAAAGGGGAGACACTCAGGTGAGCAATCCACCAGAGGCTTCAATATTTCGGGTTGGGGAGAGCAGTTTGCACTCAGCTAGACACAGCTTATTCATCCATTCTTCCTTGTACTGAATCTACTTTGTCAATTACGATATAACTAAGAGTTAATGCCTATCCCGGTAGAAATGAAGCATGTTTGGGATGAACCACTAAATACAACCTTTTAGTCTTCAATCATTCGACAGCAGCAACACTTGACTTAGGCTAAATATTGAGGTTATGCGTCTCTTCCTTTACCTGAGGCACTGCTACCGCTTGACTTTGGCCTTATACTTGGGTCCTCCTTCTCACCAGTCTGACCCCACCTACACCGCCCCAACCCACTCTCTCTATTTCTCTCTCTCTGTTCTATTCATTTTCCTGACATGTCTCTGGTCAGGTCACATCACTCCAGTGAGGATACCATATATCAATACCTGTTTTTTCCTTTGTTTCATGGCAGCTATTTGTTAAACATTTATGACTTTATGAACTAAATGCTACATTATATGCATAATTTCCTTGTGATTATATCTGCTCCCCCTTACTAACAACGCCAAGAACTGTTTTTGCTGGTATTTTCCACTTTGATCAATACTGGAATCAAAAGAAAAGTACACCTTTATATTTCAGCATTATTTTTACTTCTGTAGATCAACAAAATTAATGGCAATTTCAAAAATATTTGCGTTGATTTGAACTGACAGATTGGATCCTTTAGTTGTCTATAACAAGCTTTACACTTATAGAACAACCTGGCTGCTTTTGCAAAAAAAACCCCAAAAAAACAAAAAGAAATACATACATACAAATAGCTCAGAGGCTATATACATTTACATTACCCCACAGGCATACTCTAATTCATGGTAACAAGTTGCAATTCCAGCACACCTGACCAGAAGGCTATAACCAGCCATCTGTTTCAAAGTTCACTCACAGAGGACTGATTTGGTCTTGTTAATTTACCTAAAATGCACATCTTTGGGGATGTGAGATGAAAGCCCATAGGGACAGTGCGTAAATTCCACATGGACAACAAACAGCCATGGAATTCTACTTCTTGATACTGGATCTGTGAGGCAGCAGTGTTAACTTACTACTCTTCCACCATGCCCACTTCATTTACAAAATAATGAAGAAAAATCAAAATGCAGTGAAGCACAAAGTCTCCACACTGAACAGAAATATATAAAGAAATATGCATACACTGTAAATACTGTATGTGTTTCCTTTTTAAATGAGGTTCTCCCAGCTCCTTTTAGTGATAATATGGTTACAGCACATGACTTTGATGAATATAATGAAGGTCTAGCACTGGGTGTTATTAGCACTGCTGATGCTTTTCAACCAAAGGCGGAGGAAGTCCTCTTCACAACTGTTGGCTATGCCAGGGATTTACTAGTAAATTCCTTTTTCAAGGGTATGTGTTGATGAAGCTGAATTAGGAATCTCTGAAAGGTTTTGTAATGCAGTGCTTATGTGTTACAATTGACCTTAGTGCAGCTTTCTATAATAGTTATTATAGAAAATAGTTAATTACAGAAATTAGAGAAGTACATGTATATGAGAGGTATATGTACCCTATGATGATTTGGCGTCCTGCCTTGCCCTCAAAATTTGCTAAATTAGGCCTTAGCTTCTTTGCATTCCTTGCCCTGGAAAAGGGGGTTTAGAAAATGGATGTATGGGTGGAATATTCTTTTAATTTACCTCATAAGAGAGACATTTTTGTTTGTCACAGTGGTGTGTTTGATGCTCACTTGAGGTTTGCTAAGACTACCACACCACGGCTTGTACAAGTAGACATTCAAGCATAAGATGAGGGCACACAGGAGCAGCATTGTGGTCCTTTAAATAACTACTTGAGGATCAATTTTGCCAACAGGAGTGGCTGTCTGATATGTAAAAGAGGAAAATATAAATACTGTATACAAAATCTACAAGTTCAAGTGACCCTCTGGCCCCAACCTTATGCTGCAGAGAGCTCGTACAGAGCAAAGGCAACAATGGAGTGGCTTAGGGGTGTGGAATGGAAGTTAAAATCTATTGCTAGCTTCTGTATGAAAATCTGCATGTTCTCTGTGTGGCTAGGTATTATTATTAACAGAAGCGTACTTGCATGGAGTAGGGCTGCAGGTGTGGAGTGAAGTTTTTTGGCTCTTCCCAGCTGCTTCAGCAGTGCCTAGATTATTGTCCAATTAAGATGCCAAACGTATGACAAGTTCTCTGATAAGCTTCATTAAAAATATAAGACTAGAATTTCTGCTTTCCGTTGTAATCAACAAATTGTGTAAAGAATGTTCTGTGACCTTGGATGAAACTGAGCTCATTTTATCTAACTGCTTTCTTTCAAGATTCTGTAATAAAAGATGCAGCTGACCCCCCTTGATTGGGCTTTGCTCTGAGAGCTCTGTAAGGCAAAGCCGCTCTACTCACCAAGAAGTCAGAAATAAAAGAATTCTGTTTGTTTGAATTGGTGTCTGCCTGCTATTTTTTTGAACCTTCGTTCACAGGAGCAACTCTGGGAATGTTCTTGAGTTGCCCATAGAAAGAGATTGAACTGGAATTTAATAAAAATATTTGAGAAGAGATATAAAAATAGATGTCCAATGACAGTTTCTAACCATCCTGATAGAGCTTGGGAGGATCTGTAGATACAGTATGAATGGCAGTAAATCCCAGAATTCAAAGCTAAAGATTCTAGGCTCCAGGCTCATCACTGCTAAAGGTACTTCAACTAAGTCCTCAATAAAGGGTCTTAAAACTTGTGTCAATGTGATATTTTGTTTTTTTTTTCTAATTTTAATAAAATTTGCAAAAATTGTTAAAAGCCTATTTTCACTTTGTCATTCTAGGATAGTGAGTGTTGCTTGATGTAGGGAAATTATGAATTTAAATGATTTTAGCACAAGAATGCAAGCTAGCAAACTATGTAAGAACTGAAAAAAACTGAAGGGCTCTGAATACTTTCTGAACCCACTGTATGACTTTGAGTTGGTTGCTACATCTTATTTGACTCCACGGTTTCTCATAATTCCACTATGTATTATTTATGTCTTGAATGCCATGTTTCTGCTTGAAGAACTGAAATTAACAATTAAATAAACAGCACTTAAGATTTACTGCTAAGTAATGTGTTATCTTTTAGATAAAACAAAGCGAAGTTCTTGGCCAAGAACATTTTACACACCTTTCAGGCTACATCCCGGTTTTACCTTAAATTGCAGCAACTCCCTAGTATGTGTTGTAACAAGAATAACCCAGAGACATTGGGAAGGTTTGGGGCAGCCACCCATATAATAATAAAGACATGTTCACACAATGGAGTCCAAAACAGAACTGAGTGTCATCTTAAGATGGCGGCTTTTAAATCCTCGCAGGGGAAGTGATGTCATCAGGACTGGAACCAGGACTGGAACCAGAAGTGGCGCCATTGGCTGCCCCAGAACAGGGCAGAATTTCCTGAGAATGGTCTGCAAGGAATTGAGAGAGAGAATTAGCGCATTTCGTCTCTCCCTGGTTCGCCACGGAACTACATTTATTCAGGTCCTTTGGTTGTCCCCTAATCATGCGTGTGTGACAGTGTGTAATATGAATAAATCCCAGTTGATTACTGGGAAGGTTAACCTGGCAATTAGCCAAGATATACAATATGTGTGAAAGGGACTTTATTGAAAGTGACAGCAATGCAAACTGTCATAACAGGACACAGAAGAGAAAGACTTAATTAACTTCTGGTTGTATTCAATTGCCAGAACGAAAAAGTAGCAATCTAAAGAGCCTCATCTCCAGATATGAAAGGTGTCTTATAATATGCTAGCAAAATACCCGCGATTCGCAGCAGTGAAGTACTGCCTTAAAATTTTTATTAAGAAGGAAATTAAACCTTTTTAAACTGAGGGAAAATATACCAATAATTATTTGTTAAGGATCTCTTTGTATACCACATTGTGAGTTCAGCCCTCTAGTTGTAATATGACCAAGCTGTGCGCTGAGCTTACTCCTGAGCATGCAACGTACAGTTGGCCATGTGAAAAGTAATCTTGTTTCAAATCTCACAGCTTAGATTGCTGCTGTCATAATCGGTTTGAGTTTCATGGTTTGTTTCAATTACGACAGTATTTGCAGGACTTGTGTTGAAGTGACATTCGGCATCTGTCAAGCTTTGTATGCATGCAACCGGTTTCAACGATAACTTCACATCCAGCTTTTGAGAGTTGAAATTTTCATAAACATCAAAGTGTCCACTACTGAAATCGTCACCTGTGAATCTAAGATGTTTAAGAGGCATTTGCGGTTGTCCAAAGGTGTAAAATATTTGGCCATTTTGGTACACTTGAAAGTGACAACCAAACAATTCAGCGGCAGCCATCAACTCACATGCAGAACCATAGGTGAAGGGCTTAAGCATTTCACTCTTATAGTGCTCCTGTGTAGTATAATTATCTCCTGTACCGTCATCTGTCCACACCTTGAACCTGTCCCAGTCATTCAATACATACGACACAATGTTCCTCCGGATATCAAGAGTGAGCCTGATATGGCCATGCAATATGTAACAAAGAGAATGTAAAAGGTAGATTCCATCTCCGGGCATGGAAACCACTCAGTAAGTGACAGTTCTTTGATCGATAGTGATCACCTCGATAGACATGTTAATGGGGGTACGGTTGGAATGATAAAGGAAATGGGTACCTGAACAATGTAAAGGAAGTCTAAAATACCTATACAATAACTATAATCATAATAAACAAACAATAAAACAGTGGAGAAGCCGTGGATTAAATAAAAAGGCTGTAGTTATCAGCAGGGAGACGTGAATCCCGTGGTGAAGCAAGGAAGGGAATGTAGAGACCGGAGAAACGGATGGCCTTATATAGGCAGGCAGCCATCAACGTGGGAGGCGTTCACACGGTGACCGAGCTGCAGGCTATGGACGTATATATGTACGTAAGTAGGATTCAGTTAGCATTGGGAACCCACATATCAAATTTCTTGAAGATGGGCACATAAGTAACAAAGACCATTGGAAAGTTCAATATGGTGGCTGACAGTGGCGTCATACCACCGAAATAAGTACGTACATCGGTTTCGGTCTGCGCAGGGAAGCCGCCTACCAAATGTCGTGAAGATGGGGCCATAAATAAGAAAGTTCAACATAGTGGACATTGTGACCGTTATGTCCGTTACACGTAGAATTTCGAAATGAAACCTGCTTAACTTTTGTAAGTAAGCTGTAAGGAATGAGCCTGCCAAATTTCAGCCTTCTACCTACACGGGAAGTTGCAGCATCAGTGACGTTGGAAAGTTCAATATGGTGGCCGACAGTGACGTCATACCACCAAAATAAGTACGTACATCAGTTTCGGTTAGCGCAGGGAAGCTACCTACCAAATTTCGTGAAGATGGGGCCATAAATAAGAAAGTTCAACATGGAGGCTGTTGTCGACAGTTATGACCGTTACGTGTAGAATTTCAAAATGAAACCTACTTAACTTTTGTAAGTAAGCTGTAAGGAATGAGCCTGCCAAATTTCAGCCTTCTACCTACACGGGAAGTTGGAGAATTAGGGATGAGTGAGTGAGTCAGTCAGTGAGGGGTTTGCTTTTTATTAGTATAGATACAAATTTCTAAACTGAGTCTTTAAAAGTTTATATAGAGAAACCAAATACTGTCAGTGTTTGTTGTAAAGACTCCTCATAGTCTCTCTAACAGGTTTTTTAATATGTGTACAGATTTGGTTTACATATTATAAAAAGACACAGCAATTTCATAGAAGGTTGAGAGAAGACCGACTAGGCCAATTCAAGGGCTTCAAGGTTTTAGCTATGAAGAAAGATTGAACAAACTCAGCCTTTTAAGTTTAAGCCATTAGAGATTAAGAGGTGACATGACTTATGTTTATAAAATTATATAAAGAATAAGCACAGTGGATCCCAGTTGTTAATTTTATATTAAGTTCAAGGACAAGAACACTTGAGGGATGATGGAGTTGAAAGATGAACCAAAGTCAATGAAAAGCATTCTAGCATAAGTGTCACTTTTGTCCAAAAGGGACAGGACCAGATGAAGAGCAGATGACATAACATCTTCAGCAGAATAGTATGGACAATTAGTACAGTGGAGAGTGTTGTGTAATGTGGAAAGTCCAGCTTTCAAGTGGCCCTAGAAGAGGCTCTCAAAGCACTTCATAATGACAGGTGTAACTGCTATAGGGTGATAATCGTTGAGGTTTAAGACAGATGACTTCTTCAGCATGGATATGACAGTGATGGCTTTGGGAATGACTGCCTGTTTTGGGGAAATGTTAAAGATGTCTGTAAAGATATCCATCAGCTAGTTTGTATATTCCCTAAGCACTTGGCAAGGTATGTTGTCTGGTACAGCCATATCACCTGATTTTACAGCACAGTTATCAAAGTTTTTCTCATGTCAGCAGTGGACAAACACAGTACCTAGGCCTCCTGATGGACTTCCTCACAGGTATGTCGTTCAGGAAATAAACCATGAGTTACAGTTATTTGGAACATCTGGAAGGGAGGCATTGCTACTGCAGAGAGATGCTGTGGTCTCTTACAGTTTGTGATGTGATAGACACAAGGATTAAATTGCCAAGTAGTGTGGAAAGGATTGAGACTTTTTTAAAACATGGCTCGATGTTTGACTCATGCAGTTTGAAAAATAATTCATTTTATAGTACAATCTTAATTTGGTCTTGATGAATAATATGAGAGCTATTAGATCTCACTTTTGAGAACGATTAATTTTAAATTTAAAAAATACCCATGTGATTATAGCTAGAATGTGCAGTTGTCATACAGAGGACATTGCAAGTGGGAAATGAATCAGTATCCAATCAGCATTAGAAGTAACAATAAATTCTTCACCATTTTTTGCTTTTGCAACTAGACTCTACCGGGCTGTCAACAGCCGTAGAAGGGTCAGCACCTAAACAAATTCATCAAGGGGGCACTTGATTTGGGAG
Organism: Polypterus senegalus; assembly: GCF_016835505.1. Classification (NCBI taxonomy): domain Eukaryota; kingdom Metazoa; phylum Chordata; class Cladistia; order Polypteriformes; family Polypteridae; genus Polypterus; species Polypterus senegalus. The sequence continues at coordinate 115,243,277 of NC_053166.1, forward strand.
GGGGGATTTGGGTCTGTTGATGCATAAAAACACTACAAAAAATCCCATATTATTTTAAATTTACAATAGATATGCTAGAAATTATATAGAAAACACAGATGAAAGGAAGCAGAACTTAAGCACAATTCAGTTCTGCAGGTTCGCTTTGCAGAGCAGCTGTGTCAATCAACCACATACTTGCAAGGCTTGCATTTCAGAAAATCAACACATATTGTAGCACTGCAATACTGTAGATCATAAAATAAAACATAAATAAATAAAAATAAATAATTATTGAACTTACTACTGCATGTCACTAGCAAAGCTACTAAAATATCAATGTTAATAATTCACAGGTGCCTTAATATTTAGAGTTGGGAAGCAATGGCTCAAATAAATTAAAAACACTACGTGATTAATTAAGATGTCCAAAATAATTATTAATTTCTTTCTAAATTCACTTAACATGAAGGTGTATTATTTGTCTACAACAAATAATAAGCATAATATCAGCTATTGCAAATAGTTGAATCCTAGGTTTACTGTCTGTTAAGTTAGCAATACAATTCTGATACAAAACAGTTTCATTGAAAACCCACTAGATGGTGTACTACGTACAGAACAACTTTTAATAAGTAGAAAACTAATATAATATAAAGCAATCTTTAAATATGAAATATTTGATTTACTTACAGATAGAAATTGACCTTTAAATTATAAATAAATATTAACTTAATAAAACTAAATGCACTGAAAGTAATGCTAGCGCTAAACAACACGTGTGCATCTTTGGAAATGGCGCCTGTTGAATATACTGTAAATCCTCCACACTCTACAGATAGTTAAACAAAATGATTTCAGATATACTGGAGTAATATATTATTTTCATAAATATAAGGAAATATAACAACCAATACATTTATTTTACTGAAGCATGCAAACCTCCAAATTTAAAAAAACAGAACAAAGCTGGAACAAACATAAAGCAGAACCAATCAAAACTGTAATACTGCTGGGGTACTACTATTTCTTAAAGTATTACTCTTTATATTTTTTATGTTACTTATCCTCTGTACTCTGTAGTGGTGAATGAGATAAAAAGGAAACCTCAGGTTTTCATGCATAATAGGGAGAAAGACTTTTATAACATTAGAAATTTCATGTGTTGCAAATGATAGCAAAATGATTTTTTTTTGCTAAAATGCTGTTAAATAGATACTTCCAGAATTATCAGTAAGCACATAAACAGAAAACCTAAAAACTCATGGGAGTGCCCTTTTAACTTGAAGACCCGGCTGTCCTCGTCATTCATTGATTAAGGGTCCTGTCTTCAATTGAAAAATTTGTTCCCATGAGTCTTTTGGCTTCCTGTTTATGTTCCATCTATCCTTTCAACATGAAAACATCAGATTTAAACTTTTTCTCGGCTACCACTACAAAGAGCATGAGGTAAGTAACACAAAAAATATTTTTGGGTGGGGTATTTATTTAATGAAAAACAACACTAAAATTGTTACAATATCTATCTATTCCCTTTTCAGCATTTAATTATCAAAGCATTAGATAAAAGGAAGCTGTGCTAAGGCTGATGTGTGATGTCACTGAGGTTAAACAAATGTTAAACCACTGAATTTTGCATATGAAGAGGTGTGCTTGACAAGTCTAAAACTTAATTTAAGCAGGTAATACCAGTAAATCGCAGCGCACAGACAAAAGCACATGAAACATACACATTCAGTAATATTTACATGTTTAAGGAAAGGTAACCCCTACCCTCATAATAATTTTCCTATTTCATATATAGCACACATTTAAATAGAATTTTAATTATGCAGTTCTGATGTATAAGCATCTGGTGAACAGTGGTTTTACCAGAAAAATATTTAAATAGATAAAAATAAACAGTTGAACAAGTAGACAGCAGCAGTCAGAGCACCAAGTGTACTGTGCTGTTACATTTTCCGGGCCAGTGACTGTCATGCACAAACAGCGTCAGGGGATAGTGGCACGCACGTATGGGACAGTGGTGTGCATGCATGAACATTGGCAAGACAGTGTGATGGGACAGTAGCATGTGCTCACTGGTCAGAGTCTTGGTTCTACGGTGCCTTCACACCCTACATAGCAAGCCGGGCTAAGGATGAGCATGGGCCTCCTAATGGCATAAAATGCTCATTACAATAGTTAGGAGCTATTAAGGAAGTGTAGTTGCTGTTGTAATGCATAACTTTTTTCTTGTTCTCCTTTTGCATGTAAACAGCATTACACCATAATATGTAGTGTTTGCAATTAAACCGGAATGTAAGATAAAACCAAAGAGAATAAAGAAGGTTACAGCAGCCTTCGTACAGGGAAGGGTGGATAGGCTCTTGGCCAGAGTGGAGAAAGATCTAGAACTCATTGTCCATATTGGAACAAACAACAACATTCATTTATGTACCACATTTTCATACAGCAATGTAGCCCAAAGTGCTTTATAAGATGACAAAAAAAATTACAAGAAAAGAAAACAATTAAAAATAAGCGATAATATTAAAGAATAAATAATAACACATCAGTTGCTTATTAATGCCCCTGGCTATTGTAATGAACATCCTGTGCGGTTAGGATGCCCAAACTCCTCCTCAGCCCTGCTTGCTATGGTGTGCATGAAGGCACTTAAGTAACCTGTAACGGAAGGCAAAGCACTGGTCTGTAGAACCGAGACACTGACCCATGAGTGTTCTTTGACACTGTTTGTGTGTGCATGCCACTGTTTTGTAAATTGTTCATGCATGTATGCCAGTGGCACGTATACGGAAACCGTAACAGTACCATACACTTAATGCTCTAACCCTCTCCCCAAATAGAGAGAAAACCCAAAGCCATTTAATAAGTGAGTAAATTTACTGTCTGGAATATATAGAGCCACATAATATCAATCCTTCTCACAAAGCCCCATAAATTGGTATTAACCTGCAGTTTGCGATTAAGCTCAACGTATTATGCTTTATTTCATACTAGCAAAATACCCGCGCTTCGCAGCGGCGAAGTACTGCCTTAAAATATTTATTAAGAAGAAAAGCAAACCTTTTTAAACTGAGGGAAAATATACCAATAATTATTTGTTAAGGATCTCTTTGTATGCCACGTTGTCAGTTCGGCCCTTCGGTTGTAATATGACCAACCTGTGCGCCGAGATTACTTTTGAGCATGCAACGTACAGTTGGCCATGTGAAAAGCAATCTTGCCTCAAATCTCACAGCTTGGATTGCTGCTGTCATAATCAGTTTGAGTTTCATGGTTTGTTTCAATTACGACAGTATTTGCAGGACTTGTTGTGTTGAAGTGACATTCGGCATCTGTCAAGCGTTGTAAGCATACAACCGGTAACATCAATAACTTTGTATCCAGCTATTGAGAGTTTAAACATTCATAAACAACAAAGTGTCCACTACTCAAATCGTCAGCTGTGAATTTAAGATGTTTAAGAGGCATTAGAGGTTGTCCAAAAGTGTAAATTATTTGGCCATTTCGGTACACTTGCAAGTGACAACTAAACAATTCAGTGGCAGCCATCAATTCACATGCAGAACTATAGGTGAAGGGCTTAAGCATTTCACTCTTATAGTGCTCTTTGATCGATGGTGATCACCTCGATAGACATGTTAATGGGGGTACAGTTGGAACAATAAAGGAAATGGTTACCTGAACAATGTAAACTAAGTCTAAAATACCTATAGAATAACTATAATCGTAATAAACGAACAATAAAACAGTGGAGAAGCCGTGGATTAAATAAAAAGGCTGCAGTTATCAGCAGGGAGACATGAATACCGTGGCGAAGCAAGGTAGGAAATGAATAGACCGGAGCGACGGACGACCCATAAGTAACAAAGACCGTAGGAAAGTTCAATATGGTGGCCGACAGTGGCGTCATACCACCGAAATAAGTACGTACATCGGTTTCAATTAGCGCAGGGAAGCCGCCTTGAATTTTGTGAAGATGGGCAATAAGTAAGAAAGTTTAACATGGCGGACATTGTCGACCGTTATGCATAGAATTTTGAAATGAAACCTGCTTAACTTTTGTAAGTAAGCTGTAAGGAATGAGCCTGCCAAATTTCAGCCTTCTACCTACACGGGAAGTTGGAGAATTAGTAACGTTGGAAAGGTCAATATATATGACATTGGCATCATACCACCAAAATAAGTACGTACATCAGTTTTGGTTAGCGCAGGGAAGCCGCCTACCAAATTTCGTGAAGATGGGGCCATGAATAAGAAAGTTTAACATGGCGGATGTTGTCGACCGTTATGACCGTTACACTCAGAATTTCAAAATGAAACCTGCTTAACTTTTGTAAGTAAGCTGTTAGGAATGAGCCTGCCATATTTCAGCCTTCTACCTACACGGGAAGTTGGAGAATTAGTGATGAGTGAGTCAGTGAGTCAGTGAGGGCAACAAAGACCATTGGAAAGTTCAATATGGCGCCCAACAGTGGCGTCATACCACCGGAATAAGTACGTACATTGGTTTCGGTTAGCGCAGGGAAGCTGCCTATCAAATTTCGTGAAGATGGGGCCATAAATAAGAAAGTTTAACATGGCGGACGTTGTCGATCGTTACACATAGAATTTTGAAATGAGACCTGTTTAACTTTTGTAAGTAAGCTGTAAGGAATGAGCCTGCCAAATTTCAGCCTTCTACTTACACGGGAAGTTGGAGAATTAGTGATGAGTGAGTGAGTGAGTCATTCAGTCAGTGAGTCAGTGAGGGCTGTGCCTTTCATTAGTATAGATAATGGGTAACATTATATAAAAAGTGTGTATTAAAACTGCCTTTAAAATCTGTTACAGTTTGGTGACAGGGGACAAGTCTTTCACATTGGATGAAATTTAAAGCTAATCCCATTTTAACATACAGGTGAACCAGTTCTTCCTTTTTGTTAAATGTCTACACTTAATTTCTACAAATATTCCTCCAGCAACTGTCCAACAACCCACAACATACCCTCAAGCTGCACCTCTGCAGTGTCAATGTTTTTGAGTATTCTCTCGAAGCGATGCCTTGAATAGGGGGCACTTTTATTTTATATTAATATATAAATCATATATATATATTGTAACAACCCGGCAGCAAGCGCTGGCGGAGTGACGCCTCATGGTAATTTATGTAAATAGTTTGTGGGGAATTTATGGGTAATTTATAAAAAGCCTTTACATTGGTGTCAGAAGTGGGAGACCAGGCTGTTTAGAAGACGCCGTCATGGAACAGAGTCTTGAAGAAATAGAGCGTGCCATCTCGGAAAATAGCGTTATGTTGGAGCGCCTGATCAGCAGAACTGCACGGAGAAAAGGACAAACTGGCCTGAGGGTGCCAGTATTCCCGGACAGTGTTGCGATCTTCTAGGCAGAGTTATATACTGTGTAACACTTTGTACGGGAATGTATTAGAATATCAGGGAAATGTGATGATAACGGAGAAGTTACAATGTATTGCTGGATGGTTTAGTATTAAAGTTAAGTTTGTATTAAAACTGGAGTGGATATTGCTTTAAAATCTGTTACAGTTTGGTGACAGGGGACAAGTCTTTCACATTGGATGAAATTTAAAGCTAATCCCATTTTAACATACAGGTGAACCAGTTCTTCCTTTTTGTTAAATGTCTACACTTAATTTCTACAAATATTCCTCCAGCAACTGTCCAACAACCCACAACATACCCTCAAGCTGCACCTCTGCAGTGTCAATGTTTTTGAGTATTCTCTCATGGCGCTGGCAAGCGATAAATATATATAAATATTTTTGATGTAGATTTGCTCCATACTTGTAAGTTGTGCCCAACCTCCTAAATATCAGTTAATTGCTATCCAGGGAAAATTAGCCATTTAACATTTTTTACTAAAATAGTACATTTTATTTAGTTTGTTTTCATGTTGTAGTTGTATTATGAAAAACACATGCATTAACCATTTAAATACATATCTAAAAAAGTATTTTTAAATATTATTTAATTTATTTTGGCGAGCAAATGAGTCTGAATTGGAGGGTGGAGGGCTGGCCTTGCCTATCCTGGAAGGCTGAGGTGTAAGGTAAGAATTAGCCTTAGGCAGGACACCCATCCATTGTAAAGCCCATCACACTCACTCACTGGCCAATTTTGAGTCACCAGTCAGCCTAAACTTTACAGAGATGTGGTATGAAAACTGGAGTACCTGGAGATACACGATGAATGTGCCAAATCCGCAGACACAGGATTTAAAACCGAGACTCTGAACCCATTATGCAGCACTAACCACAGAACCACAAATGTTTTACATATTTTTTAATATTTCATGAATGGTCATAAGGAAGGGTTTAAGCTATCAGTGCCTTATACATTAACCAGAAAACTTTGAAGTTGTGGAGAACCTTAAGTAATGGTTATATGGACTCTTGTTTTAATTTGTTAAACACTTAACTGGCTGCAATATATTTTTAATGATTGAAGGAAGGTTTTAAAAATAAAGAAACCAATATGCACTTAGTCATCACCTCAAATCAGTTCAAAGTGTGAATGAAGTCATTCTCATAAAAAGCAGGTGACCACTAATGTAAAAATATCCAATGCATACTAATATTTAGCTCCTATGAATTAGGCACAAAATGTTAAGAGAATAGAGGAGAATGCTGGCCTAGCCTGAAGTGAAAGGATAAATGCAGAAGAGTGACGACAGATGAATTAACTTGCAAAGATCTAGCGTATTTTACAGCATTTCTGCGGTATTGCCGATAATGGGCTGTCTTCACGCTTGAATCATTTATAAATACAGTGTGCGTCAGAGAAAAATGCAAAATGGAAAAGTTCAAATGAAAAATGTACTTCAATTAGACATCTCAAGGGCTGGTCTTAGTTCATAATCACAGATTTTCACTCAAGTAAGCTGCAAGTGAATAATGAAGATTTTTTCACTTTAACTGTAAAATAAACAGACATCAACTTTCATTTTATTGTGTGGCAGCCTGAAAATTCATTTTCATTCCTTGTTCGGGTGTGTTGTGGTGTAATCATACCAAACACTTCTTACTGACAATTAAAGATGCACTATTAAATAAAATAAGAGTATTCCCATCACTTGCTTTTAACTCTTGCTGCTCCAAGGCTGCATAGAGTGAAGCTAAGCCTCACAGATCTGTTAAACAGCTGTCCATATTTGGTTTGAACTTTGTTATCATGGAGGCTTTGGCACTCACTTTTACCACCAACAGATGTTTCTACCCTAAGAATAGTTGCTATTTTTCATGAATCTATTCATTTCCCAATGAATATACCAAACTAGAGAACCCCAGATTTGCAAATAGGTGGGCTGGTGTAATGTTGTGACTTGGCCAAAAAGGGAGACCTAAATTCAACTGTGCAATGTGGAGATACATCCATCCATCCCTTATCCAACCTGCTATATCATATCTACAGGGTCACGGGGGTCTGCTGGAGCCAATGGACATACATGGAAGAGTTAATATTTACTATATACGGTATAGCCCTCTTAACAACATGCATCATCACAGATCAAATTAATCTTATGTCATACATATACAGAGTGAGGCAGCCATACTATACATGCTGTGTGGTGTAATGTGGTTGTAGTGGTTAAAGCTTTGGACTTTAAACCTCAAACCCTGGGTTTCTGGATTCAGATTCTGCTACTGATACTGACACTGTGTGGCCATGAGAAATTCACGTCATTTGCCTGTGCTTACATTGAAAAAACAATAGAAATGTAACCAATTATACAGAATTTCAGATTTTGTAAGTCAACTTGGATAATGGCATCCACCAAATAAATAAATAATAATATATGTTGCGCAATATTTTTATTGTTGGAGTATATTATTAGACATGTTTAAGGATTAGCATAGCTAGTGGCATGTCCTAGCATTAGAAATTAGCGTAGCTAGTGGCATGTCCTAGGTCTACCAAAATGTTTGACATTAAAGGAATATATGTAAAAATTAAACTTTTTTAATATGTTAATTACCCCATGAAGCATGTAGTGATGGTCAATAAAATGCTTTAATCTCATGCTTTCATATACGTAGAATGAAAGAAAGAAGTTTATGATATAGTAGACCCTAATGGCAACCAATGCTGCACAACGGCAAACAATGTTAAAAACGTCCAAGGAAAAAGAAAATATTCTCATATTACTTGTGTCACAAAATCCATATGTCTAGTCATCTCTCAAAACATGCAAAAATTATGCATTTATCTGCTAAAATTTTATTAACAGTTACTTCTGGCAAAGGCAGCGTTTATCATAAACAGGAAAGTGCATTTCCAAAATTGTGCACTTTTGAATTAAACATTGGCCAAGAGTCCTAATGTTTTTAGGTGGAGTATTCCTTTAACTTGATAGGCCATTACAAAAATGAGCAGGAAAATAATGTGTGACCACCTGGGCTTTTTGTCCTTTTCTATTGATAACTCATCAGTGAAACAGGGAAGTTTTGATTCACATACAGTTTTATGAAACTAACACTAAAATTAACATGCAACTACTGAAGAGTTTTTTGTTGTTTATGAATGTATTTTTTTTTAATACTGTACTGCTTCCTAATGCCTCCTTCACACTTCCTTGACTATCTGTGTTCTTTTCTTCAGCTGCATAAAGCATGTAATCTGTACCATAGCCACAACTGTTGACGCATTACGACAAAGGATTGCAGTATGTTTTTAAAAAAATCTGACATGCTGCTTGTTTTCCATACAAAGACACACCAAAACATGCCATCAGGCACATTACCGTGTTTTCTCCATAGGAAAACTCAGTACATGGAAAGTCGTCACTGCCAAACCTCCTGCCATTTACAACCTTATCTTAGTTAACGATATGATTATTTCTGGTGTTTTTCTTTTTTCACTAAAGATCTTTGTTTAGATGTTAAATGTAGTACTAGGGTGTTTTACCATGTTAGCCATTATGAATGTAGTGAGAAGTCAAGTAAAATGACACCATTTATTGGCTAACTGAACGGATTATAATATGTAAGCTCAGGGAGCTCAGGGAGCTCAGGCCTCTTCATTACAACTTGCCTGAAGAAGGGGAGTTGCCTCGAAAGCTTGCATACCGTAATCTTTTTTAGTTAACCAATAAAAGGTGTCATTTAACTTGACTTCTCATTAAAAAATTAAATGATAAGCAAATGCATGCAGAATTAACACATGTGTGAAGGGCATGAATTTCACTAGAAGCTAAATACAATTTATTTTGCAAACACTGAGTTTTGCTGCAAAATTAATTTCACGTGAATTGTTTTGCTCATCACTACTAATGATGATGGGAGCCAAAGGCTCATGTTTTCCAGAATCTGAGCAAATTTCACTTTTTGTTTTACACTCTTTCTCTACCAGATGGCCTTAGCTTAATATAACATTTACATTCTTCTTCATCTTTTGGCTGCTCCCGTTAGGGGTTGCCAAGGCGGATCATCTATTTTCCATATCTTTCTGTCCTCTGCATCTTGTTCTCTTACACCAATCACCTACATGTCCTCTCTCACTAAAAATACAATATTATTATTAATGTGCACATGTATATAAATGTGTATCTATTTTCACAAGTGTATGTAAGAAAGTATATTTATAAAGAAAACAAAAACATAGTTATGTACTACATATCTTCATCATCTATAAATTTGCCCAGATCTCTGTTCCACTGTGACGCTAAGGCACCCATTCATGCTCAGGTCAAAGTGTTACATTCAGGATGGTACAGCATTTTGTATTTTTTCATCATTTGCTAATCATTTTCTACACAAGTGCTATTTCAAATGATAAAAGAAATGCAAATGATTTAGTGCAAAGTTTGTGCTGTCACTTTCTAGAGGTGAATAGCCCAACCATGGTGGTGTTCACAGTGTGTTTTTTTTCAGTACATGCCTGCTGGACCATACACCTTTACTAGAAATTGGATATTTTATACAATGTTTGACCACATTTTCAGACATCTTGATATCTTAATAATGACATACACAACAGCAGATATTCATTCACACCCCCAATGTCCTGAAACATAAGCACACATAATATATTAACAGCTATGCCTATTCAGACAAGTCTCACAAACTGTTTTTAAAGTAAATGACTTGTTTTGTTATTTTTTAAAGTATCTTCACAAAAAGTTAACTTTTGCTTTTCATTTTATTAAAGGTTAATTTGCTTTGGTAATTTAACTGCATTTTGTATTAAATCTATATAGAATTCTGACCCATAAATGAGTAGAGCACTATATGGAGGGTAATTGATAGAATTTAAAATTAGATATTGGGATTTGCTAAGGGCAGTGACACCTCTGTGTTTTCTCATATGACCCAGAATATTATTCTGAGTTCAGTCAGCTGTAAAAAAAAAAAAAAAAAAGAGAAAGCAGCCATGAAGCACTTAGGAATACCTGGACCTTCAAATAGAGATCAAGTATTGGGGACGAAGTGAAAACTGGAACCACCAAAGAGCTAAGCTTCTATTTAATGCTTTCTATAGCCTTTATTTATCTGTTTTAGTGTTACATATTCCCTGCTGTTCTTTGTGAGACTCTGTGAAGCAACATGAGCATGGGAAAATTCGCTATGTAAATATAATGTATTTTTATTATTATTGAGGAGACCCCAGGAAATGATGTTGTTTGTTATCTCCACCTAGGGACAGAAAAAATAAGCTATACAACAATAATTAGAGAAGGATTAACTTTGCGTAGTTTTATTTTACAAATTATTTTTTATTATTATTATCAGGATCTTTAAGAAATGTACAGAATTAAATGCATTCTAAAAAATAGAAACATAGTTTATTTTCCTAAGCAGCAGGTTATGGAATAATAAGATCTGTTGCCTTTCACATTTAGCTTCATGGGTTTCAATATCTATTTTGGTTGCTGTCTGTGTGGACTTGGTATGTTGTACCCATGAGTATATGAAAGTTTTCCTAGTACTTTGGTTTTCTGCCACCATTCCAAGTTTCTGAACTGGTTTAAATGTTAGTGCATGTGGTTCAAGGGATGAATTTGGGCCTTTTCTAGTGTTGGTTCCATGCCTTAAGCACAATGCTTCCGAGATACATTTTAGTCCTCCAGAACTTTTAGAATGATTTCTTCTAAGATCTAGAATAGCATGGGTTAAAATTATGAAAGACTACTGAAAACATCCGTACAAAGGCTTTGGTATGTTAAAAGCATGAAATAATTCAGAGATAATTGATGAGGTGACAGCATGGAATGTGAAAACTTGATGTCACATATGTGATGGAAAGACTGGTTGCACATTGTCAAGGAGTATCCAGAAGGGGGTGCACCACCGGCTTGACACAAGAAAGAATAAATTCCCAAGGAAACCCTTCAGAACAAAGATAGAGAGGAAGAAAGGAAAGAAAGAGAGTGAGATTAGAAATGACAGGCAAGTGGCAACAACACCTCTCCTGCCAACTTCCAGGGACAGTCTCTGATTCGGAGCAGAGAGACAAAATGAACTGATGGAAATATTTGATTGTGCGTATTGGGTGATATTTTTGAGTCTGTGATGATTTATATATTTTATTGATGTACAATCACTTTTTTCTTTTTTTTCTGAAAATATGGATCATAGCAGGTTGCTTACACAGCGTATATCTACAATCTGGGCTACTTAGTCCTGCTGTGCAGTGCAAGGACGGGGAGGTGTTATGTTTCAGCCAGGGTTCCTTCCCTAACTGGGCTCCAAATTCAATTTTTTTATGTCTTGTCTTGTTAATTTTTGCTTTTTTTGATTATGTTGATATTGTTTATTATTTATTTCCCCTTGGGATTAATAAAGTATCTATCTATCTATCTATCTATCTATCTATCTATCTATCTATCTATCTATCTATCTATCTATCTATCTAATTATGTATCTTTCATCAGTATTGCTGATCATTTAGTTTCTAGGTGTCTATGCACTTTCTGTTCAAAGCTCAAACCCCAAGAACAAAAGCAAAACATCCAAAAACCAGAAAGTTCAATATTTACAATGATATTCACGCAATAAATGTCAGTGAACCACTGAAGGATCAGTTTCCAGATTTGGAATATAAAGGGCTGAGGGCAGTCCTTAAGCAGTGAGATAAGAGTGGCCACCCACAAATTGCAAGGGACACAGTAGAACAAATCATTACACATTAACAAAAATAATAACAATAACCATATGAAAAAAATCTTCTCTATATATATAAAATCCTAAGCCTAAAAGTGCAATTTTATGTGACATTTTTATGTCACTTTTTTGTCACGCTTTAAATTGGGTTTATTTTAAAACCTACATATATATGTTTGGCATCATTCTTTTCAGAATTTATCAAACTTTAATGTGAAGTTGTTAAATTTTCAGATTCTTATTCAGTTTTTAAATTATAATCTAAAAAAATATCAAGAACTCATGTCCCGTGAGACAAAACTTTGTGCCAAGAGATTTAACCACAACCAAGGCTGGAAATAAAAGACAAACAGTAGGACAGCTGTTGTACAGACTTTTAAATGTTCGAAGTGCCACACGAGATGCAGATCACCTGGCATGGCAGCAGCAGCAGCAAACCAGCAACTGATTGAGCAAAGAGGAGGTAAAAAAAATGTGTTTCCCATAGTATCACCATTTAAGAGGGGGTTTCGGAGGAGTGACCGCATCTCCTTGGGGTGCATTCAGCCCCCCTCTTCACAATGCGAGCAGCAGTGATGCGCAGGCCAGGGGGGTTTGTGAGCGAAGCGAGCAGGGGGTGAACCCCGTAGTTTTAAAATAAAAAAGACACAGATAACACAGAGATAAATAAACAAAGACCAGGGTATGGCAGATATGTAACACTTTATTTTTCAGGGATGAATTTGGGTGCAGATATAAGTGTTAGAGTGGCACACACATAGGAGAGTATATGGCACACAAAGCAGACTAACAAGAAACTTCTCAAGTGTCAGTCCAGGGATATGATAGAAGGGGATAAACACCATGAGAATAGAGCCCAAGCTACAGGTAGATCTGGGAACAATAAAATGCTGCACCATTGTGTTTGTATGCTTTTTCTGTATATGCATTAGGATTATGCTGCTTTGCTCTCAGCTTTTTTTGAGAGTTGTCCATCCTAATCATAAGTTTACACCACCCTGGCAAAAGTGTTTCAAGCTGTCATCATGGCCAATGAAGAGGCTTCAGGCTGGCAAAAAAAAAAACTTTTTTTTTGCAGAATTTTTGTGTTTCTTTTCTTTTTTGTTTTGGTTTGTTTGTATCTTTTTAATTTCAGGAGTTATTGGTTAATTATCTAGTGTAAGATAAATAACCCAGACTATAGGTTTGGTGGATTGTATTTTGTGTTTTTTAACTTCAAGCATTAATTAATTTTTCATTATTAAGCTTTTACTTATTTATTTTGCTTTTTGACTGTTGAACTGCAATTGAAATGGTATCCAAGACCTTGTCCAGTGTCATTATAGAGACAGGTGAAGGACTGGGACAATAGGCCATTTTATTCACTCGTGATATAAAAAGCTGTAAGACAGGATGCAGTGGTAATTACAATTGAAATGTACCTGCCTAGGACAGCACAATGTCCTATAATTATTTACGCCCCTGAGAAGAACTAGTATCTGGACATAAGACCTTGGAAGGGTATTTATATAAGTGGGACATGCCTCGGACAACAAAATATAATATTACCACAATATGAAATTGCTGACTTTTTATACATATATTTTTAAATATATTATGTATTGTAATTCATTATGCAATATATGCTGTGTTATTCACTGTTTTTGTTTATTACTGAGGCTAAACTTAAAGTCTGAATAGCATAATCTACCCTGATTTGGGGTGTTTATATTAAAATATATATAGTGATATACTTCATGAGATAGAAGTTCTACTACGACCTGCCTCGTGTTGTTAACCCTAGCCAGTGATCTAGTTTGCCCCACATCTTGAATGCCTGGGCCCTGGTGGCCCGGTCGGGGTCAAACCTCCAATGTCCGCATTCATTTGCCTGCTGGCCGGAGGTAATGCCATATCATTTCAAGATCTCGCCCCTCAAGGTATCATAATCAGTGGCTTCTTTCTCCGGGATGTCATAGTAGGCCCATTGCACATCCCCCTTCAGGTACGGGGCAAGTATGTGGGCCCAGTCCGCCTTTGGCTAGTGATTCCGAGTCACTGTCTGCTTGAAGATGAGCAGATAGGACTTAACATTGTAACCCTCGGAAAGACTTACTAAACGGGGAGGGAGAGGCTGCGCAGCCTCCGGTTTTACCGGTTCCGCTGCTTTGAGACGGGACTGTGTCTCCGCCAGCTGCATCCGGGTCTCTCAGGATCTTTATCACCTGGAACTCCGTGAGAATGGAACCCAGGACGGTGTTCAGGTCCTGCTCCTAACTCATAACTGGAACAGCAATCCTGCTGACTATGCCAATCTGTGAGGTAGAAGAAGACACAGAAAAACAATTAAAGGTTGGGGAAACCGTCCCCATATAGAGTGTACAGTTCAGGCCAAGCAGTAGCGCTGAGGTATCGGTTGTAGGCATACAAAGTTCACGTTAGACATTGAAACTGTTTCGAGGGAGCTTTTATGGGGTACAACCGGAAGAAGTACAATCATGAAGGAAATTAGGGTGACAGAGGAGTGGGGTGATGAAGGTGACGTTAGTGTGGGAAGTCAGATGGGAGGACATCAGCGAGGGACCAGACATGAAGTCATTGTGGGGGGACTGTAGACACATGCAGAAGTGTGTTGCTGGTAAATCATCTGTTTATGTTTTGTCGGGTTTTGTCTCTTCATTTTTGTCTTCCTGAGAAAGAGAGAAAGGAGTTAGCTCGCTGTCCAGTAGTCCCCTCCTGCAGTATTCTATGCTCTGTTGAGCCCGTTAGCTGTGTGTGACAAAGTTTGTGTACAAAATAAGCAATAATAGTTGTGTCAAATATTTGAAATATTAAAATGTGTGCTTTATTTTAAGTGTATAAAATCTAAACATTCTTGATTGTTATAGAAATTTGTCATTTTTTCCCTCTAGTAGCAGTCAATAGTGGGCTAGATATCTAGTAAAGGATCAAAAATAACGTCATATTCATAATCAATGACCTTGAAATAGTAAAAACAAAACCCCACCTGCTTATATTTGAAATTTGTCATTTTTTACTTTCTGGGAAGTGCACTTAAAATGCTAGGAGCACTGGGAAATAATCGTATCTCAAAAATATTATTTTCAGCAACATCCAAATAACATAAGACAACACTGTTTATCTTCTGTATATTACTGAGTGCCATTTTTTTAAGTTTTGTGAAAATTAGTAATTTGATATTTCATTTGAGAGTAAACCCCTAGGGTTGAATTGATGTGGCATGCAAAACTTCAAATCCTTCAGATAATTTTTGCTAAAGACACCTATTAATTTACTGTTTATCAATAGGGTGTCATTTCCTGAACAAATTTTGGTCCAAAAAAGGCATAAAAATAACTGTTTTCTGAGTGTAGGGAGGCAAAAATAAAAGGGAACCACAAAAAGCTTGACATCGTGCATAACTAGATATCAAGACAAGTGAAATGGTACACCACAGGTCAAAAGTTTTAGAACACCTCAGTGTTTTCGTTTTTCATCAAATTTAATAATTTGAAATGCAATGAATGACCTAAAATGGTGAAAGGGTAAGCCATAAACTGCCAGAGATTTAAGTTTAAAGTTTAGGTTAGCAAAAACTGAAAAATGACAAAATATCAGAATATTACAAATGGGTCTTCTTCAGGGAATAACTAATAGGTCACAACCTACAAATGTTCTGAAGTGGTTAAAGTAAATTAAACTTTGCAAGTTGAAAAAAAAAACAATTTGCACAGGTGTCCCATATTCTGTTGATTACTTAAAAATCCTCTGTCTGTCTTAAAGCAGAGTTGGAACAGACTGTGTTACTACACCCTCTGAAGAACCACTTGGACAATATTCCAGTAATAATGACAAGAAAACAACAATTAACAAATTAAATGAGACAGAGCATTATTACCCCAAGAAGTGTAGGCCTTCTATTTAGAGAAACTGCAATAAAAATAAATTAAAGTGTCAGTGAGTATGATGTCCTACACAATCCAAAGGTAATTGGAATCTTGAAGAAACTCTGATAGAAATAGATCTGGCACACCCAAAATCACAACCCAATTAGACAGACAAAATATTCCTGTATAGAAAATGTGTGAATGTGGTCCATCCATTAAGAAAAATCCTTGAATCAGAACAATTTAATATGTCATCCAAAAATTGAGCATAAAATGTTTCACAATTTACAAAAACAGTTTGATTATTTACTCAAATATACATTTCATATTTTGTGGGCTACAGACATGTACATTCCTGTATTTGTTTCATGTCATTAGGTCATCAACTTATCACACTATTATTTATTAAAGTCTCACAAACAAGCAGAGGATGTTAAAAATGGTTTGGTTCATAAAAACTGTTACATGTTCCATGTTATTCAGTCATTAGAGAAAGAAAACATCCTTGTGATGCTCCCTCTGCGCTCCACTTTTCTTTTTTCTCCTATATTGTGTCCTTAGAACCCTTACATTTTTAGCTAACTGTCTTTCTGGTTTGATTTAAACTTCACACAGAAGTGAATGCTTTCCATCCAGGATGTGACCTGTTTTACCAGATGTAGTTTGTTGCAGTAGGAGACACAGGGCAAGGTATCAACAGGTAAACAATTGAACCTGCCCTCCTTTCTGACATTATCTGTGATCAAAAGGCTGAGAATAGCTACAGGATTTTCTTGTCTCCTTTATTATATTTTGTACCATTTGACTCCTATATCCTGTATCTTTTTGTTTATTATGAGAAGTAAACTTAGGACCCATCTAGCTGTACCGAAAGAACCACAGATAAATTACCGTATATATTCCTGTATAAGTTGGTTCTTGAAACCTGAAAAATCGATCATAAAATCAGACCACGACTTATACGCCTGTTCAAAAGTATGACACTTAAGGTTTTTTTTTTTTACATCTTCTTGTTTCCTCCAATCTCACATCAGTTTCTCGGACACATCAAATTTTGTTGCATCAGCAGCGCAGTTACCAATTTCTTTTGCCACTTCAACAACTTTTAATTTAAAACCAGCTTCAAATTTTCTTCTAATCTTCTGATTGAACGCTCCATCGTCGATTAGGGATGCTCTTACGATAAAGGTGTATGAGGATGTGAGATACAAAAAACACAAAACAGTGCAAACGTCGCTTTGGCATTACCATGTGGTCACGTAGGCACAATACATAGAAGAAAAAGGCAGTGTGCTCTGTGGTTATTCTCTCAGGTGGGCGTTATCACAATCTCTTGGACCAACAGCGTGAGTTTTCGCTTTCGACTTATACGACCGACATTATAAAATACCAGAAATTATACAGTAAAATCAATCTCCGACTTATACGCGGAAGAACTTACACGTGAGTATATGCAGTATGTAAAATCGAGGTTTAGGAGTTGCTCTAGACTTGAATAGCTACTATACAAGAACAATATTTAGACCCTGAGCAGAGAGGAAAGAGTATGCGATAAGTGAATGGAGAGCCAAAAAACACTAAAACAATGACTAAGATTATGAGCAACAGGAGGAGAAAGAGCGACCAAGTATGCAATGTCAAAGTTTAAGATTATACTTAACCAGTAATGGCACACTGCACAATATTGTGCAGTTAATACACTTGACTTGAGCATTCATAGTATACTCTTTCTCTGTACATTTAGCATTCGTTTGCTCAGAGGTTGATGCTCTTGCTGCTTCCTGAGCAGCTCTTCTTTTCTCCACCCTAGCGGCCCGCTTCTTCTCTTCTTTTGTCTGCATCTTTTCGCATTAAAATTGATTAAGTCAGTGTTTGTGTTGCAATTATTTAGTACGTTTTCCTTAATTTTTCACTTAAGCTGGCACTTAAGTCTTCAATCTGCCTGAAGAATGATTTAAGATATGAAGAGGTAGGGGAAGTGACAGCGAAGGTGGTAGGGATGAGAATAGTGCCCGTATGCATGCGCCGCACAGCCGGCCTGCTGGCCACTGCCAGGAGTTGATTCTACAATAAAATAAAATAATAATAAAAAGAGGAAACAACCTTGGAGATCAATCATCATTGCAAGCTACAGATGATTTAAAATCCTGGACAGACAAATGAAGTAGTGTATTATATATAAAGAATAGTCCTCAGAGCACAGAAAAAGAGCAGCAAGTGACCCCTCATTAGGCAGATTGTGTCAAGTCAAATCTTAAAAACACAGAGTGTGAGCATTCTGTTTCGTATTATGAGAGGGAGAGAGAGTGAAAGATAGAAATGTAGAGGAAATATATTTCAAAGTTGTGAATTATTTTCACAATATAAATTATTTTTAGATGTGAATGTAAAACTAACGAGAAAAAACGCTAGCAGACTTAGTTTTTCATTAGTTTACAGACTCTAGGGACTTTGGTCAGGCTATCAATAAACTTAACTATTTCGTCACTAGAGATACTGCTGATAAAGGTTAGTATCACTTCATTGCCAACAACCTCTCCAAAGGACAACAATAACCTTCAGTTCAGGTGTATAAACAGTCATGAATGTCTCTATCAATGTGTGAAAGAATGATTTTATTTTTAAAAGGGATTTTTCATGACTGCACGGTGACAGGTATGTTGTTGTCAACAAATTTGAACAGAAGTAAGATGAAATGTTTTTTACTTGTGATCTGCTGTCCATAAGGCATTTCAAGTAAAATGTTTTTTTGAACATTGTATATCAAGGTTGTGCTTTTGAATTAAGCCTTTTGTATACAAAAACTGCAAAGATAACGAGTAGCTCATCAGAAACTACATCAGATGTTTTGCAATCTAGATCTGGTTTTCAGTGTGTGCTGCTGGTTCAGCTCTCTGTGGGATCAGTCACAAGTATATATAACATGTTTCTACTTGACTGAAATCCTATAAGGGGTTATCTGTATCTGGTATATCTACATTGCACACTGGACATAAACTGAATGGTAGCTTTGAAAATTGCTGACACTCTTGTCACACCGAGCACATTCAGAAGTGGCATCAGAGTTAGAGCAAAACTATCATCTTTGTAAGCTTTCCCATCACTAGACCTAGAATCTATCATGAAGTGCCTGTTTCTGAAGAATTTTCATTATTTTCACACCATTAAATACTTTCTTCTTCACGTGTTTCATGTTTCCACACCCCGTATTGAGAGTGCCCTGCTGACTCAAACACTGTTTTAGCAGCTGCTCTCTGTCAGTAGCTGCTGTTTACTGGAGGCGTAACTCAGAAAAGATGCGATTAGCAGTGAAGGGTAGAAAATTGTGAAGTCTAGCAGTAGAAACAATTCTTTGAAAAATAAATATTTATTCATGCATTTTGATTAATATTAGACCCTGCTGAGCTATAGCCGTGGTTAGCCCATGCATAAGTGTGACCATGTTCAATATTATATTTATTCAATTAAAAAAAAACCACTTTATTATTTAAGTTCAGGAGCACAACAAGAACATGCCATCACACAGTATGTACATCGTAGGAAATACAGGCTATACTTCTACTGAATGCCATGTCTTCCATGACTATAATTCAAGAGCCTTTGTTTATTTTCTGACTGAATTAGAAAACAGAAACTATTTCTGCTTCAGGCAATGGAACACCAGATGTTATAGCCTGCTTTCAAAGACCTTGCACTGAAGGATTAACTTAGATGAGGGGAACCATCTGCATAATATTCTCCATTTCCCTTTGTCATAGCTTAAAAATGAGCTGTGACACAGGCAGCATAGGATGTATACAAACATTTTTACAACATGACAAAGGTCTCCTAGAGATGACAGATCATTGCACCGAATAAATGCCACTGAGCACATCTGTGCATGTTTCGAACTGAAGGTACATAGGAATTTGGAAATGGGAAACTTTTCATCCTGCTTTCATGAGCATGCCCAAGTTGGGGGGCTGCTAAAAATATTCAGTATAATTTCACAAATAGCATTAAGCAGGATTCATCAGATGTTCTCTGTGATTCATCTCTTAGCACTGTGAAAAGTGATGCTTACAAAAAGGAGTAAGAAAACAAAGTTGGATTTGAATGAAGCTTGACTTCATTACATGAATCATGAATCCATCCATTATCCAACCCACTATATCCTAACTACAGGGTCATGGGGGTCTGCTGGAGCCAATCCCAGCCATTACAGGGTGCAAGGCAGGAAACAAACCCCAGGCAGGGTGCCAGCCCACCACAGGGCACACACACACCCACAAACAATTTAGAATCACCAATGCACCTAACCTGCATGTCTTAGGACTGTGGGAGGAAACACACACAGACAACATGCATACTCCACCCAAGGAGAACCTGGGAAGCGAACCCATGTCTCCTAACTGCGAGGTAGCAGCACTGCCACTGCGCCACTGTGCCAACCAAATCATGAATCTTTCCAGGTTTATTTTAAAGACGTACATGGAATGCAAAAGTACTAAATGATATTCACTGTCATGACCATCATTCACATAAAAATAAAAATGAACTTTATCATTGTCTGTTATGTGCTTGTAGCTTGTCTGAATTTATGCAACAAAAGGGAGGCAATAAAAAAACAAGCAGCATTTACAACTACAAAAATCTAACAGGTGTCAACACTAGCCAGACAAAAATGAGTTAAAAGGCTTTACGAAGGTTTTATGGTTGAATCCACAAGGATTTCTGCACTCCTATGTGACTACATGAACAGAAAATATTGTTATGTTTTTGTCAGGATTTCATCACTGGTGCTGGTGTCTTTTTTAATTTATGTATTCTCTTGTGATTTGTTTTTGCATTTGATTATTACTTTATGAGCTTTGTGCATTATTTTGTGCTATTGTGTATTTATTAAGTTAGTTTATTAAGTTAGTTCTTTGTTCTGTAAACTGTGTGTTAAACCTAACGTGTGGTCTGTGATGCTGCACAGAACAGTTTTATTTGTAGGCAACTAGACTTGTGAATGATTTCCTTCCATTACCTCTTCTCTTCACAATATCTGACTTTGTTGGCACATACTGTAGGTCCAGTTAATGATTTACCTACTCTATTTACATTTTAAGTTATGATTTCTGAATTACGTGGCTTTTTTGAATTATATGTTTTCAGTCTCACTATCTGGTTTACATAATAGTCATAGTGTTTGCACTATACAGTATATATGCTTACATGGCACTGCTGTGTTTGTGGAAATATGTTTTCCTTATCTGTTGTCTTTTGAATTGTAGCACATTACCAAATTGGGTTGTTTAATTTATGCATACTGGTGGCTGGATGAGCATGCAGAGTAAGATTTTAATTGTACAGTGTGGCCGACCGTTTACTGTCCATAAAACATTAAATTCTAATCTCATTTCTTAGTGACCATCCTTAGCCTTTATAATAACGTTATAGACATATTTTTACTTTTTTTGGGACTTTTATACGTGAACATTTCACTTTCAGTGTCACTGCCATGATTGATTTAGTAATTTTTTTTTGATTGGCATTAAAATTAATTTTTTTGACACGTTTTGAGTTTGGTCACATCAGCTGTCACGCACATATAAAATAGGAGACATTATTAGAGCTCATGTATGGATTGTAATTTCACTCTGAGGTGAGAGAGTGTGACGTTGTTCACGTTTTGTTCTCCTTCCTCTGTAGACCAGAAGCCCAGAATGTCACTTTCCTTCCATTAAACGCACCTCTACAGGATCAGAAGAGAAATAAATCCAGATCTAACAACATGGCTTGATTCAGGATATGGAATTGCATCTAAGAAGATGTCTCTGCTATTTCGGAAATTGTATATTTCTGTTCTGTTGCCAACAATATATGGGGATCACTGTCTGGTGCCCCAAATGTTCTTTCTACTTTCCTGTGTTTATTTTACACACCACAATTGTTGCACTTCTGCTATCACAGGATGTTATGCTACAAATAAGAGAGGTGATCACATATTTTATTCCTTGGTGGATAAAGCTTCCTTGTGAACTTTAATGGTAATTCATTTCTTATTCAAGTAGTGGTTGGATTAATTTTTGATTTCAATTTCTTTCTGGCTTTGACCTTTGTTTTTGTTCTGTCCTTTGAAATTGGTCACTCTGATTTAATTGTCTGTCTGGTTTTTTCCTTGTCTTTAAGCTCCCATTTCATCTCCAGGTAATCTTACTAACAATTAGTGCAGAGTGAAAAGATTTGAATAAATTGAATTCACAGTGAAACTCAGCATTTTGCTCAACAAAAAAAATTCACCAAATTAATTACATTTCACTTCTGTTTCACTTCATGTCATTCACACAAGAACAAAAATATTTCATTGCTGTCTGAAACTATTTTCATGCATTAAGTCTGTTTGTGTCTCCTTGTCATGTAATATTTAACTAAATATCCCTAGTGTAAAGTACTGTAACAGTGGGATGGTAAGTAACTGTGGGGAAGGGGAATTTGGCAGCTGCACCTTTCTGTGTGTTTTGGTGAAGAAAACACAGTGATGTGTACAACGGTGTGTTTTATTCTGTCTTCATATCTTCATATCAACACCAGTAAAGGCGCACTGAACGATAACATGCAGTGAATACACTTGACTTGAGCATTCATAGTTTTCATCCTCTTTCTCTGTATGTTTAGCATTAGTTTACTCAGAGGTTGATTAACTTGCTGCTTCCTGATCAGCTCTCCTTTTCTTCACCCTAGCGGCCCGCTTCTTCTTTTCTTTTGTCGGCATCTTTTTGCGTTAAAATTGATTAAGTCATTGTTTGTGTTGCAATTACTTCGTACATTTTCCTTAATTTTTCCTTTAAGCTGGCACTTGAGGCAGATTGAAGACTTAAGAATGATTTAAGATATGAAGAGGTAGGGGAAGTGATGGCGAAGGTGTTAGGGCTGAGAACGGCGCCCATACGCATTCGCCACATGGTCACCCTGCTGGCCACTGCCGAGAGTTGATTCTACAATAATATAAAATAAAAATAAAAATAGGAATAACCTTGGAGATCAATCATCACCCTGAAAGCCGATAGTAGATGTATACCAAATATATGTGTACCAAATTTCAGGTCAATAGTTCAAAAGGTTTGTGAGCTACAGGTGATTTTGAATCCTCAACAGACAAACGGACAGCCACGGTAGTGTATTATATAAGAAGATACTGCACTACTCCACTTTGAGGTGAACGAGAATCATAAATAGTATTGATTTTTTCAGTGTAGTGCAGATTGTATGCTTTAGGCAGCTTCAGAAAAGAACACGGGTAAAACATGGAAAAGTGAACGTGGATTTAGAGACTTGTATTTCTTGCTGTCTTTAAAAAACATCTAGAACCTCAAAAAACTCTTTAGTGAGATTTACATTTTGCAATTGAAAAACTGCTTAAAAAAACATTTTGGAGTTAGTTTTCTGAAACTGCATATGAATCAGAACTTGTCTGTTTTACTCACCATTACTCACAATAATCCTTTGGCACAGTACCTATCTTATTACAGCTATTGTTGCTTGGCTCATTTTGATTCCACATTCCGGCTCTTGTTAAAAAGGCTCACCAGTACCTGTATTTCCCCAAACATCTGAGTAAAGCTTTTATTTCTCCATAACTTTTTACTATCTCCTGCAGGTCTATGGCTGCATCACATCCTGGTATGGCACCTGCCTGGCTCAAGATCGTAAAGTTATGTAGACGATAGCAAAGGTGACAGAGAATATTACTGGCACACTTCTGCCTTTTGTTCAGGTCACACACAGCACTCGTAACATTATTATGTAAGACCTCAGCTGTAATATGGAGTAGTTTTTCCTCACTCCTTCCTTCTGCACATTGTACAGGTATTATACAATACATACACATGACAATAAATATAAACTTGAACATGAAATTGATGTTGCCCTTATTGTACTAGCTTGGCTTTTTCTTTTTGAATGTTCCTTTTTGGCAAAATGTTTGACATTTCTGTTCTTGAATTTACTGTTTTCTAGGCCTCATTGCCACACTGAGATCTAGCTTTAGAAGAAACAGACTGTGTTGAGTTGTGTAAGTTGGCAACTTCAGAATTGTTATTACCAATATAAAAGTGACTTCTGAAGAGCAAACGTAAAGCACTGGATGGCTGCCAAAAAGTGACAGGCAAAATAGACTTGAACAAATACAATCAGCAGCACAAAATTAAGAAGTATTTTTCAGAAAAAAGTGGAAATAGATAAAAGTAGAACTGTTCCACGGATGATGAAACTAAATTAGTGCCCAAAAGGAAAATTAGAGTTCTAAGACCTGGAGATGACACCTAACAATAAGAGCTGTCAAAATCTAGTAAGTCTGAAAACAGACAAGGGTCAAAAATACCATAATAAAGAAAGCAGTTAGCTAAAGTCAAAGCCCACCAAAGGGATTAAAAATCAAAAAACTCTGAGTCTGTCTTTGCTTAATTATCCATACCTACCACAAAGAAAGATTGCTTTTAGTAATGAGGTTGAAAGGCAGAATTCCTGAATAAATGCACTGCCATCTTAAACATGTGAGTGATGACATAACGCATCACGTGACTTTCACATCACATGAACAGCAGCAGGTGTAGGAAAAGTAAATAATATGGTTGTAGCCATGTAAGAATTAGAGCAAAAATTTTATAAAAAAATAATAAAGGTAAGGAGCAAAATACCGCATGGCATGTTCAAAAATGCAAAACTAACCATGCTCAAAAACCTTCCTTCATACTATAGGTTAGAAAATGGCCATTGTGCTGTCACATGTTGTCTCGCAGGGCCGTACGCCCATTCTGTCCCAATGCTGGTAGCATACTCGATTCCAGAAACAAAACAAAAATGACCAGACAAATAAAGAACAATGGAAAACAGGTAAAATGGATAGCAAAGATATCTTAAAATAACAAAAACAAGGTTATCTGGATAAAAAAAAAAAAACTTGACATTCTTATGTTTCTCGTCATCTGTTGTAAATAAGTGATGGCAACACTTTCTTAGTTTTCATTTCTCTTCTGTTTTTACCATCCAGGTGAGTCTTTTTCAGCAATCGATTGCCTTTAATTCACTTAGGTGAGTCATCTCATTAGGTCATTTGAGGTGAATCACAGATGATCCTCTGTAAATGTTTGAGTCTAGAATATATATCAGAGTGGACATTTTATTAGTTACAGGAGACATACAATAGTTGTTCAGGTTTCCAGTGATGGGATGTGGATTCTATGAAAACAAAGTTTTGACAGACATGAACTACAGAGGCAGAAGTAAATGATGCACAAGAGAAATGCCAACGCTTTGAAATAAAATAAGGTGTGAGGCCAAAATATATAAGCTAAACTGAAAAGGAAATTTTGGCTGCATATATTTTACTCTTTCAAAGTGTTGATTGTTCACTTAGGGATGATTTATTTTTCTCAAAGTCTCCTAGAATGGTAAATGGTTCTTTGAAGTCTGTCAGTTTACATTATACTTATGCTCCATGATTTTTAGTTCTTTTCTTTGTAAATCAGCCATGTGGAGAAGTCACTCCAATTCACACTACACATTTTTTAGAATGTTTTAAAGTTCCACTGCTGTAGGCCATCCATTCAGTACATTGTTGAGTAGTCTCATTCCCATCATATCCATTTCACAAAAGAGACTTGTTGACCTAATCAGGGGTACAGATGTACATTTTTTAAACTTGTATTGGCTAGAGAAAACACATTACTGAAGTGGAGTCAACTATTTAATTGTACTGATTTTTTATTTATCTTTTTTGCAGTTGAAATAAAGAAATGGGTAGTTAAGTGGCAGTAACTGGACATGTACGCAGAACAACTCTTCTAATTTTAAATGTGGTTTTACATGCTTAACTTGGGAGAAAATTTTATTTAATGTACCGTATTTTAAATTATGAAATATATTTCTAATCTTTTTTTTTTTTTCAAAAAATGTTCTGTATATTACATTTTCTGTATTTTTGAAACAATTAAAAATATATAATTGTGTTGTAATTGTACGGTAATAACTAAACTTCTAGCCTGTGCAAATCTTTAAACAGTGAAGAGTAGAACAGTGCAGCAGTGAAAAGATGACTTCAGTGTTCTGGCCTTAGAGGCAGACTTTCAAAGAAAAACAGCAGTAAAACTTTTACTCATTTAAATATTTCTATTTACTGTGAACAAACTGAGGATCTCTAAAATGCTCATTTTTCAAACCACCTTGATTGACTTATCTTCTGTCTATTCTATTTTGCCTTCTTCTCTCAAGATAGTAGTGGGCACCTTTTTATAAAATTTTCACTTTCTTGGCAATCCGTTGCATGGAACAACCTTCATTTCCCTAAACAAAAATATACTGACATGTTTCTTGAAAAAGCTGTTTTATTTTTGGCCATTTTTAACCAAGAATTGAATTTCAGGGAATGCCAGTGCCTTCCAAGCCAAGTAAAGACAATGTACTTTCTTTATCAAACAGAATAACTGGTTTCAGCTGTGCTAAAACAGTTACAGAAGCTTCTGTAATAACCAAATAGCATTTAAGATAGAACTTTAAGAGTTCACCATTAGGATACAGGAGAAATGACTGCTGACAAATGAATTTTGCATGCATATGTGAGTAATAAATTATGAATCATTCATTTCAAACAGCAATAGCCATTTCAACATTTAAATCAATTGAATGGTACCTTGAGAAAAAAATTACACATTTTCTATCAAAAGCTTGAAACTTCTGGATGATTGCTAAATTTTGAATGCTATTGTATTGTCACACACGTGCGCATGGGAGGTAGCTAAAAGGCTTGAGTAAGGGCAGTTCCGAGACATACCAGGATGTGGCAGAGTGCACTGACTCTTTTTCTCCCTTGCCTGCAGACCATTCATGAAAGATTCCACCTGGTACTCTTGACATCACTTCCAGGACCGAGCCAATGGAAGGAGACCTTGCCGGCTCTGGCCACTGTGATGTCACGTCCGGGCTCGCACCAATGGCAGATGACCTACATGAGCCTGACCCCTTTGACTTCACTTCCTTTCTTCCCCTTTAAAAGCCTCCACCTTTTCCCCATTCCCTCAGTTCTGTCTTGGACTTGGTTTTGTGCACATCAGTGCTGTATCCATTTAAAGCAACTTTGCAGCCAGGAAACCAAATTATACGGGTGGCTGCCTCAAAACTTTGTATGACTCTGTCTCGAGTTTGTGGCATTGGCGTAGTCGGCAGGATGGAGAAGTTCTGGAAGAGAAGGGGACAGGACCTGCAATGTACCCAGATGGGAGCGTACTGGGCCAAAGTGTTCAGGCGGGGAGGGTGCCCCGTGGTTCAGCGAGACCTGATACGGGCTCCGCTCCCAGCACACTTAACTAGGCAACCTGGAGAGGCCAGGGAGTGTGCGGTAGGGGCTCACAGAATTTGGCTACCCCGGCGGGGGGAGGCAAAAGGGGCTTAATATGTTCTCTTGGAGGAGACTGTCCACCCCCCAGTGAGACCAGAACCCCGATTTCCACCTAGGGGTGCCCCAGACTGGCAGGTGAGTAAAGTAAGAAACTGGAGGTTGGACCCAGAGCGGCCGATCCTCAAACAAGCCTGGTCTTTCTTGGCAAGGGTAGGGCAGTGGTTACGGCCCAATGAAAATAAGCCCTCCCCGATAATAGAGCAGGTAGTCTGCTATCTGCTCTTGAAAGTGTTTCCCCGTGGCTTCACCCAGCCAGTCTGGGGAAAGCAGTTTAAGAACCTGGCAGACCTCATATAGCTTCTGGAGGCACAAAGGACGGCCTCACAATCTGAGGGAGCAGAACTGTCCCTTTGTCGAACTCAGCTGGAGTATGTTCCAAGACCTAGCCCTCCCCATACAACCCAGAGCTTGTATCAGCGTCCCCGGTGCCGCGGGCGCACAAACCGCTTGGAGGCAAGCGCCAGGCTGATACAGTAGAGCACTTTAAAACACTGCTGAAAACACATTACTTTAAC
Organism: Polypterus senegalus; assembly: GCF_016835505.1. Taxonomy (NCBI): domain Eukaryota; kingdom Metazoa; phylum Chordata; class Cladistia; order Polypteriformes; family Polypteridae; genus Polypterus; species Polypterus senegalus. The sequence continues at coordinate 115,271,180 of NC_053166.1, forward strand.
ATGGCCTTTTTATAACTTCATTTTAATCGTAATTTAACTTAATCCTGATACTCTGTATGTTCAATTCATCATAACAACTATTCATGGTGGCTCTAAAATCGGTACTGACCCCTACTCTCTTTTCTGTTTCTTTTTCCGGTTTCTTTGTGGTGGTGGCCTGCGCCACCTCCACCTACTCAAAGCTTCATGATGCTCCAACAATGATGGACGGATTAAAAGGAAGAAGTCTACGTGACCATCATCATCATCAAGCCCTTCCGTGAGAACCCTAAATCCAAAGAGGACTGTTTCATTTATGTTAGGTAGAATGCCCAGAGGGGACTGGGCGGTATCATGGTCTGGAATCCCTACAGATTTTATTTTTTCTCCAGCCGTCTGGAGTTTTTTGTTTTTCTGTCCCCCTGGCCATTGAACCTTACTCTTATTCGATGTTAATGTTGATTTATTTTTTTATAATTATGTCTTTCATTTTTCTATTCTTTAATATGTAAAGCACTTTGAGCTACTGTTTGTATGAAAATGTGCTATATAAATAAATGTTGTTGTTGTTGTTGTTGGAGGGGGAGGAGGGGTTGGTGTGCAAAAACTCACCATGGCCGTCCTTCTGAATCCCCCACACCCGGTGATACTGGGGCGGGACTGGTCTGATATTAAAAGCGGTGAGACACATACCACTCCTGGTGTTAAATTGGGCCTAGTTATGGACAGGGATGAGCCATCTCAAGTTGCTTCCATGCCGTGTAATCAGCCAGCAGAGAGAGATAAAGTGGCTGCCCTGAGAGACGTGGTGACTCCCGGACCGTTGCATGCCGACACATCATCCACCAGCGCCGCGTCAGAACGGAAGGAAACCACGCCCCTTGAGGTCGGTGCCGACCCTCTCTCCCTTTTGCGGTTTCAATTTAGAGAGACGCCGGCTTCATTTAAAAGGGAGCAGTGGAGTGACGATTCCTTGAAGTTTGCTAAAAATGCAGTGGCCCTAGTCAACGGCCAGTGCACTAACCAATCAGTGCCACAGGGTCCTCACTTTGTGTTAGAAAATTATCTTCTCTATCGCATAGCTGAGCATGACGGGCAGGAGAGACAGCTACTACTAATCCCACGGACCTTACGGCGGCAGGTCTGTGAGTTAGCACACGCCTACCTCCTAGGTGGCTATTTGGGCACCGAGAAAACCTGGAGCAGATCATGCTCCGCTTCTACTGGCTGGGAATCAATGAGGAGGTTTGTCGCTTTTGCACTTCCTGCCCGGAGTGTCAATTGCAACAAATTCCTAGGAGAGACCGTGCTCCTCTCGTTCCTATTCCCCTGATTGATATTCCCTTCCACAGAATTGGGGTCGATTTAGTTGGACCTCTAGAGCCCTCAGCCCAAGGACACAAGTACATTTTAGTTATCATGTTTTACACTACCAAATACCCCGAAGCTGTTCCGTTGCACTCAGCCATTTCCAAAGCCATTGTACGGGAATTACTAGGGGTCTTTGTGCATGTGGGCATCCCCAAGGAAGTCTTGACGGACCAGGGGACACCTTTTACCTCGGAGACATTCAAGGAGACTGCCAAGTTATTGAAAATAAAGCATTTAAAGACAGAGGTATATCATCCTCAAACCGACGGTTTGATAGAGAGGTTCAATCAAAATCTCAAACAAATGTTGCATAAGGTGGTCAGCGAGGATGGATGGAACTGGGATCAGCTCCTCCCCCTTGTTCTTTTTGCCTATCGGGAAGTCCCTCAAGCCTCCACGGGGTTCTCACCTTTTGAATAACTGTATGGGCGACAACCCCGGGGCATATTTAATATCTTTAAAGAAGGATGGGAAGAAGAGGCAATTAAGCGATAGATTTGATAAGATTCAGCCCCCCTTTAAAAGGCACATGGAAGAGGCTCAAGCAGCACAAGTCCATTATTACGACCGTGGCACGTCTCTCCGGGAGTTCTCCTCAGGAGATCGGGTCATGGTCCTAGTACCTACCTCCCACTCTAAGTTGCTTGCCCATTGGCAAGGTCTTTACGAAGTTAAGGAGAGGAAAGGACTCGTCAGCTATTTGGTGAGTCAACCCAATCGTCGGCCGAGGGAACAGGTTTATCATGTAAACCTGCTGAAACCGTGGAAGGACAGGGATCCTGATCCCTCCTCCAGTCAGCCACGCTCACTCTTTGCTCACACGTCTAGCCTTAACTACAGTGCGGATTTAGGTCCCAGACAACGATAGGAGCTGGAAACAGTTATCCTGTCTGTCCTGGAGGTAGTAAGTGAAAACCCCGGATGGACCTCTCCGGTTGAGCACAACATTGTGACAGAACCCGGGGTTATAGTCCGAGAACATCTGTATCGGCTTCTCGAGGCAAAAAGGGCTGAAGTGGAGCTTGAGATCAAATACATGCTGGAACTAGGTGTAATCGAGGAAAGTCATAGTCCCTGGTCCAGCCCCATTTTGTTGGTCGCTAAGCCTGACGGGAGTTGGAGGTTTTGCAATGACTTCTGTCGGCTTAATCAAGTCTCCCAATTCGATGCTTACCCAATGTCACGAGTGGGCGACCTCCTCGAGAGGCTTGGACAGGCTCAATATTTGACCACACTGGACATGACAAAGGGGTACTAGCAGGTTCCTTTAACAGACTCTGTGAAGGTTAAGAATGTACTCCTAGTACTGATAGCACTCCTAGTGGACACTGTCAGTATCATGTCCTTCAATTTGGGTTACACGGGGCTCCAGCTACCTTCCACCGTCTGGTGGACAAAGTGCTCAGGCCTTATAACTCATACAGTGCTGCCTACCTGGATGACGTGGTCATCTATTCCAGCACGTGGATAGAACACCTACAGCAGGTAAAAGCGCTATTGTAGACACTTGGTGAGGCCGGGCTTCAGATTAATTCCATGAAATGTTTCTTTGGATTGAGAGAAGCCAAGTATTTAGGCTACCTGGTGGGTCGGGGTACCATAAAACCACAGTGCTCCAAAGTAGATGCCATTTTGAAATGGCCCCGTCTGTGAACCAAGCAGCAGGTCAAAGCCTTTCTCGGGTAAGCGGGGTACTACTGCCGGTTTGTGCCCTGGTTCTCATAGAGAGCGGCACCCTTGACTGATTTGACAAAGAAGAGGGCCCCAAACGTTGTGGTGTGAACTGAAAAGACAGGTGCTGCATTTAGTGACTTAAAGCAGGCCCTTACCTATTTTGAAAGCTCCAAACTTTTCTTTACCTTTCACCCTCCAGATAGACGCTTCGGAACACAGGCCTGGGCGCCGTGCTGAGCCAAAGTGTCGATGGTGTGGAACACCCCGTCATGTTCCTGACCCGGAAACTATTGGACCGGGAGACCAGGTACGTGGTGGTGGAGAAAGAGGTTTTGGAGGTTAAATGGGCATTCACTTCGCTGAGGTACCCAATCGCCATATAATCAGCTCTGTAATAGATGTTAAGCCATCTGTAAACTTAGAACGCCGATTCTTCAAAACGTTTAAGGAACATTGAAATATCTTCATAATGTTTAATTATTCTATCCATCTATCCTTCCAATGTCGCACCAGCCACAGCAAGAATACAGCGTGAGACAGGAACAATCCGTGAATGAAGTTCCAGCTCCTGGCTAGCACTGCGGCACCTTGTAGTTAAAGTTAAACTTTTATCTGCATAATATAATAAACATATTGTGCTGCATTTCATCTTAAAAATGATATCGTCATCATATGTAAATATGGCTTTATAAAGTGGCTCAGGTTGTGCAATATTATAACTGTATCGCAAGTTTAAAGTGAGGTGATTGTACTTATAAGTACAAACAATTCTACAAGGAGCACTTGATGGACTGATGGAGTGCATTTAGATTTCTTATGTTGAAATTGTTTCTGAACTGCGAAGTCAGTACAGGAAAGACTCTGAAGCGTTTGTCGGATGAGAGCAGTTCAAATAGCGAATGGCTGAGACAACGTATGCTTGATGCTGTATACCGATAATTCTCTTTCCGATCAGCTGCTGTATGAGCTGTGATTCATGCTCAGATATGGTGATATAAATACTCCGAGTGGTGCTGTGAGAGTAATATGGAAAAAGATGATCCGATGTGGCAACCCCTAACTGGAGCAGCTGAAAGGAGAAGAAGAAGGTGCAGTGAGAGTAACAACGCTAAAGCTTATGGTATTTGGAATAGTTTGACTATTCTGTGGACCATTATATTGTTACAGGTTAATTACAATCAGATGCATTAAACTAATAATATGCGGTTAATTTCAGTGTATTTATAAAGCAGCATCAGGGATGTGGACCTGAAAAAGAAAGATAAACCATTTATACATCGCGATTTGAATGTGGAAATGTTGTTACGCAACATTTTTGTGCATACGCATAATTTATACATGAGGCCCCAGAACTGTATGCAATACTCCAGATGTGGCCTTACTAAGCATTATATATTTCGAGATTAACATCCATTCACATATTCAACAGTTTTTGTTATATAGCCTAACATTTTGTTTTTAGTTGCTTCTATGCATCGCTTAGTTGAAAATGTTTCAGCATATACCCCTAAATCCTTTTCAGAGATTACTTCTTGTATGACAGTGTCTACCATCTTGTATTTATAATTGACGCTCCTTTTGCCCATGTTTTTGCACTTTTCACTTTTCAACATAAAACTTCAGTTTAATGCACTGCGCTTGCAAAATAAAGAGTGAAATAGAAAAAAAAATACAAGTATACAGTATACTCAAAATGTACATCAACTCAATGTTTAAATTAAATAAAATTAAAGCTACAAACTTGTACCTGAAGGAAAAACAAACAAGAGCATTCAGCATAAAGTGAAACTCTGCAAACATGAGTGTGCTGCATCTAATAATTTGAAAGACCACCTGTAAATGGCTTCTGTATACATGGTAGTTCTAAGCATTGTAGGCAAAAATAACATAAAACAATATTTTAGGGATACCGGGAATTGGACAGTTGAATTTAGTCTCTGAATATTTGAAATACAGGGTTTATATTGTTTTTAAAAAAAAAAAAAAAACTGCCCTGCAGATTTTCCAGCCCTAGGCAACTGCTTAGTTCACCTAAATGGTAGAGCCAGCCCTGACAGCAATTAAATGGAGTTTTCCCATCTGGGACTCCAATCCTTCATATAATTATTATTTTTCTATTTTACAGTATTTTTCAATTAGTTATTTGGACTTAACATCATATGAATAAAGAAGTAAATTTACAGAGAAGAGAGGTCACTTGACAATACAATCAAGATGGGGGAAAAAAATTCAATCTAACTCATTCTACATGAAGACTATCATTTTTAAACTTCATAGATAATCCACTGGAAGGGGGAATGAAAAAAGGGTAGTTGACATGATTGGCTGGATGATAAAAGATGGAAGACATAAGCAATTGAAGCAAAAACCAAGAAACAGATGCTTAGAGAAATTAAAGAGCAGAATGTGCTGAAAGGCAGAGAACCTGTTATAAAATAAGAAAAGAATGACTTGATCATCCAAAAAAAATTAAATAAACAAAAAAACTTAAATTCTATAAGTGAAGTGAAGCAAAAGTTAAAATTCAGAAATTAAATTCTGTAGCCTTTTTGTTTTTGAGAAGCGGTTAATGCATTTCTCTAAGCTGAAATGTCATAAGGCAACACTGACTATACTTTTGAGTACATTTTAATCATGTAAAATCAAAAGCCATAAGAAGTAGCCCATTCTTATTGGAATCAATCAAATCTTCATGTAGCATTAAATGACTGTCAGGAAGATTAGTATTTAAAGTAAAGAAAAGAAGAAGTTATTAATGAATCCAAAGTTGCATATCTTTTATTACAACAAGTTTAAGAGAGCCTGCCATGTGCACCAATCACTTCAGCATGGCAAGCCTGAGGTAAATAACAAAGCAACAATCTAAAATATGTATGTTAGGACAATTTGCATAACGCAAGCAAGAGTGACATCAGTTTGCCCAAATTCTTATAGAGAAATGGTATGTATAGCCAAAGCACACTCACAGTAAATATTTTGTATATCTAAAGGTCTCAAAATAGTCAGCAGTTAAACACATTAAAGTTATTTGGCACACGTCTATATATAAAGAGAAGCTTCTCATTTGTAAATACTTATTGAGAACAAAACAAAAAATATTAATTGTTCTTATCTCACCATTCCCTTGGTAATGTTCTGGGTACAAATGGTAGAGAATATCTTAGCTAAGTAGGCAGACATAATCAGAAACACTTTATAAATTCATACAATAACTTTATTTTTTTTAACCGTTATCATTGTTAATTGTTTTGCTATAAAATTTTATCTTTTTAGATTATGCTAATAGGCAGTAATAAATTTAATTAAATATGAGAATAATAGCCCTACCCCTTAGAAAAAAAGTGCATTTTGATTAAAAAATTTAAAAGCAAGATGTGTCAAGGGTTTTTGAAACTACTGTTCCTAAAATACTGTTCATAAAATAACCAATGTAAAGTGCTTGTGAGATTTCCTTCACCAGTCGTCACAATCCCATTGAAGTAAAAGTCCTTCACCATGTTATCTGAGAATTTGGGTCTCTACAGTTATTCCCTCAAAATCAATACTTCTCAAAATCCAGGACAACAAAATGAATTAGTTATCATCTGCAAAATTTGATAGCATTAAGTCATTGTTAAATGACCACTGCGGTGAAAAATAACTACAGAAAAAAAATATATAATAGATTTTTAGAACCATTTCATAATACTGTATTTGAATCTTTCAGGGAGAAACTGAAATGAATAGGCCCTTTGGAAAAAAAGCAACTGGAAATGCTAAAATAAAACCAGCGATCATTCATTTCAGCACTAAAGATGCAATTGTTTCATGCTGGTTTTGCTTCTTACTCTTACCTCATTTTCTTACAGTCCTGATGATTTAACAAAAGAACAACAGCCCAAATGAGAATTGATGTTTATATATTGTGAGTGAGAACGGCAACACCCAATCCCATCCTAGACACAGAGATTCCAATAACTGAAGGTTTTTATATAATAAACTAAACAGCAAATAGCACAAAAATATAATATAATAATAAACTGGCTAATTACTCTTAATGTGAGCCTAACATAAAAGTTTCCCATGAACTTTTCTGCATACTCTTTCTTGCTCACACCCTCATCATCTCTCATTCTTCCATAATCAGGCCACCCTTCCTCTTATCTAGTGGACCATTGTCTGCTTTGATCCATCTGGAACGCCACACCAGCTCCATCTTTGGTTTCTTTGTAGTTATGTACAGTCAGCATTACAGAACCACAGCACACTTATTCTAGCACTGAATGCTGAAGAATCTTATTTATCATCATCACTATTATTGTCATCCTCAGCGCTACATTCTGTGAAGGACTCTAATACCATCATGTCTTCACATAATCCTCTTTACCTCCTAGACATAACTATGTTTCAAGATTTTTACTGTTTATGGGTTATGGGTTTTTGTCAGATCCAAACTCAAAATAAGCACAAAAATCATATCCATTGTCGATGTATTGCACCTAAAATCAGACTTGTACTATCCTGGGATATTTTCTGACATTGGTTATATTCTTTTCGCCAGTACATTAGTTAACACTTTGTATACAACACTTAGAGTGGTAGTTTCCCATGTAATCCCTACACACTGATTTTTTGTTTTTTAAACAAATGGGGCATATAATGCCAAATGCAGACTTTGTGGGCATATCCTCCTTTACCCAAATTTCTTCAATCACATGATGGACTCTTTTTTTTCTTACCATGTAATTACCCAGTTGGCAAATAATAAAAAAAAAATGTATTTGCCTGGTTCTTGTCATGCTAAAGAATCATGCTGGTGAATTAAGGAACTGAAAGACTAAATAAAGATGAGAGAACATGTTGTGGAAAACCCAGCACGCAACGGGTTTAATTAACAGCAAGAATCAGCGCCTAACTAAGCAACTGGTTGGCGTGAAATTGGTTTGAGTTTCAGGCCCTGACTTATTTGGTCTTCTGTTGGCTCCCTCACTTCACATTTCATTTCTGTTTAGGTGCCATTTAAGGAAAGAAATGAAGCAATTCAGAAGAAAGATGAAGTCAATTAAAATAAAAGGAAAATGAGTTAGGGTGGCATGGTGGCGCAGTGGGTAGCGCTGCTGCCTCGCAGTTAGGAGACCTGGGTTTTCTTCCCGGGTCCCCCCTGTGTGGAGTTTGCATGTTCTCCTCGTGTTTGCGTGGGTTTCCTCCGGGTACTCTGGTTTCCTCCCACAGTCCAAAGACATGCAGGTTAGGTCCATTGGCAATTCTAAATTGTCCCAAATGTGAGCTTGATGTGTGTGTGTGCGTGCCCTGCGGTGGTCTGGCACCCTGCCTAGGGTTTGTTCCATGCCTAGCGCCCTGTGTTGGCTGGGATTGGCCAGTGAAACATGAAAAACAAAGATGCAGACTCATAGGACAAGTACAATCACTCAATAGATAGTGTAACCAAAAAGAGTGCCACTGAGCCCCAAAACAACTGACACAATGTTACCCAACACAACTCAAATATTCAAATAAAGGATTTTATTTGCTACCAACACATTTCCAATCAATCACCAGCCAAAATGAACACAATAATATAACAAGCAATTTATTCTTTTCTTCCTTCCTCCAAGTGACAGTTGCCCACTGCCTCCTGACTCTGACATCCCAAGGTGAGGATGAGGACTGCTTCCAGCATCACGGCAAAGGTCATCTGAGGCACTTCCAGGTCATATGGAAACAAGGTCAGTCCTCTCCTGCAGCGCCCTCTGCTGGCACTCAAGAACTCCTACAAGGCTTCATTTCCGGTCACAAATTCCCAAACCCAGAGGAACATTGCTACCTGTTGTGTGGGGGGTGAACTGCTTCTTGCATCCACGTTTACCCAGTCCATCCATTATTCTTCTGTCCCAGATTATAACGTGTTCCAGCCTGGTTAAAGTCTCCACTCCTACCATCCTTCCATTATGGCCTATTGGCTGGGCAAGAAATCATCCTGAGTGGTCTGTCTTTCCTCCACATCCCCTATAATAGACAAATAATACATATATATTGTAGAGAAATAACAAAATAAATACCAGTGAATTTAATGAGTATGAGTATTTATTCTGGGATATTGGGTGAAAGCATTGAATTACCTCATAGCTGTGGTCAGGAAAGATTCCCGCAGACACTTCTAAGCACACTGTGTTGGAGTGATCCTGTGGCTAAAATTCCTCTAAGAGAATGCCTCCTGGAGGGGATAAAGGGGATTTTTCATAATGGCATGTAGTTTTGACACTATTCTCTTTTCAACAACAGCTTATAGTGTGCCCAGGGTTAACCCTGTGATGTAGCTGACTTTTCCTGATAAGTTTTTTCAGGCATTGTTCAACTTTTGAACTCTAGCTGCTTCCAGATGAATCCACAGTGTAGAACAAAACACCGGCAGCTACAGACTGGTAAAACATTATCAGCAGCTTGCTGCATATATCAAAAGACTTAATTCTCCTCAGGAAGTACAAACAGCTCTGGCCCTTAAAGTGAATTTAATTCAACACACAAAATTCATAAAAATAAAAAAGTAAACTAAATAACTGTTAGTGTATATCAATAATATCTCTAAGGTTAACTGGGGTACACAGTTGGCACTGCTGCCTCCCTTCTCCACAAACTGGGATTTAGATCATTTCACGTAGTTATTGCCTATCTGGAGTTATTTGTGTATTCGTTCCATGACTGTATGAGATTTTTCTACAGTTTTTTGGTTTTCTTTCTGCTTCTTAAAGACACGTGTGTTAGGTTAATTCGTGCCACTTAATGTGCTTGGCAGGTGTGAGTGTGAGTGTAAGTGTGTTGCTCCAGAGCCAAAATCCAGGATTGGTTCATGCTTTGTACTGGCAACTTTGAACTGGACAAAGCCGGTGCAGACAGTAGGTGAATAGAACTTTATATTAATTCTATATTAACTAATAGGAAACATCCATTCAGGAAATTAAAAGTGTCCATAAGTTCAAGTTTGCCATAATGTCTATATAGAATATGGTGTACACAGAAAAAATAATTTCTCACTTGCTTGATTACTCAGAACAGTGATAATGAAACAAAACCAACAAAGACACAGATAAACATAAAAGAATAAAATAGTAAATATAATAAATTCATCATTAGATATGGGGGTCCTCCCAGACTGTCTTAAGACTGCTGTTGTTAAACCCCAGCTCAAGAAAAATAATTTCGACCCCTCTGTTTTTGACAATTTTAGGCCTATTTCTACCCTGCCTTTCTTAAGTAAAATCCTAGAAAACGCAGTCATTATGCAACTAAATGATCACTTGAATAAACATTCTGTTCTTGAAAAGTTTCAGTCAGGTTTTAGAATAAATCACAGTACAGAAACTGCACTTTAAAGAAGTAAATGATTTTTGGGTAAATGCAAACAGAGGCCATTTATCTGTTCTCATCCTTCTAGATATGAGTGCAGCATTTGATACCACTGATCACAATATTCTTATAAATCGCCTTAGTCAGTGGATGGGCCTCTCTAGTAATACCTTAAATTGGTTTTAATCTTACTTAACAGGTAGAAAACTCTTTGTTAGTTGTGGTAATTACACTTCAAAGACACATAATATTCTATGTGGTGATCCACAAGGGTCTATCCTGGGACTGCTGCTCTTTTTGTTTTACATGCTTCCATTAGGTCAGACTATCTTGAAGCATAAAATGAGCTACCACAGCTATGCTGATGACACAAAACTGTATTCATCAATAGCACCTGATGGCCTGACTCTCTTGATTCACTGACACAATGCCTTACTTGTGTTTCTGAAGTGGATGAGTAGTAATTTTCATAAAATAAATTAAGGAGGGAACCGAAATCTTAGTGATTGGCAAAAATAGATATAATGAGGATATTAGAAATAAAGTTGATCCATTAGGCTCAAATGTCAAGACAGAGGTAAAGAATGTAGGGGTAATTATTGATAAAATAATAATTAATAATAATATAATAATAATTGACTCTAACCTAAATTTTAAATGACATATTCATCAGATCACTAGGACAGCATTTCTTCACTTAAGAGGTATAGCAAAAGTTAGACCTCTTATAATATTGCAAAATGCTGAGAAATTAGTTCACGCATTTGTTTTCAGTCGGCTAGATTACTGTTACGCAGTCCTCTTTAGGAATACCCAAAAAAGACATCAATCGTTGCAACTCGTGTAGAATGCAGCTGCCAGAATCTCAACTAGGAAAAGAAAATTCGAACACCTCTCTCCAGTATTGATGTCACTAAATTGGTTACCTGTGCCATTTACAATTGACTTTAAAATACTGCTAATGGTTTACAAAGCCTTAAATAATCTCGCTCCATTCTGTATTTTGGAATGCCTGTCATCTAACACTCCAAATCATAACCTTAGATCTTCAAATGAGTGTCTACTTATAATTCTAAACTTAAAAGAAGTGGTGAGACAGCCTTCTGCTATTATGCACCTAAAATCTGGAATAGCTTACCGATAGAAATTTGCTAGGCTAATACATTGGAGCATTTAAAAAAAACTGCTAAAGCCCATTATTTTAATATTTTTATATCTTCATTTTAGTGTAACCCTGATATTCTGTATATGCATTTAATTATCATTTTTGTCATGGCTTCACAATCTGTGCTATGCCCTACTTTCTCTGCTGTTCTTATTCTGTTTTTTTGTGGTGGCGATTTGCACCACCACCACCACCTGATCAAGGCACCATGCAGTCCTTATACTGATGGATTGAAGGCCAGATGTCCACATGACCATCATCATTTAATTCTTCAATGTGAAGCCTGAAAGCCATGAGGACTGATTGAGATCATTGATGTTAGGTAGAATGCCCAGTGTGTTCTGGGTGGTCTCGTGGTTTCAGAACTCCTGCAGTTTTTGTTTTTTATCTCCAGCTATATGGAGTTTTTTTTTGTTTGTTTTTTCTGTCCTCTTGGCCATCGGACCTTACTTGGAATGGTGATGCTAAATTGGTCCTGTTGGGTGTGTGGTAGTGTGTTCCCCTGCAATGTACTGACCCCATGTCCATAGGATTGCTCCCTATGCTTCCTGGGACAGGCTGCAGCCCACCATGATCCTGCGTGGGATTAAGCAGGCTTAGAAAAGGTTATGGTTAGGTATCCATCCATCAATTTTGGTTATAATGATTAGTTGTCTAGTGATCTTACTATCTGTGGGGAGAAACTGTCCCTGAATCGCCTGTGTGAGTACCAATGGTTCTGTACAATTTTATTGAAGGGAGAGTGAGAAAAGCAGCTGTACAGGATGACTGAGGTCTCAACTGTTTGCTTTTCCAAACCAGTGACGGTTATGTGTGTCCCAAACAGAAGGCATCTGGGAATTAGAAAATCCTATAATTCAAATTTTCACAAAATCCCTCTGACAGCTTGGTAAATATTTACATTGCATTTATTTATTTATAGGTTTTCCTCCATGGTCCTGACTCTGGTGTTGCTCCCCATCCAAAGAATTCAAAATAGCCGGTCCTTTTCAAATGAACCCTGTGTAAGTATGAAGGTGTGAGTGTGCACCGCAATGGACTGTCTTGGGATCGATTCCTGCTTTACAACCAATCATGCTGGGCTAGGCTTAGCTCTCTCACTTTCCTGAACTGAATTAAGCATGTTAAGTTGTTATGTTATGTTATGTCACATTGATCAGTGTCAGTCTCTCCCTCAGAGTTCCATGAAGAAAAGTTACAAACTCTGCACATTTGGGTCCTACATCTCGGCTGAAATATGTACCTAGTCATTACATCATGTAAATATATTTAACCCATAGGAATTAAAAATACATGAGGATAGCTGTTTCCACATTCTGACGACAGGGGTCACCTCAGAGTTGTACGGTGACACAGTACTGGAGATGAAATTTTGTGCTTCTTGATCCTGTGGTTTATCCTATCAAATGCTACTCTTCTTGATTCTGAAGACTGTTTCTAAAAACTACTGGGCTGCCCATCACAGATCATTGCAAAATAAGATCACTTTATTCATTTCCTTTTCAATTTTGTCATTTTTAAAGCAGTTCACAGAAGCCGGTCACACAGGCCAGTATTTGGCATTCATCTTAGCCTGGCTTTTTGAAAGCAGGCTTTCTACTTTACTTGAAGAGTTTAGTATAAATGAATATTCAGCCAGATTAAAGATAGATTTCCCTAAAGCTGTATTTTTCTTGTTAAGATGCAGATAACACTCTTCAAATCCTGCAGTTGCAATTAAGGAACCTGGAAAGGCACATGTTCTAAACTTTAATCTTAGCGATCCTGTAATGAAAGACTAAATATAGGCACAAATCCAAGAGGACTGTGGCACCCCAACACTATTTAAGAAACAGTAGATTTTGTATTTTACTTGTCTGTCCATGATCTTTTTTAGTCTTACTTTTTCAACAGCAACTAACATGTAAAAAATTCTCAAAATTGTGATTTTAGAATTACAAACTTCACAGCTGGCATCACCCCTGCAAATACAAATACACTTCAATGTTTAGGCTGCAAAGGCAATTTTAAAGATCTGTGGTCTAGAATCATACAAAAAGGTTTCTGAAAGATTATGCTTTGAGGTAATTTCAAAAATCTGTGTCAGTATAAGATAAAGCAATTTTACATTAAGGCATCTTATTCTTAATTATACTTTAAGTATAGGCTTTGGTTTTACTGAAACAAACTAAGAACATAAAGAAGCAAGTTGCCAAAGCTATTATGTTTTACCCATGTTACTCCATTTGAATTTAGTTTGATTCACCCTTTAATTACGTGTGTCTCATCTTTTCTCATTCATCATTGTCATCCAAATAGATTTAGATGGTAGAACTTCAAAAGAGACATATTTTAAATATGAGTTTTGCATAGCACACAGTCTTGTCCTATTCTTTCTATTTGTATCAGTTGTTTTATCCATCCAACTAATCATTAATTTACTGAACCCAGACATCCAATTTTAGCTTAATTGTATTTACAAATGAAAGCATTTTGTGTTGTGGGACAGGAAAAATATATCTCAGTCATTTATACCAAGCACAATTAAACACCTTATCTTATGGCAGTTTAGGTCATCCCATCGTCACTATAAAATAAATCCAAAATACACCAAAAAGAAATTCTAGATTTTTTTGTTTGTATAACACACAGGGCCTGCACTGCTAAGACAAGGCTCATTTTTATCACCATACCTCCCTAACCCCCTCTTTATACAGTTTATCCTTACTAGGCATAAGTCAATACATTTAATCCACTTACTATACATATTGTGATAATGAATTCATAATATAACACTCTCATAATACAGTACATCCTTAGAATAATGGCCAAAAAATAAACAAATGATATTATTTTTTCAAAAAAATATGAAAAGTTGTAAAGTAATAGCTTAAAAACAATTACATATTTTAAATAGGCATTACCGCGGTGGGCTGGCACCTTGCCCGGGGTTTATTTCCTGCCTTGCACCCAGTGTTGGCTGGGATTGGCTCCAGCAGACCCTCGTGACCCTGTAGTTAGGATATAGCGGGTTGGATAATGGATGGATGAAATAGGCATTAAATATAATACATGTACTGTATACACATTCTTGTCCACTTCTGTTTGGACCAAATACATGTTTCGACTGAGTTTGCAATTGTGATTGTGAAATTCAATGTAAACTGATAGTTGGCATGTTTTAATAATCAAAATTTTACAATTTTGAAAAGAATGGCCAGTTTTTAAATAAATAATTATGGCTTAAAGAGGGTGCATGGTAGTGTGGCCAGAGCGGTTCCTGGGCGCGATGCTGATATGAGCGTTTCTGCACTGAAGTGCACAGGTGTGGGATTGCCCATGTCTGTAATTGATGCCGGGAGCTGTTAATCCTCATGCCTGTGCCACATCCCCATTATAAATAAGAAAAGCACGAGTGTGGAGGTAGAAAAACAGAGAAGAAAAGAGAGGACATAGGTTAAGGGTGAGAGAAGAAGGAAGGAGCTGGTGCAGGAGTGAGCAGGCAGGCTCGCTGTAGTAATGGCAGGCAGCTGGGAAGAGAGCCCTAACGGGGTGTTTGGCTGGCACTTGGGGGCAGATGGATTTATTTATTGAATTATTTTTAACCTCCACATTACATCTGATTTTCTGGATTATTTATATATTGAATCGTTTTGAACAACTGCACTATAGACACTGTTTTGGTTTTGTTTTAGCACCATCCCCTTGCTTTGTTTGGTGTCCTCATTGTCCAGCTCATCCGGTTACATTACTGACAGTGTCGGGTTCAAGAGGCTCCTGAAAGAGAGAAGGAAGCATGGAGCAGGACCTGCATCGTCACATGATGATGAAATGAAACAATGACACAGTATATACACAATATGATAATGTGAAAAATCAGCAAAATGAACACAAATGTCAGTTATTGACATGAAGTGTGCATGCGTTGTTTTAATACTTGGAAGCTTGCAGGGTGAGAAGTGGTGGGAATTGTATTGTATTTCTGAGATTTTTGAAATTTTTTAACAAAACATTTCTCACAGTATTTAAAGGCAGCATATAAATTAGGCACTTGAAATTTGTGAACCTCTTAGGATTCATATTTAACTCTTTTTTTTTAATTAAAATGCCAAACCAACAAAGATGCCACTTAAGATGACCGCCTCACCCCATCAACCCACACACATGCTCCTGTGCCTTCATTTAACTTTAGGATCCATGTCAAAATTGTTCTTTATACGTTACCACCTTTGAATGTTTTTGCTGCTCTTTACTAAACATATTAATGGTAAATAATTCTAGTGAATATCTTCTAATCACATTGCACAAGGTTTCTTATAATTCAAAGGGTAAACATTACTTCAGGACATTTTCCTTTGTATATTGTTATTATATCTAGAGTGGGGGATAGTAGACTATTGCCAAATAAATTTGAAGCTTTGGAGAGCCATGAATCCACATTGGTATGTTTCACTACCCAACAGTTAAGAGCAATATATTCTATATAATATATTCTTACATACTGTTGGCACGGATCACCTCTGGATCACCTCTCTGGACTTGTCTAAAACAGGCAATACCACCATACCACCCCAGGCCGAGAGGGGCAACTCGCACTAACCTTCTCCTCTTCTTTTCCTTCTGTAGCGGTGGGAGAAAAACCCAGCGAGGGCAATTGACCCTGTCCCTTCTGGTCTTCTGGCTTTAAAGCCCACAGCTGCCAGAGTCGGGGAGTCAGTTTTGATTCTACTGAGCCTAAGGACAAAGTTCTGAATATCTTAAGAACCATTTGCCAAAAAGGACTGGCTTATTTGTTTGTAATTATTTGTTACATAGGCTCGCATAATGGCCCTGTTTGTTTCATTCGGGGGACTATAATTAAACAGGGATGACTAAGTTGGCACCCCAATACTTTTTCTGAGATCTGCAGTACCTTATTCTGACCACACTGAATATGTGAGTATATATACAGTATATATAGTGCCTTTAGAAAGTATTTATACCACTTCACTTGTTTCACATTTTGCTATGTTGTAAACTTGTGCTGAAATTATTTTAATTAATTTTTCCCTCATCAAACAGCACTCAGTATTCCAGAATGACAAAGCAGAAACAGGATTGCAGGATGTTCTAAAAATGTATTAAAAATAAAAACTCAAATATCACATTAATACAACTATTCAAACCCATTAGCATGATGCTGCAGATCTGGATGTGGTGCATCCCATTCTATTGATCATAATTGAGATATTTCCAAAAATTGTTTGGAGTTCTCCTGCGGCCATTTTAATAGATTGTACATGATTAGGAAAGCAATATCACTGTCTACAGAAGGTCACATAATTGACAGTGTGTTCCACAGTATGAATCAATTCATGAGGTCAAAGGAATTGCCTGCAGAATTTAGAGAAGGAATTGTGTTGAATCACAGATCTGAGGACGAATACAAAATCATCCTGCTGCAACCTTCATAATTCTTAATCAAAAAAATATGGAAGAGACACATACTCTTACTAGTACTGGCTGCCCAGCCAAACTGAATAACTGTGGGAGAAGGACCCAATGGTCAATCTGGCTGAGCTACAGAGAATTTATGTGGATAAGGGAGAAACTTAAAGAAGGACAATCACCACTGTGATACTCCCTTAATCTGGGCTTTAGAGCAGGAAGGTCAAATAATACATCAAAGGCCACTTGGAGTTCCGAAAAAAGCACTTAAAGTGCTCTGATATAATGGGAAGCAAGATTCTTTGCTCTGATCAACCAAGATTTAACTGGTTGGCCTTAACTCTTAGCTCCACGTCTCCAACAGTAAAGCATGGTGGTGGCAGCATCATGTTGTGGGGGTGTTTTAGGGATAAGGAGAGTAGTCAGAGTTGAGAGAAAGCTGAACAGAGACAAGTATAGTGATATACTTAGTGAAAACTTCCTCCAAAATTATCTGGACCTTAGACTGGATTGAAGGTTCAACTTCCAACAGGACCATTACTCTGAGCAGAAAATAAAGAAAACACAGCAATGGCTTAGGGACTACTCTTTGAATGTTTTTAAAGGGGGTAAGGCAGAACCTGAACATCTCTAGAGAGACCTGAAAATAGCTGTCTGCTGACAGTCTCCTTGCAATTTGACTGAATTTGAGAGGATCTGCAAAGAAGGTCAGAAATCCCCAAATCCAGGTATGTGAAGCTTATTGTGTCATATAAATGTAATTACTACAGTAAGTAATGCATAAAGGGTCTGAATATGTGTACTAGTTTTTTTTTTAATAAATTGGCAAATATTCATAAAATCAATACATATATATATATATATATATATATATATATATATATATATATATATATATATATATATATATATATATATATATATATATATATATATATATATATATATATATACTGTATATTGTGATGGACAGTCAGGTCCCATACCCAGCCAGGACACCCCTGCTGCATATGTTCCGGTGGAGATGCCATGGGCAGCTCAATACCTCCCCCGGGATGCTTGGTGGCAGCCTCCCTGGTCGATATTCATTCCCCATTCTCCCGCATGACTCTATGGGACATGGATATATATATTGTGGAGCCGACCCGAACAGAGACAGGCGGACATGTTAAAATACCACCACACGTTTATTCACAAACAATATTTACAATAATTGGTCACTCAGACCCAGTCCAATGGTCACTAAGACCCAGTCATGTGCACAATACCCCAAACACAGTCCTGGCCACACAATGCCTTGTCTTCGGGCCGCCTCCACACTCTCTACTTGCCTCGTCCTGCTTCCACCCGACTCCAGCCTTGAATGAAGGGAGACGGCCCCTTTTATACAAGACCCGGATGAGCCCCAGGTGTTCCCGGCATTCCTCCTCTAGCCACGCCCTAGCGTGGCGGAAGTGCCAGCAGTCCTCCCGGCAGCTCTCCGGGCGCCGTCCTAATTCTTCCCCCCAGCACTTCCTGGTGTGGCGGAAGTGCTGGGGTAACAGGTCCCAAGGCATTGGGCGCCTCCTGGCGGTGACCACAGGCCCCTACAGAGTGGAGCTTCCATGCCTTGTACCCGTGGCCCCCAGAGCAACCAGGAAGGCGACCCCCACGTGATCCAGGGTGGGTGCAGACCCACATCCGGTCCCTCATGGCATCCCGGCCGGGTCATGGCCCCTGGCATCCCTGACAATATATATATATATATATATATATATATATATATATATATATATATATATATATATATATATATATATATATATTGTCACAACCGGATGGAGGTGGTACCCAGCCGGGACGCCTAAGAAGACAGGAGGAGGGCTGGTGCCTCCTCCAGACCTTGAGGGGGCGACCGCCCTGGAGGCCTCGGGTAAAGAGCTGGGAAGCTCGACCCTGTAGGGACCCGGGGTTACCGCCAGGGGGACCCCAATATCAGGAAGACCCTAGACCTCAGCACTTCCGCCACACCCGGACGTGCTGGGGGGAAGAGAAAATGGGGACACCCGGAGTGCTTCGGGGAGACAGCCGGCACTTCCGCCACACTGGGGCGTGTCACTGGGAGATTGCAGGGAACACACCTGGAGCACATCCGGGTGCTTATTTAAAGGGACCGCTTCCCTGCAGAAGGGACAAGAGTCGGATGGAAGAGTGACAAGGTCTTTGGAGGAGACAGGAGGCGGCTTGAAGAAGAGAAGAAGAGAGAGAGAAGGCATTGATTGGCCTGGACTGAGGGGTATTGGGGCTTATGATCACGGACTTGTTTAAATAGAAATTAAAAATAAAAGTGTGTTGGAGGACTTGAGCGTGTCTGCTTGTCTGTGTCCGGAGCAGTGTTCACAATATTTATATATATATATATATATATATATATATATACGAGGTGTGGCAGAAAAGTAATGAGACTGGCAACACTGCAAGCGATCTGGCAATGCTGCGCTGTTATCCTTGATAGAGCACGTGTATCAGTACCCTCCCATAGCTCAGTGCGAGTTTCAACTCCTTCCGTTAACTACGTGATTTTTGTGACTGCTATTAGCGAAGTTGTGTTTTTGGTTGTGCGTCACGCAAAATAGAACAGCGGAATTTGGAGCAACGTTGTGCCATTAAACGGCAAGTGTGACGTTTGAAAAGTTTAAACAGGCCTATGGGGAACATTCTTTATCCCGAGCTCAAGTTTTTCGCTGGCACAAATAATTTTTGGAAGGCAGAAAACACTTTGAAGATGAACACCATTCAGGGAGGACTTCAACTTCGAAAACCAATGAAAACATTGAATGTGTGAACACTCTTGTGAGATCAGACCGTCTTTTAACATTAAGAATGTTGAGTGAACAATTAAATTTGAACAGATTTACCGTTCATCAAATTTTGACTGAACATTTGCACATGCGAAAGGTCTGTGCCAAAATGGTGCCGAAAAACTGCCCTCTCCATAACAGAATTTTTGACCTCAAAAGGCATTCCTGTGGTTCCCCATCCTCCTTATTCCCCTGACCTCAGTCCGTGTGACTTTTTCCTTTTTCCTAAACTGAAAAATGTCCTCAAAGGACGTCATTTTGGGACTTTAGAAAACATCCAAAAGAGTGTAACGGACATGCTGAAGACCATACCGGTTGAAGACCTCCAGCGCTGCTACCAACAGTGGGAACAACGTCTCCATCGGTGTGTAGCTGCCCAAGGGAACTACTTTGAAGGGGATAACATTGATGTTTGAAAAAAATAAAAACTTTGGTAAATAAAAAATCAGTCTCATTACTTTTCTGCCACACCTTGCATATAAAGACAAAGAGAGAGAGAGATACATACACACATGCATACCCGTCTCTTTGTGGGTTTGTCACCAGTAATTAAATGGAAATTACTTTTTGCGACCTGTTGCAGAAAGTGTCAGATGCTGCTGTACCAGCGCTATTTAAATCTACTGCAAATCCCAGCAACCCCATTAGCACTGCTTCATTGGGCAGCTTTGGCATGTTATCGCAAGGGCTGCTGGGTGAAAGATAAGGGCACTAGTTTTAAAAAGTGAGCCATAAGAAGCCAATAGGATTGTAGTTGGTGTTGTCTTTTTGTTTTAACATTTTACTGAACAATTGTATTACAGTCACACCCATCAGATTACAGTTTTTTTCTGAATTTATGTCCTTGTCTTCTGCCCAGTTGTTCATGTGATTTCATCTGAGTCAGAAATTTGCAAAAAGTTGCAGTTCAGTAAAGAACTGCTGAACTACACACTTTATCTCGGGGATGCCATGTATCTTTGTCTCAGCAGCCAGTCTTGTGCAGTGATTATACTGTCTCGCCTTTCTCACAACTTACATCTTATTTAATTCAGTAAGCACAGAAAATACAGTAACCATGGGCCCTGAAAGTATCCCTACCAGCATCCCTGTGCTTTGGAACCCGTTCAGAAACCCACAGGGAATATTGGGAACTGCAGTGAGGTAGCCCTGCTATCATCCATGGGTGCCATTGGAGGGAGCTGCAGGGGGTTATGCTCCCTAATTCGTGGGACTTCTGATTTACCTGGGAGAGCTTCTATCAGCTTATGCCACCTTTGCACCAGAAGTACTCCTGGGCCCAAGATAAATGGAGCTGCACGACCTCATCCAGGCAAGTTGGAGTTGGGTGTGGAGGATGAATAAAGCTTACCAGGGAAGAGTGATGGGAAAGAAAAGAAAGAGAAGAAGAATTATACTTTGCTTTATGCTATTTTTGAAGCTTTGTTGAATATATTATTATTATTAATAAACTGTTTATATTAGAAATTGTGACTTTGAGGTTGTATCTGAGGTTTGGGGTATTGCAATGCCCCCTGGCGGTCACAGTATATATATATATAGTGAGACTTGCCCAGACACCACTAGTCGGAAACCACATCTTTATAAAAGTCACATGTTTATTAATCCACAAAACACAGTCCCACACACAGCACACAATGTTCCCAGCACCAATCACCTCTATTTTGGGCTTCTCTATCACAGTCCGTGGCCACCTTTCCTCTCCTTATGGGAGCTTCGTCCTGCTCCCACTCCCGACTCTAGCTCCCTGACTGTAGGAAGGTGGCCCCTTTTATTCCCACCTGGAAGTGCTCCAGGTGCCTTGTGAAGTTCTTCCGGAAGCACTTCCTGCTTTGGCGGAAGTGCTGCCCTTTGCACCCGAAGCACTCCGGGCATCCATAGACGGCTCTTCCTCCATTTGGCCGGGTGTGGTGGAAGTAAATGTTTCCCGGGTTCCACGAGGCTTGAGGCGCCCCCTGGCAGTGGCCACGGGTCCCAAAAGATTGGAACTTCTTTCCTCCTCTCCCGTGGTCCTCTCCCAATCCAGGGCAGTTGCCCCTCTGTGGCCTGGAGGACATAAATGCCACCTTCAGGTCCCTCCAGGCATCCTGGCTGGGTAAGGATCCCAGCAATCTGTAACTATATATATATATATATTAATTAGCAATTAATCAGCATATATATATATATATACACACAGTTTTTGGTTACTGGGTTGCTAATTAATGACTATGTTAGAGTGTTTGGTCAAATCAGCAAATGTGAATTTTCAATATCTTTCCACAACTTTAAATGTCTGAAACATGTTGATTAGGGCCATATAAACCAATCAAGTCAATACATCAGAAAAAAGGTACAACCAGATTAGTCAACCAGAAGCATAAACATCAAAGCTGCAACACTAAAACCAAACTGTATTTTTTTATTTTTCTTATGCACTGAATATTTTGCTGTTTTTTCTCCCCCAGATTTACTCTTGTTTTTACTTTTCTTTCCTTCTCTTTCCAAATATTAGATTTTCAGTTGTTCTTTTCTACTTCTATTGCTAAGTTTTTTTTCCATCTTTCTAAAAAACCTACATTTTAATGTACTCTTTCTGATTTTTCAGTACCTTTTCATCAAGCAGACAGGTTTTAACCATAGAGCCTTTGACATCAAGAATCCTGACAGGTTCTCTTTTCTCAAGACCCTCTTCAACAAAGCCATTAAATCTTTATACTTTGGTGCCTTTACTATATGTGTAACATAAGATGTGTACATGAATTTCACTTTTTATTCTGGTTTTGCAATTAATGATTTGTTCATTGCTGCAAATCATATGAAGAATGTAATTTAAAAATAAATTATTATGTCATTATGATTTTCATCAGTAGACAATGGACAGATGCTAATGAGGAATTAAAGGGGCTGCCAAAAAAACTATATTTTTAGACAGGCTGTTGTCCTAACCCTGATATTCAATTCAATTCATTTTACATAGTGAGCACAGACTCGCAGCACTTGAATAAATTTACAGATATAGTACATTAACAGTAAAATGCGAGACCTTACAACATTAACATAAATGAACACTCAAACTACACTACATTGAACACACAGTAAAACAGGGTCATTTCAATATGATTAAAGTAAAAAAATCATGACAATTTAAACTCTGTTATGACTGAAGGATGGTCAATTGACATTGAAGGAGAGGATAGTAAAACCCCACCTCAAGGCTGTCCACATACAGTTGTAGCAGATGAAGTCTTAGTCAAATTCACACACAATCACAGTCCTGATGACCTGGCTGGCCACACCTTCTGGGCATTCTACAATAAAATTGCATGCTGGGCTGGTGCAGATATATTGTTGTTGGTATAAATGAGCCCCCACAGTGTTTCCTGACACACTTCTGCTGAATAATTTGTTACCTCAAAGTACTCAGTGTTAGTGTGTCAGAGGGAGGACATGCAGCATTGTTCATAATTGTACTCTGGTTTTTGTTTTCAATCTCTCCTTCGCTACGACCTACAGGGTGTCCAGAGTGTGTTTTATAACTGAGCCTGCCCTTTTAAGTAGCTTGTTAATTCCATGGGACTTTCTTGAAGTGATGTTAACAGCCCAGAAACCCACAGTATAGAAAACTGTATTGCATTACAAAGTTATAGAAGATGTGAAGGATATCACTTCCCACAAAGGAATGCAGTCTCTTAAAGAAGTAAAGCCTGCTCTGCCCTTTCTTATATACTTCCTCTGTGTTCTGAGACCAGTCCAACCTGCTATTAATGTGGACCCCCAAGTACTTGTATGAATGGACCACCTCTACATCCACTCCTTAAACAGTGACCAGATATAGAGGTTCTTTGGTGCGGCGAAAGTCAATGATCAGTTCTTTGGGTTTGCTGATGTTAAGATGCAGAAAATTTTCTTTGCACCAGAAAACAAAGTTCTCCACCTGACTCCTGTACTCTATTTCATTTACTTTTATCAGTATCCCATATGTGCAGAATCATCTGAGAATTTCTGCAAGTGACATGACCTGGTGTCATATTTATAGTCTAAGATGTGCAGAGTTAAGAGAAAAGGAGACAGGACTTCTCCTTGTGGTGCTCCAGTGTTGCTCACATTCATATCAGAAACAAAGCCTTTGAGTCTCACAAACTGCGCTCTGTCTGACTGATACTCCATTTTGCAGGACACCATAGGCTCATCCAACTGCATATCGCTGAGTTTAACACTTAACAGGGATGGGTGGATGGTACTGGAGTATTTAAAATGTAGTCCTCACAGTGCTGCCAGCTTTGTCAAGTAGAATTTATTCCTCTTTATGTGTGTTTTGATTTCTTTTATACATATGTGTTTTATGATTTTATTTTCATTTTTAACATGTTAATTTTATTTTCATTTTTTATTAGTATTTCATGGATGCCACCACTTTGTGTGTGTTTTTGGCCATATCTGTACTGTTTATGATTTCTTGGGGTTTTTGCCAGCATCAGCTTATATTTGTGGTTATTATAAAAGAAACGTTTTGTGCTAGTTAGTGAATAAATATTTCAGGAAGTTAGAACTTGTACTGTGCATACTTGGACTTTTGATTTTTGGTCATGGATTTATTTATTTATTTGTTGACAACAGATATTTTTGACTTCCCAGTTTAACCTTTTGCTAAGAACTCTAGACTACAATCTCTTTCTTACTTCCTGGTCCTTTTTTACTGCCTTTCCTTCTGAGGCGGTACAATAATGAATGTGGGCAAGAGGAAAATAAATAATTAATAGAACTCAGAGACGGATCAGAGGCAGCCACTGGCATCTTTTTAAATCCTAGATGCTGGATGTGCTTTTAAAAATAATGCATTTGCCTTAAAGAAGCAAATATTTTTGGCCAACAATGGAGATTTCTTAAATGAGAACTGTTTGACTTACCAGATTGTTGTGCTGTTGGGTAGAACTGTAGTTAGGTTGTGGGAAGCTGTTGTAGAGCCAGATAATGTAAGTTGGAGCCAGCGAAGGAGGTGATGCCAATCTGTTTAAGGCTTCATTTAAGCACAGACCTGTTCTCTTTTATAACATGGCACTTGAAAGCTTTGAATTAAGTAACCAGCAAATCTTTAAAGTGTAGCAGGAAACAGTAGTTATGATTTTTGCTCTTATATATAAAATCTCATGAATTTGCAAGCACATAATAATATCACAAAATGTATGATACAATAAGAGTATTCAGAATTGCAGCAAAAATGAATAGATGACTTGCTTTAAATTAGGCTAAAATTAAGAGTAAAATTAGTATGTTTCGCTATGAAGATTATACATAATGAATACTTTCAAAACATCACCAGTAGGAAAAAAGAGCATGAATCTAGTTAAAGTATAAATTGTTTAAGAAACAGATTTTATGGCATTGTACATTGTCACATATGCACACTACGGGAGCATGCGGAAGGCTCAGCTCACGATGTAAACTGGGGGACAGATGATATAGGGACGCAGCTACTAACCTCTGTTCCTCTTCCAGCCCGAAAGTGAAGGAAGACCTCTGCGAAGACAAGTGACATCCAATTCATGTCCACACAGAAGCCCTGCCCCATTTAAAAGAAATAACGCAACTGGAAGCCAGCATTCATTAAGCGGACATGACGGTTGGAGCCAAACTGCACTCAAAGTTACAATATTCATCTTTGTTGGTTTTGCCTTTGTTCTCTTATGTTGCATTGTCACATTTAAAAGAGGATCTCACTGGAACCCCCTATAATTCACCCTGTACTGTCTCTTTTGTTTTCACATCATTAAGTTTTACCTGCAAAACAGACTTTGACCTGCTGAATTTATTAGACCATGAGAGAAGGCAATAAATATAACATGATTGGGAAAAATCCACATTTCAAAAAAATTGCACTTTTGTTTGCCGTGTTTTGGTTCTATGCTCTTAAAAATAATGGTGCCAAAGTGGTTTTTCAGAGCAATGCCATGGGAGAACTATCCACATGTAGGTTTCAGAAAAAAAAAAACTTTTATTTAGATTTGTAACAAGTTCTTTAAATAACCATTACTAGCTGATAACAGATTTGTAAAATACCAATGGGTTCATGACTAGGACTACTGCACAAAGGGTTCATTTTTAAAATGAATGTTTTTCTTTCGGATTTGTATTTATATGGCTCAGAATCTGGTCTGTTTTGATCTGTTGCACACTGCATACATTTGAAATGGATTTTAAATATTCTCATATAAATCAAAGACTTTTTGTTATAGAATGCATGTGACTGTGTGTTTAAAGTGTACAATGTGCTTCATTATACTGTGTATGCATTTCAATATAGTGTATGCATTTCAACAATATTTACATTTCATCATATAGCTTATGCATTTCAGTATACAATATAGGAATTTCACTATGCAGTGTATTTGTTTTATTTGACAATGTATATATTTCACTATAAAGTTTAAGTGCTTCTGTAAGCAGTGTATACATTTCACTGTTGAATGTATGTGTTTCACTATACAGTGTATATATTTCAATATTGACTAGGTATTTCAATATACAGTGCACTTGTTTCACTGTATAGTGTATGCATTTCACTTTTGAATATGTGAGTTTCATTGTATGCATTTCACCATTGAATGTATGCATTTCAGTATGGAGTGTATGTACTATTAAAAATGATTTATGTCCTAAACGGTACCTCATAGCTGCTACATTCCATTTGCTTCTGAAGTTGGATGTCGAAGCTGGGAATGGCATGATACCCAAGTTGACTGCATTCCAGTAAAGCATTTGGAAAAACAATATGGACGCATCCAAGAAAACCTTTGTTGCAGGAGCATAGTAAAGTATTGTGTAGATTGTGCAAAGCACATGGGCCTACGAGCCTGGGGGCCCATTCAGGGCTATATAGATTTTTTTAATTATTTAACTAAAAGAGTGGTTTCACACTCGATGCAGTGGCTTCAACGTTCAATGTCTTTTTGCCATCAACTCTGACCTCGATTGCTGATGACGAATTGTGTACTGCTGCCGATCTTCTCATTGAACATTATACTGTTGCACTGACATTTCACAGGCATTTTCCGCTCACTTGTCATTTCATGCATGTCAACCAAGTCGATTGTTTTCAAAAGAGCTGAACTGTTGCTGATAGATCAATGTGCGCTGTCGTCTATTTCCATTGACGTTTACATGGCTTACATGAGTTACTACTGTCTAGACCAATGACTGTCGCTTCTTGTGAACGATTGTTCTCCAAATTAAAACTCATCAAAAATGACCTAAGAGGCCACCCCGTAGCAAGGCAAACTTAGTGGCCTGGCTGTACTTTCACTCGAAAATTAGTGTGCCAGACAACTTGACATGTCAAACATTTTTGAAGCTTTTGTGCAAAAGAAGGCACACAAGCGAGTATTTTAAGGTATCTGCTGTGGCAACCCCTTATGGGAGCAGTCGAAAAAAGAAGAAGAAGTGATATTATAAGTAATATGATTTGTGACTTGTCAGTCAGTTCCATTTTTGTAAGCTTTAACAGTTTCACATATCTGTAATCTGTTTTATTGTGTACCTTAGTATGTCTTACTGTGCATTAGTGTCACTGCTGTGAAGATTTGTGAGCGTGGCCACTTTATGATGTCCATTTTCTCAGAACTTGTGTAAAGCGGGTCGATTGTGCAGTAGTATCCTGTCCACCGGTCTTGTTTTAGTTGTTAGTTGAAATTGTTTCATTTTATAGCACAGAACAGTTTCTACTTTCTAGCTTACATTATACTTTAATAATCTTATTTCACAAAGTTGTCTTGGAAAAGTAAGCAGGTCCACATCTTACATATATTTATGTACTACCCACACCTCCCACATTCCATTCTCACTATTTTTTTATTACAGTGGCTGTAATAAAGCAATTTAAAAAGTTGTTTCAAATTTCATTTAGAAAGCTGGTTTGTCTGTCACCAGCGTGACACCACTGCCCAGCCGGCCCCTAGGATCTAGTTGCGTATAAATTACTAACAGTTATGCTAGACAGGAGGGGCCCACCTCAAGTCGCTGCACAGGGGCCTTCAGCAAGCTAGCTACGCCACTGCTTTGCTGTGCTTGCTTCAGTGGAACAAACAGCTATAGATAACAACACATTACATCTCCAAACACCGTAGCAACATGTCCATGGATAGAAGTCACAGTAGATACAAATAGACAGATTTGCTAATAAACCGTATAATACTATAGCTTTCACTAAAGGTTGAGGTGTACATTACCATTTTGGATTGACATCATGATCTGAAGTCAAACCAACTCAGACTGGGCAGACCAACCCTGAGTTTCCGATTTGGAAATCTTACTGAAGGGGACATTCCAGTCGAAAATTCTGACTACCCATTTCAAATGGAACACAGACGAAGACCAGGCTTTCTGGATCTGTTGAATCCTGCTAGGCAGCCTACTGCGACTTAAAAATATCTGTTTTGTTACCAGATCAGGAGCCTTTTCAAAGCCCAAAGAACCATTTTTTGCATGCAAAGAACCCTTTCCAGAATTAAGTGATCCTTTACCAGGCAATAAGAAACCACACAACCATTGAATAACTATTAGTTTTTAAGAGTGAGGCCTGGGTTCAATCCTGCCCTGCCAAGACATGTATAACGGTTTATTGATAACTCTACACACGTTCTATCTAAATAGGAATGGGCTTGTATATGCATCTGCTCTACTATTGACTGGCATCCCATCCATGGCTGGATCCTCCCTTGCAGCCAATATTACCAGAACAGGGCCTGCAATGAAACGACAATCACAAAAATGCAGGGATTGATGGTTAGATGTTAATTGAAATGAAGGATTAGTTGCTGCAACCTGATTATCAGAAAACGTGCTTAGCTTTGCTTAACTTATCAAATTACTTATAATTATTCCATGCAACATTATGTGCACCTCTGCTTGTTTTTCATAATTGCAGCCATAAAATGTAATTGCATTTAGTCCTTTATTAGTAATGATTATCCATCATTTTGAATGGTAAAATTATTTACTTTTTGAAAGTAAATAATTGATGATTATTTGTTAGGGAGAGTTTTTTATGGTGTGTTGAATCCACCCATTCTGTATACCACAATATGTGACGCTTGGTAGTGACCTTAATTTTTCCTTGAGCAGCCTAAAAGTCATTTGGAAATGGGCCAGCGCCCTGTTAAACCTTTTTCCATGTTTCCTTGCATTAGTGCACAACACCCATGAACTGAAGACGCGTCTCAAACGGCACGTTTAAAGCCCCGCTGGTTTTCTGCGTGTACACTTCAGTAGGTGACCGAGACACATTAGCAATCCCGTGCTTGAACGGGAAGGCTCAGTGTGGGAGCTGATGAGATCCCTGGCACAGAGTCCTCTTAGAGTCCGAGGGGAAGCATCCTGCCAATGCAGTCCTCCAGGAGGCAGCGTGCCACTGTCTGACTAGCCCGCGGCAGGCTCTCCGCACAGGTGAGTGATGTGTTTATGCGGATCCCAGGGCTGTGCTGGGATCCTCACGTGCGCCTCCTTCCAGTGCAAACGGTTACAAAGAGACGATTAGAAAGCCACCACTGCAGTCCGAAGTCCCGCGTAGCTAGAGGTAACAGGAGGGAGCGTAAGGGTGCCAGCAGCTGTCCTTCCCAGCGCTACACTCCGGAGCAAGCGCCCCAGAGGTAACGTAACAAGTAGCCGTGTTTATCAGTGCAGGCTCTTTGGATGGCCAAATGTGTATCAGTGCTGCCACCCGCTATCCGTTCGCTTCGGTTTTAAAATTTGGTACGGAGAATAAGTCAGAGCTTATCCGGCAGCCAAAAGATGTAGCAAAAAGAAAACATGTACAAATTGTGACAATCAATAGTGCGTGCGAAGATTCTATTTGCTTGCATTATTTGACTGGTCAAGTAATTGTAAATAACCATCTGCCATTATACCATTTGTACAATCCGCCGCTTTTAAGGAACGGAAATATGCTGTATATATCCGACTCAGAATATTTTGTCGTGCGTTGCCTCCTTTGTCTTGAGTTCACGTTGTCTTAAAATTTTAATCACATGCGATTTTCTGCAGCTTATCTTACTGCGAATTTATGCATCGTTTTATCCTGGCATACGAGTGCGCGTCTGAATAAAAGCAAGCTATAGAATGAGAAATGTTAAACTATTTCAGTTATTTGAGGAAGATAAATTATTATTCTTTCAGATCCACTTTGAGCTTTATCGGAGTGCCATAGTGCGTGTCTAACTGGCTATTGTTCTTTAATGTGCAATCAGAGCTTCAGATTCATTGGAGTATGTTGTGTGTTTACAAGTATTAATAATAAAGTGTTTAGCAATATGAATTCAAAATATAAATATCACTTCTAACTGAATATCCACAAAGAAAGTGTTAATATTGCTATACTGTACACACAGTCTAAATGTATGTGGTAGTTATGAGCCGGCATCCCATGCATTAGAATAGATCAGCGATTATGGTCAGACAATAACAACATGGAAAAAGATGAGCGACTGGATTTACCCATTCAGTGAGAGAGCCGTCACATATCAAGCTATAGGTCGGATTTATATCGGAAGGTCGAAAGATGTGCAGGCCTGTATAACCTTGCTTTTTGCAAGCATTATGATTAATATCTTCGAATACAATGCTATTAATGTCATTTTGTTTGAAACTTTGTACATGCCACCTCCATCCCCCTGCTGTCTCGTTATATCTCTGGACATGCTTCTCACGGAGTAACTGCGAAAACACATTTACGTACAGTATGTGGATGACAGCAGATTCATATTTTTGTGTGGGTATTTTTTTATTTTTTGGTTTTTAGGCAGATTAACTCGCAAATCATTTTATATTAGCGTGTGTCGACTGTGAGGCTGTTCTCTCTATACGTTACAATCTGTTTACCATCTGCACGTTCTTCAAGTCTCTGGACTGGCTCCGGTTTACTCACACTTCATAAGGACATTGAAATTAAATAAATCGAGAAATGTACTAAATGTACGTACTGTACGTGAGTATGTTTGTGTTTGTGTGGGAGTGTGTCTGTGTGTGTGTTTGTGTGAGGAAGACGTGGAGAGAGTACGTGCCCCATCATGGACTAGCGTTCAATCCAAAAAGATGGTGCCTGAGTTATGCCACATAATGCTGCGATATGTTTAATTGGACAATAAAAATAAAATATTTTTATCATGGCGAGCAACCAAAGTGAAGAAAGAAAGCCTATCATATCATCTTAGATGGAGCAGGAAATTTTGACCTAGGCAACAATTGACCGGATTCACTTTCTCTTCAGAATTTCGAGGGCCTTACAAATATAATTCGCTTTCACCCTCAAAATCCAGTTATTGAAAATTATTTCGGAATTTGACGGTCACAGAAACAGAGAGAACGATGAAATAACAAGTTATTTCTATTATCCATGAGATCTCATAGATTTCATGCAACTTTTTCTTGGTCGTCTGTCAGTCGAAATTGTGATAATAGGTGCGTGCTGTCTATAAAACGTGAAGTCTTTTATCAGTAACATCCCATACATACATGTCACAAAGATAAAGACGGTCTGAAATCTCTCCCTCTCTCTCATAGATAGATAGATAGATAGATAGATAGATAGATAGATAGATAGATAGATAGATCGTTTATATATATATATATATATATATATATATATATATATATATATATATATATATATATATATATATATATATATATATATAGCTTATTATAATGATTTAGAATTAATATGAAGTACGATAAAGTTTAAGTTTGTTATTAACTAATTATGAGTTTAAACGTTAATGTTTAAAAGTCGTATTCCCGTTCACGTTATTAAATTCTCGAGGGACAACAATAAGTTCTAGACCTCCACTTTGCCTGTTGTAAGATATTCACGTATAGGTTATGTCGTAAGAATTAACCATAAAATGTGATCATAATTGAATGTGTAGACTCAACAAAATGGGTAGAGAAAAAATAGCCAATGGGCGGATAATTCAACATCTTTTTTAAGTTATAAACTAATCGCAAAGTCTCTTGAGAAATGCTGAAGACCAAGACTGTAACATCACACAACTTTTAAAATAAAGCAATATCCGTACTTCCTAATACAGTAGGGCTAATATCACTCAAATGTCAATCCATCCGTCCATGTTCTGAAGGCACTTATGAGGACATCAGAGAGCCGAAGTCATTCACATCGGACAATATTACAGCAAGTTCAAGGTCAGATTTTTTTTATTCAGTAACAGCGAGTTAACCGATACTTTATTATATGTGTAACTTAGCCACTTTTCCGATTCTGTCATTTATTTTTTTGTCTATATTCACCTCGGTGCGTGGTTGCTTTGATTGTATTCTAATTTTACCCTTTCTTCAACTTAATTTTTTTGTATGAAACGTTATTTCAATTGCCTGGAAATCCAGGTTAAAACCCACTTTAGCAGTTTTTAAACCATCCCAGAAAACCAGTCGTAATCGCTATTAAAATACTATTTCTTAAAAACAACTGTTTGATTACTGATGATTACAAAATGCGTAAATGCATTAAAGCTCACGGAGTTAGCTTTAAATATTTTCAGTGCTATTATAAGACTTTGAGAGGCCATGTTGCAGATTGACTCGTTCAAAATGGATCAAGTGGTTTTAAAAGGTGGAGCACAATGAACATGCATCACCACCAAATGAATTACATTATACTGTATACACACAGCAAGTGAGAATCTTTAGAAATGCGTCCTGTGCAGCGGTGTAGCCCTGAGCGCTCAGAACGGCTATAAAGCACAGCGCCACCTGTTGACAACCAGCTTGTTGAAAAGCAGACAGGGTAGGATGATATGAGGTGAAGGAGTAGATTCTGCGCTGCCTTAGTCACATCTTCTATTATGTGCACCTTGCGATTGTACTATACTCTGAAGGTGCATTGCTCTATTGTTTTAAGAATCATTGACATTTGACTTTGTTCTGAGCAATCGGAGACAATGACTCGCTGCTCATATTGCATTTTACAGACATCATGACCGTGACCTTTATTGTAAAGCTCTCATGATGCAGCTGATTTCATTTACTTTACCTAATGCTAAATGGAGACTACGTGATTCTTATGTGTGGAACGAAGCCAAGAACCGACCGCAGTCTGGCTGCACGACTTAGAGCCCTAAAGAGGATAATTAAGGAGAGGAAATTAGACACACAATAGCACCCATGGGAGCACGGCAGCATCCTGGAGTACGGCTTGTGTCTGTGGAGAGGACAGGATAGGCACAAAATTAAAGAACTTTTAACCTTCAGCATATCCATCCAGAACCTATTTGTTTCAAAAATGAAAATAAAACGGAGATCATTACCCATACAAAGATCAATCTATTGATCAGCTGGCTGGGTAGGGGTGTTAATGTTTTTGTTTTTTGTTTTTTTTATAATAACACGAACCAAGGGATTCTCTGTCATCGTCCGTTTCTGTGTTATTTTCTTAAAACTGCTTGCTGACATTTGCGTCTTTACTCCATTAATAGAAATGCTACATCATGTGTTCAAAATACCAACGAGAAACTCAAGAAAGCGGGGATTCCATTCTCTCCATCAGACGTATTCCTGCAGTTCGTTTCCAAGGAGACGTGCTCTTGAGTAGTTCGCGGCTTGCGGGGGCTTTCTTCACGCGTACGCGTGCTCCTCATCCCCCGTGAGTCTCTTGCAGTGAACCCACAACAGTGAGGAGTCCGCCGACACCGGGGAGCGGATATCCGAGCAACAGGACGCATAGCAGGCGATTCGGATTTCTCGTTAAATTGATTTCTTGCACGCAATATGAATGGAAGTTGGAAGGAAGATGCTGGGATTTTGGAGCTTCTTGGCACTTCTTAAAATAAATCCGTAGAGGCGAGGTCTCCCTTATCCGGGGAATGCGAGGGGGATTGCGATTCTACTTAGATTATGAATTACCTGTGGACTATATTTTGTTTAATTGAAAGTCAGTAAAGGACAGTGCTGAATTATCACAGCTAACCTGTTTGGAAAACGCGGCCACGCGGCCACAGGTAACCTTCATATTTAAATTGTGAAATCTCTGGAGTCGGTGCCCCAGAGTATGGAAACTCTGTTAGTGGCATGCCTTTCGTACTCTATTACATTCATGACGGGGCCGGATCGTTGGTTAGCACAGCCAGCACAGTGCTGCAGGGATCAGGGGTTCAAGTAATTATGTGGTGGCACTTGGCCCACTTTCTGGGTCCTTCTCCGAGACATGCATGTTAGGATCACTGGCAAGCTCTAAACTGTATATGTGTGTTTCAGTGTCCTCTGTTGTGCCTATCCAGGGTTATAACAATACTGCACTTTCTGTTCACTAAAAGGGGGGTCTTCCTTATATCCTTTCAGCTATGGTCTGAAGCGCATGGTGAGTTAAAAGCAAGTGATTTATAACAATTTAAGGTTTACAATAATTATATCCAATGCTTAGTAATTAAAAAGGAGTAAAGGAGAGATTGGGCAGCATATTGCCATGAACTACCTCAGGATCCCATATAATATTTCTTAAAATGTGTTTCTGTTACTTTTTATTGATTTTTTTCTTTTTTTGACTTTGTAAATCAAATTAACTGTGTACCCCTTTAATCAGTTTAAAGTGTTTCTTATAAATAAGCAGGTTATAAATGGATGGATGGTTGGATGCATGATATTCCTAATTTTAGATTCTGCCGAAAAATAAACAGTATTAGTAGAACTAGGTTTATCCTGAATCTTCACAAATAACAACTGGCAGGCCATGTGGCTTAATGGCTCCTGATCTGCTCAGAAAGCTATGATTAATCCGCAACTATGTCTCTCTGCGGGATGCTAAGTGCATCATGTTGTTCACCTGAGCTTTCACTGTATCGTAAGTCTCCGTTGATTATTTGTTTGAGTAAAGTGTCCCAAAAATTGCTTTTCAGTTTTGTACAGAAAAAAACCATTTTGCTAATTGTTATAATTATCATCTGTAAAAATGTTGCCAAGAAAGATCAGTAAAATTATAAAAAGTCAACTAAAAGTACAACTTAACAGAGTCATAGTGTGCTGCATTTGGGTGGACCCAGAGTGCCCTCACAAGTGGTTGTATTTAGTGCATGGAAGCAATTTCTTTGTACACTCTTTTAAAATTCCATGGCGTGCAACATTATTCAGTCCCTTTGAAAGTCATCATAATTTTCTGCAAGACAAAAGATTTGTAAACATATTTATCCATTCTGCATTTTTAATGTGAACTGTTATGCTGTAGCAATACATTTCCAAAGTCAAAATAAACCATTTTCTGTTTTCTGTAAAGGCTAGTGTTTGCATGAGTTTTTAAACCTCTGTGCTTTGGAAGCTCCAGGTTTACACAAATGTCAAATCATTCACAAAAGGCACAAAGGTGACAGTCAATTGACCATAATCAAACATATTTAGGTTCTACTTGTGAGTCCTTTATATCTCTCTGGATATAAAAAGCACCCTTTGTAAGGGTCATTGTCTTTGTTGGGCAATCACTTTTGAAAATTAAGACAAAGGAGCATTCAGCTGATGTCAGAAACAAAGTCAATGCGAAGAGTTTGAATGTCCCATTAAGCACTGAATCCATCATCAGACAGTGGACGGTTCATCTCAGCACTCAGACTCCTACTAGAACAGTCCATCCCTCAGAACTAAACATCAGAGCAAGACATCGACTGGTGAGAGAGGCTAAAAAAAATCGAACTGTCACTCTCAGAAGTCTGCAGCAATCTTTGGCTGAAACTGGAGTGCAAGGATCCACAGTTTCAAGAGCTCTCCATAAAACAAGTCTCTATGGGAGGATAGCAAGAAAAAAGTAATTTCTTAAGAAAGTCCACATAAGAGCACATATGGCATTCACCTCAAAGCTTGAGAAAGACCCAGTTAAAATGTGAGAGAAGGCTTTATAGTTAGATGAGTACTTTTTCTCCTTACTTCAAAGGGGTATGTGTAGTGTAAAACTAACACTGCCTAAGCCTCGAGAAACACCATACCTATGGTGAAATATGGTGGTGGCAAAATCATGTTATGGGATACTTTTCATGTGCTGGGTCTGGGAATCTTGAAAGAGTTGCAGGGACAATGGATGGACACAAATACTGTATAATATTGTAAGAGATCCTGTTCTTGTCTGCTATGAATCTACAGCTTTGGAGATGATTTATCCTTCAGCATGACAATGACCCTAAGCAGTCCTGGAATGGCACAAAAATAGAAAGGTGAATGTTCTGGAATGGCCAAGTCAAAGCCT
The DNA here is from genome assembly GCF_016835505.1 of Polypterus senegalus. Classification (NCBI taxonomy): domain Eukaryota; kingdom Metazoa; phylum Chordata; class Cladistia; order Polypteriformes; family Polypteridae; genus Polypterus; species Polypterus senegalus. Next base: position 115,307,145 of record NC_053166.1, read on the forward strand.
TGATCTTAAACCTATTGAGAATCTGTAGCACTATTTGAAAACTGCTGTCCAGAGGTGCCATTCCTCCAACCTAGAGGATCTCTATAAATTCTGCCAAGAAGAATGAGTAAGAATTACTCCTGAACAATGTGCAAAATAGCTACATACTTAATCTAAAAAAATCAAGGCTGTTATTGGTGCAAAAAAGTTCTTGACAATGTATTAATGTATAGGGCTTGATTACTTATGCAAACACTAGCTTTTGAGTTTTTCTTCTTCAGTTAAATATCTACAGAAAATTTATTTTGACTTTGGAAGTGTATTGTTACAGCATAAGAGTTCACATTAAAAATACTGAATGGATAAATAAGTGTACAAATCTCTTATCATGCAGAAAATTATGATGACTTTCAAGGGGATTGAATACTTTTGCATGCTATTGAAATGGTTCTTTAATGGCACTTTACGGTTCTTTACTGGGTCTTGTGGTTTCTAGTGGAACTGCTGCTTGACAAAGCACCGTTTCATTCTGGGAAGAGTTCTTTGCACATTAACTTTGAAAAACTTCCTAATATGTAGAATAAAAACTGAAATCTTTAATTATGGTAGGTTACCTACACAGATTAAGAAAACCTAGACTTAGCCTGTGTTATTGTATGCAGCAACAGTTCTTTTAAAATCATGACTTATTAGTATTTCATAAATGTGTTACCACCTATTCATGGTTATATGGAGCTTGTTACAGATCCAAATAAATTAAGGTTCTTTGTTGTACCTGGATGGGTTTTTTTGGGAGCCAAACATGGTTTCCCTATGGCATTGCTCTGAAGAACCACTTTGGCAATTTTTAAGAGTGTAAAAAGGAAGCATGATTTGTTCAATCAGGGATCTATGAGGACCAATACAAGGTTCTCCATTTACACTTGACTAATCTGGAGGGAAAAATGTTACAAAGCTGAAATCACATTCCGATGGACTGATGTCTTTGCAGTGTGCTACAGATATAGGTTTCAGCTCCCCATGGTGCTATCCTAGAAAAAGAGTTCTGAAAATGGATAGCTAGATGCATGTTTGCTTGCAAATTTATAGTTATGTTTTTTAGTTGGCAAGGATCTGATTGAGTGAATTGGAATCTGGCAGGGTATGGAGTAAATGAATAGCCTAATAACATCCAAATTAAAGACAGTAGAACAACACACTGTTGGATGGAAAACCTCCTCTGTATTTAAGGGGTGTTCCAGAAAGAAGAAATAGTCAGACAGGTTATGGCAGCCAGAAAGGAAATCTCCATTGTTATCCTGTGTACTGCTGCACAACACATGAAGACTTTCAGATAGCAGGGGATAACTTGCAAATAAGCAAAGCAATGACCTTAGAGTAGTCATTTGTACCTGGACCTTTATAAGACAGAGACAGAGGACTGTCTACTGTCAGCCTTGATACTCTGTGAAAGCATTTTTGGTGCTGGAAGTTATGCTGGGAGAAGATTATGGAAATGCTTTAAAAGCAAACTCACTGTAGCATTTAAAGTCTCCTCCCAGCTACATCTAATCAAGTTTAAAGTTAAGAGGTAAATGAAGTGAAATGAAAGTGATTGTGATAAATGTCATTCTCCCAGATTCTTTCTGGGCTGTCCTCTAGGTTCTCTGGTAGTTGGCTCTGAGTGATCATGGGCAACTAAGTTGTCCATCTCAGGGCACACTTACACACACACAGTCACTGTTACAAACACACTGGGCAGATTAAGAGTTTCCACTCAACCTGACCTGCACTTCTTTGGCATGTGGGAGTAACTAAAACTCCTGAGGGTGCTCAAGTGACCACAGAGAGATCATGTAAACTTTGTACAAAAAACACCACAGGCTGTGTTGAAACTAATTTCCTGCTACTTTACAGGTTTTATTTGTCATATTCTATTATTTTCACGTTTCAATTCATTTAACAGTATTATATTAATTTATATCTATTAGAAAATCAGCTTGAGGTTTATGTTCAGTGAATGTTTTAGAGCCAAGATAATATATCCTGAACAATATGTCCATTTTATATAGGGCATATGAACAAATATAAGTGGATGGATTGGCCTGTTACAAATGTGAACAAAATGTTGTTGCCAGTAGAGCAGAACTGTTGTCTTTAGCACTTTATTCAATTAAGGGTGGCTTTTCAGAAAACTGCAGGCAAACAAATGTGTAGGCAAGTGACTTAACGTAGGCGTTCGACAGAGAAAAAGCTCAAAACATTAATTACTTTCAGTACAATATTTGCATGTTTTTACGCTCTGTAATTTGATGATGCATTTAATTTGATGATACACAACAGACAACTGTGCATTTATAGCAATTGTGAATGGCAGAATATAATCAGGCCATAAATTAGAAACTCACACACTCCAGTGTTATCTTTATAGCAGAATAACAGGAGATCACTTGGGTAGTGGAGAAACTGTCTTCAAATCTCACAAAGGTAATTTGCTTTATTAGCTTATCGGCATATACAAGAAAACTGGCAGACTGAGCCAGCCAGGGGGTTGTTTTCACAACTGGGCAATGGTTTTGGTGTCATATTTTTTATGAATTAATTTAAATTGTTAGTCCATTGTTTTTTTGTTTTATCAAGAGGTGAAGCCACATGTTAGAAAGTGATAAGCATCTGGCTGACTTATATTAGAGCAACTTTGCACAATGAGCATGAACCACCAAGAGTTTGCTTTTTGCTGTGATATTTGTTACATAGTGATGCAGTGATTAGTGCTACCTTATCTCAGTTGCAGATTTTTATGTTTGAAACATGGGTTGGGACATTGTTTGTGTAGAAGTTGCTTATTCAATCCTTTCCTATGTGTTACATCTCAAAGATGTACATGTTAGGTGAATTTGTGACTCAGACTTAGCCCTGTATGGATAAACATGAGTTGTGAGTGAGCTCTATAATGGCAGGCGCTCTCATCAGGGTAGGTTTACTCTTCACACCCAACGCTGCCGAAATAAATATGTACTCCTTATGACCCTGAACTGCATAACTGATTTAAAATTTGGTGGTCATTATTATTAGTTTTTCTTTTTTCTGTTTTCATCAGGTTATCTCATGTCCTTTACACGTATCATTCACTTTTTGTGTGTATTTGCCTTTAGTTGTTAACTAATGCTGAATTTGGCATTCTGCACATCTGCAATCTACACTGTGTAATGATATAAAGAGTGACGCTAATAAATACACATTTTGTAGCTCAGAGTGCTGTGCAAGTTGTGACCATTTTTCTGTTTAACTGGACTCAATAGGCAAAGGTTTTCAAACATCAAACTGATAAAGCACTTCACACATCCATAAATAGAAGTACACATAGCAATGCTTGGGCTGCCAGAGCTATAGTCATATCAATTGAATTAATAAAATGACAAGCATAATAATAATAATAATAATAATAATAATAATAATAATAATAATAATAATAATAATAATAATAATAATGCAATTTTATTTCTATGGTCTCTTTTTAGATGTCTAAAATTGTTAAGTAAACAGTTCAATATGAGTCCTTCCAGTTGTAAGAAATGGCACAAAAAATTCAAGAAGAGCTGGGGCTCCAACAGGTGAAACATGAATTTAGAACAGTCGTGATAACGTCCTCTCAGACGCAAGTCCAATCATGTACTCTCTTAAGATGGCAGATCTTCTGTTTTTGAGTCCTTCCAGCAGGATGAGGTGGATCTAAGGGGGAGTGCACAGGAAGTGACATCATTGGCAGTACAGCCATCAATCTTCAGGTCTGTGCTGGGAGTAGGAGAATACACATTAGCACACAGTGCAAACCCTTAAAGTAGCAGGACATTACCATCACCAGGGGCCTCATGTATAACGCTGTGCGTAGAACTCGCACTATAACATGGCGTAAGCACAAAAGCCGAAATGTGTTTACGCACAGAAAAATCCAGATGCAGGAATCTGTGTGTACTCCAACTTCCACATTCTTCTGCTACATAAATCCCGATCAGCGTGAAAACTAACGCTCGTGCACGTGCATTATGTAACGCCCCAAATCCTCCCAGAATTACGCCTCTTTGAATATGCAAATGAATATATATCGCCCTTAAACTCAGCCTTCTGTGAAAAGACAATGGGAAAAGCATGGGGGGAAATATAAGAATTTCAGCGAATACCTGAATAGTGGAGGCAAAGGAAAAACATACTATTTGTTTAAATAAACCGTGGTGTAATCAACAAAAGGAAGTTGATCGAGTGACATAGCGTGTTGGAGAAACTTGAAAGCTCACATTCACAAATCGCACAGTGCCGGAAATAAAAAAGAAGTCACATATCAAAGTCGCCGTGAAAAGCCGAGTTGTAGCCCACTGTCTGAGTGTCATATGAAAGCTTATTAGGGTACAGAGAAAAAAAGGCACACAGTGGGGAAAAAGCACGACATCTCGAAATTTCCACTTTAATCACGTAGTTTATTTTGTCATTAAAGTAGAACATCATAAACTTCTTCTTAAATTCGTTTAATTAACCAGTTTCTCAAATCACATCGTAATTAAAGTAGCACGTTAAATGCTTTGTTTTGTATTTGATCTTCTATGTGCCTATGTGTGTGAATCACTACTTGCTTCTTAAACCGGCTCTCTTACTCCAACTGGACACAGAATCCATTACATTTGTGATATTACAGCTCTCTGAATAACTAAAATACTGAGATGTATACGTGATGTCATTTTCATGATGATAGGAGTTAAAGCACGTTATTAAACATGTGTTTCACTTCGATGAAATAATTTATTGCAGCAGTACTCAGGGGCTCTCTAGGCTTGTGGTGGCACTGGGCAGAGGAAGAATCGGTGGCTCCTTCGCCCGCCAATGTCAGTAGGGTAGCTTATGCACGGTGGATGGCCTCGACATTCATTTGTCGCTGCGTTTTTAGCTGTGTTGTTATTTTGTTTTTCTGTTTTATATTCAATATATATTGGCGTAGCCGCCACTGCAGTCAGTGCTTTTCTTTACCCAAGTAACTGATCGCCACACAATCAGCTCTGTAATAGAAGTTAAGCCATCTGTAAGCTTAGCGCTGATTCTTCAAAACGTTTAAGGAACATTGAAATATCTTCGTAGTACATGTTTAACTATTCTATCCTTAACGACACTCCCAGTGAAGAATATACTGTAGATTATTTAAATGAAGTTAAAGCTTTATCTCTATAATTTAATAAACATATTTTGCTGCATTTCACCTTAAAAATGATATTGTCATCATATGTAAATACGCACTTTATAAAGTGGCTCAGGTTATGCGATATTATAACTGTAGTGCAAGTTTACAGTGGGGTGATTGTACTTATAAGTACTAACAGTTCTACAAGGTGCAATTGATTGAGTGCGTTTAAAGTTCTTGGGATGAAACTGTTTCTGAACCGCGAGGTCTGTACAGGAAAGGCTTTAAAACGTTTTGCAGTGGCTGAGACAGCGTGTCCTTGAAGCTGTATACCGATAATTCTCTTTCCGATCAGCTGCTGTACTCCTGTGATTCACACTCAGATACAGTAATATAAATACTCCGAGTCATGCAGTGAGAGTAATATGGAAAAAGATGATCCGCTGTGGCAACTCCTAACGGGAGGAGCTGAAAGAAGACGAAGAAGAAGAAGAAGAAGAAGTGAGAGTAACAACGCTAAAGCAGTTATGGTATTTGGAATACTATGGCTGTTCCCTGGACCATTATATTGTTACAAGTTAATTACAATCAGATGTGTTACACTAATAAACAATATGCGGTTAGTTTCAGTGTATTTATAAAGCCGCGTCAGGAAAATAATGAGTAACCACACAGGAACAGTAGCACTGCTTTGACGCTGGGTGCCACCAGTCTACAAAACAGAGCGCAGAACTTGCGTACGACAAGGCATGAGGTACCGTGGAAAAGTGCGTGGCTTTACGCCAAGTGTAGGTTTTATACATCGCGATTTGAACGTGGAAAAGTTCTTACGCAACATTTCTGTGCGTACGCACCGTTTATACATGAGGCCCCAGGTCTTTTAAAGTGCCCCCTATGTAACACATTTTAATATAAAACATTTCTAATACTACATACAGAAGACCTGTACTCTGTGAGCATCTTCCTCCCATATTTCTTGCTAACTTGCGCTTTTTCTAAAAGACATGTGTGTAGAGTATGAAATGACACTATTTGGCTTATTAATTGCTGTTTGGCCAAAGACAAATTGGAAGTCCGGACTCTTTTGGGTCAGTGTGAGCTTAGGACAGATAGATGCTTTTGGAGCTTCTGAGAAGGTTGAAGAGACAAAATGTTTAGTGAGAGGAATAAGTACTAAAGAGGATGTTGGACCATTTAGTGGCCTGTTACTTAGGGTGGGAGTGAACACATATCTGTGTGTAATACGTTAGGACAGAGAGTCTGAGATCCTTCTAAAGAAAGTGAGTTACATAAGAGGCTTTGGTCTTAGTTTATACTTAGTTTGTATTAAAACATTTTTATGAATACAAATTCAAAAACAGACTGTGTCAAGAAACCCCAAGAAAGAAGTCAACATAGATGAACACAGCTGTCAGCTAAGGTTCTTTCAGTTCTACTCCAGATGATGTAGGAGTCTTCAGAGGTTATGAGTGGAAGGCTATGTGGAACAGTAATTCAAAAGTCCTAGGGCTGAGAAGATCAGCAGCTCTGGTGCTATAGGGCATCCAGGATCCATCATTTGTGAGATCTCAATATGCCAATGTATGATAACATTTTTTGAAACATTAGAAAGTATTTTTTGAAACAATAAACTAATCAGTATCTAGCTAGGAATTTTGTCATTCCTTTTCTAGAAGTCTCTAAAAAGCAAAAACTTTCTTAACCTTTCTTCCAGCTGTATAAATCCATATGCTTTCACTTCTGCCTTCTACTAAAAGCCAGAAAAGTCTCACAAAACCTAAATTATGTTCCCTCCTGCTTTATGTGTAATTCTGCTTTATGTACATGCACACTGCCACCTGCATTTGTCTCCTCTATTGTTTCTGTTTGTAGAGTTATATTTTGCATTTTATATATTAGGCCATTCTCTGCTACTCCTATTTATTGTATTTATTTATTTATACATCATCTTATTATTTTATTGCCTGTATATACTTTCCTGACCCCATTCCCCTTCTGTAACTGTTACACAAGATTTTCACTATGTTCTCACAGTGTATATGACAATTAAGATCTAATCTAATCTAATCATCAGCATTGCCAAAGTATTACGCCAATGTCATACAGTATTATGTCTCTTCTAGTTGTTGGGTTGCCAGATTTGCTAACTGCAGTTGATGATCTTGTTGCCTGATCATGTTACATGAATATACATTTCTTTACAGGTTACTTTTACTGACTTAGTGCTGATCTTCCAACACAGTCATGCTCTCCCCTTTTTGTGACTGCCAATAGCGTGCTTTCTGATAAGGCCTTTGCTGTATGATGGGTGAACCAGTGTGACAATTTCAGCCAGAGTCTCTGTCCTATTTCTTTCTTCTTCTATTCTGTAGTGATATGTAAAGAATGCAATATCAGACAGGGAAGCTTTTCTTCTGTTTGTGAGGTTTAAAATGTGCCAACATTCCTTATTTCTCATTGCCATCTTCTATGCATTATACTTCTGGATGGCCATTCTTTGGTTATCAGCTCTCATGCACACAGAGCCCACCTGTATGACTAAAGACAAAATCAAACCTATTTGATTTTATGGAAGAAAGTCACTGACTAGCTGGATTGATTCACAGAGCATGCATATCACATATGGCGACTGGCTTCACATTGTGCCACCCACTGCCTCCAACTCACAAAAAATATGTAAATGAAGACTATGACTGAAAATTGCTGCAAAGGTTGCATTATGTGACGTAGCCTTTAGGAACTGTATCAATTGATAATGGGTACTGCAAGAAAAGTGATTGAACTTTTCACTAATTTTGGATGGACATGGTCTAAAAGACAGGTATTGGGTTAAATGTTAGATCTTAAAGTTATAATTTGCTGTTCTGTTATTAAGTTAAAATTACTAAGGTAGTGCACGCAAGGAGAGGCTTAAGAAAGATAGATTCCACTGTACTAAGTTTCTGAGATGACTGTGAAATCTATATTGTCTGTTCTGTACACAAAGAAATTAAAAAAAGAAGATGATATTTGGAGCGATATTAAATGACAATTCAAATGTCCCGCTTGTCAAAGTAGTAACTGCTCTAAGCAGCACTTGGGAGTAGTTTCTGTTTCCATCTTTTCATGTGAAACTTTCCAGAAAACATGCATTTTATTTATTTGAACATGCTAAATCCATACCATTGTAAAGACTGGTAATTTCTCAACCTGCTCTTTCATTTTCAGCATTCCAACTTAAGAATTTGAGGTGTGAATGGTGACAAGCCATGCAAACCAGCGTGGGAAACGTTAGGGCACTAACTGGGTGAAACCCCATTTAATGTAGCAAAAGAAAGTAATGGATGCTTGATTGCACAAAAAAACAAAAGATAATGTTGGCTGTTGTAGCCCAAATGCTGTGCTCTACATGAGTAGGTAATCAGACAAATAGGAGCTCTGTCACTGTTTAAGGTTAGGTCCTCAAAATATGCCAGGTCTAAATGGGATGGGACTTGTGCAGGAAGTTGTTGGCAGGACTGGGCATCCTCACTGGGCAGTTTCTCTGCGCTGTGGGCAATGGAGAAGTTGTACGTGTTATTTTTTTGGTAGGGTATTTTTCCTGGCACAAATATGTTCTTTGTTTTTTAATCTTTGTGTTGTTTTACACATTTTATTTTTCATGTTGCGATATGAATTCAGTTTTTGGCTTTGTTTGGAATGTAATATGATGTTTATTAATATATTGTGTTGTTTATTAGTTGTTTTACATGTCTGCAATTATATTAATAGTATTCATGTTAGTTTTGGATGTTTTCCTGCCCTGTCTCCTTTATGTTGAGCCTAAGAGGGCAGTGCCACCTGTTGGTGCAGCTATGGAATTGAACCAGCCTTTTTGGCTTCGTGATTTTAGGAATCTTTTTGTATTTGGATTTACCGGCCTAGACCCTTTCTAAGGTATTGTTCATTTATGATCTGGATTTTTTGCTTTAGATTTCACCTTTTGGGCAAAAGCTCTTTTGTCTTGCCTTGCTTTTTGCATTCATTTATTTAATTCTTTAATAAATTTTAAAGAAGAACTTCACTGATATTAGGACCAGAATCTTTACAGATTTTCTCTTGTTTTTTTGGTGTGTATTGGGATATTTTTGAATTTTTTGATCTTTAAAAGCCTTAACCTCATTTTTTGGGTCTGTGCAAGCCAGAAGCTTGTCTTTTGAATGTGGAGCTTGTCTGCCTAGGAGAAGACATATCCAGAGGGAACTTTTTTTCATTTTGAACCATGCACCCATTTTTGAAATTATTGTGTGTCAGGAATCACAATAAAACTAAGAAAACTAACTGACAAAAACAAAACAAAGAAAAAAAAATCAAAAGGCAGGAGCAATGTCAAAACTGAAATTAACAATACTTGTCCTTTGCCAAAATATAACTAAGTAGCAACCATAACAGATTCGTTATAGAATTATTCAAAAACTTAACTGGTGTAAATGCTGCATTATCATCTTAAATAATGATTTTGTGATGTCTGTGCCCACCACAATGCTGATGATCACTTGAGTACCAACCAGCAATTTCATTATGCAAAAACATATAAAGCCATTAAACTATGGGCACAAAATGGTACCATTCATGATGAAAAGTAATTTCCAAAATGGTGCCATAATTATATCACCATTATAACAATACATGTACATAAGTATCAGAAAATAAAATTGTTTGTGTACAATTACAACAAATGCCAAGAGAAAATGAGCATTATAGCACCCTTGTGCTGACTGATTGATGTGTCCATTAGGCTCTCTATCTGAACAAGCTTTAAACTGTGGAAATCATTTCCAACACACAAGTTTCTGTTCATTTATTACCACTTACAAGCTGAAGCAGGTCAGTGTAAGCTGTCTGCAGTTTTGAAAGCAAATTACTCTCTGATTAAGAGATTTGTTGCAGTAAAAGCCTGCCTCCTCAATTGTTTGTTCCCATGTATATTTATGTTCAACAGTACTCATGGCATTGAAGTAATCACACCTTTAAAACAGCTCATGCAATCTACTGATATTAATTGATTTTAAGCAAAATTTTAAATAGCACTTTGTATTACCAAAGCATTTAAATCATTCTTTTGTGGGTTGTCTGATTAATTTGCAGGTTGGCAGGGCAGCACAAGGATTAGGTTTGCTGTCTCACAATTTTGATTCATTTTCAAACACAGCTTTTATGTGTTTCAAATATACATATATTTTCTATGATGGACTTGTTTGTGTATTTCAGTTTTCTTCTATAGTTATAAATAGTTTGGTTTGGGTAAGTAAAGGACCTAAATTGGCACAGTGTGAGAATATGCCCATGAATGGACTGGCATCCTTGGGGTTGTTTCAGCCTTGTGGTTAGTTCAAACATAGCAAGCTCCATGTAATAGAAGAAGAGAGTTCAGGGTTGGGATTGATAGATAGTCGATTTGGGTAATCCATTTATATCCATATCACTGCTCAGCTTTCTTCTCAACAAAGGCAAAAAGAATAAAGAATTGCTGGCAGGATACATTTTAAAGAAATGTGTTCCTTTCATCATGTTGGCAGATTTGCAGAGGCTGATGTTACATTACTTGTCACTTTGACAGTTCAATACTCTAGGGCTAACAGCAAGTAGGATAGTGCTCCTCATTATGTTGACATTACAACAAAACATACTTTTAATCAAGTATCCTTTTAAGAGTAATTTATGGGTGAGGACCAAAAGAGCTAGCCCCACACAATGTGGATGGACAGTACCCTCTCTGGGGTGGTCACTGTCTTTATGAGTAGTGGCACAAAAAATAAGATCCCGGAGGACACCATAGTAAGAAAGTATGGAATTCTGAAGGGTAGTTTTGCTGTGGCTTCAAAAATGCCAGAATTGTGGAAACTGAGGGCCGTCAGGATGCTATCACTCTTCTTACCGTCTGGTACTACTCTTGACAATGGTAGAGAGACCATGGTTATCTTTAAGAGGAAAATCAGTATGGAAGTTGGAAAACTGACCCCTTTTAGTAATTGTGATGGCACATAGGTGTAGGTGTCCACAAGGGGCAGCTCTAGGCTGGCAGTTCTAGGCCTTTGCATGGAAGTGATCTGGGAAAATGTGTAAGAACAGTTATTGATTAAAGAGGGGAGTTGGATCAAAGCCACATTTCAGGGAAAAAGAGATATCAAAGTCTTAAAAAAGACACAGAGAAAGACAATGAGAATAAGAATGGCTTGTTATGTTATCAGGAGGTGGTAAATCGGAGAGCCATCCTGTGAGACCAAGCCACTGGAGAATCAGGCTTCTTGTTTTTACACTGTTTGATGTGACATTTTTCCCTCCCATTTTTATTGCTTTGAATAAGTGCTCAATGACTGCTGGGTTTGCAGTATGTTTGTGTTGAACTTGGCTTTTCAAAACCAACATTGACTTGAGCAACAGAAAATTACCATTTGTTTTGAAAGCAAATTCTAAAGGGTCATCAGAAAAAGTAACAGACAGCAATACATGAGAAATGAAGGTCACTAGTACTCAAAAGCATGATTTTGATCAACATTCTTCCTCAAAAATGTAATGTTGTCAATGCCAAAAAAGTATTTTTTGCTGAAATTTAAAATTGCTAAGATTTAAGATGTTTAGAATCACTAAGAAGTTTTACCAAAAATTCAGACAAGTTACTGAGTGTTCTGCCATCTTATATAGGAGGAGTGTGATGACATCACAAGCTGTAAATGGTGTTGAACAAAACCCTTTGATTTTACTTCTAAAAATCATGAAATTGTTTGTGAGTTGTGAATTTCACCACCCTATGCAAAACACATTAAAGTCAATGGTGAAATACAAAATGAACTAGTTTTGAGTAGATTATAATGGTACAATTGACTTTTAAGCGTCCCTGAAGGCGAGGGAAACATTTTCCATCTATGCTAGACTGATTATGGTGGCCAAATATATGACTTGTGCTATGAGGCAGCAGTAGTAACCACTGCACCACCATTCCACCATAAAATTAAATATCAGAACAGTATAATTTCTTGTAGATAGTGGCAACAGGAACAGGAAGCATGAATTTATTGAGGTTTGGCTCCAACAAGATGCATTTGAGATAACAGTGATAGAATTTAATATCAATACATTGACATTTATTGCAACCAATTGAAGCAGGAAGCATGAATTCATTGAGGTTTACAAACCAACACCCCCGTCCCATACCCAGTGCATATAAGAGGTACAGAAAACCAGAGGGAGAGCAATAAAGAGGGACTGCCAGTGGATCCATCTAGTCCCTGGAAGCAGCAATAGGAGGCTGGAAGTCTCTGTTGATCCCGGACTCATTCATTTGTATGAATGTCAGTTTACTAACCCTGCCTACAGCACTGAAAGCACGCTCAGACAGTAAGCTGGAGGTTGAACAACACAGAACTTCCTGTGCATACTCAACAAGTTTGCAGCTTAAATACAGGCTTGTGACGCAAAACTCCATATGGTCATTGGTGCACATAGACTTATGGGCATCAATTTACCTAAAGGTATTTACTCACCATGCAGTCCAGCAGCTAGCAGTGACTGCTGTTAGTGACAACCTGTGTCTGACTGGGTCATTGAGGCAGGAAGAAAATCTCAATATATCTTTCAGATTTCCACCACCAAGGCTGCTACTGCCAGCTCTCTGATGGGCATGTGGGGAGGTAAGGAGGTGGTGAGAGGTATTAGGGGTGTTCTCAAGCAGCTTGCTGGTGAAGATGGGAACAGAGGTGACACATCCGGCATGAGTGGCTACAGCACTGTGATGTCACACTGGCCTCACAAACCATCATGGGGCACTGGAAAAAAAGGTGTACCTAAGCCTGCTGCACATGGTCACCAACAAACCAAGCAAATTCATTGTGAATCATGTGACAACCAATGGAGATTGTTGCTATAAAGAATGTGGTGGCCGCTGTGCAAACAGCAACACAATGATGTCAGAAAGCACAACAAAAATATAAATAACACAAATAATAAATATACTTAAAAAACTAATTCAAAACAGTTCAGTATTTAATGGGTTCCTGACACCAGGGGTCAATTATACTACAAGCTATATGTGATTAATTTATGGAATCAAAAAAAAACTTTTTATGGGATAGCTCTCAAGATATTAAGACCTCATCATTTAAGGGTTTAAAATGACAAAAACACTTCACTCTACAATTAATCGTCACACTTAAATAAGTTGGATATTTGTTACTGATTGTATCAAAGGGAAACTATTAGTGTATTAAAATGCTACACAATGTTTATAACAACACCCTTAACTTATGAGTGTAAAAGTAAATTATTTAACTACTTTAAGGCATAATTATAAAGGCAAGTCTATTCTACTAATAATTTGTAGGCATTTGTTAATCACACTATATAGAGATGTCGTCATACTTCTTCTTCTACTTTATTTTATGACCCAACTTACAGTCAAAACTACCACTAATACTGATTTATGAATAACTACAAGTTTAACCGACTTTGTGAAATGAATCTGTTTCTCAAAAACTCCTTCATATGGTGAATATTCATAATGAAAACGTATGATTACCACTCATTTAAATGGAAAAAATGTAAATGTCGCCTGGACCCCAAAAAAAAAAAAAGATCCAGATTTTTGTTCAATTGACAGAATTAGTTTAATAATAATATTAGTAATTAAAACCACTGCCAATAGGACACTTGTCCTTTATTAAATGCTGTTTAGTAATCTGTTTGCCTATACTGTTATTACTTCAAATTTCACCTACTATATAACTGCCGCTTGGTCTTTCATGGGTTTTTCAAACTCATTCATGGCCTTTTTTTGGAGCAATTATGTTCAAGATAATGTGAGAAGACACGTGATCAATATACTGTATGTGACACACTGATGGACCCATAGTGAGTGCGGAATCAGCTGTGAGAATGACTTGTCACTAAAATCCAATCCCACCTCAACCTTCCAGACTATAGTGAGGTACACTTGGAATGAAGGTGAAGATAATCTGGTTTTAGCAATAGTGGAGCATATTTGAAAATTACCCCAAACTCACTCTTTGTAAGTATGAAAATTAGACTGCATTTTGATTGGTAAGACAAAAAGGGTATTAAATGATTCATACACCTATATTTTCATAAAGGGGTTGTTTGTAATTTAGAGGAAGCCTGCGTTGATAATCCAAAAGTTGCATTATTATTTTATTGCCATATCTCAAAAAGACTATAGAATACTTTTTTGCCTTTGCTTTCAGTAAAGAAAACAAATGTAAAATGTATATAATAGCTTCCACATTATAAAATTCACAATAAAAAAATCTACTTAATACTGTAATTATTAAAATGTTTGTAATTCAGTAGTCCAACTATACTGACTTGGATGTTACTCAAAGGCTAAATTCCGGGAGGCTGACCAGAGGTTCTCAAGTGACAGCTCAGTGAGTGGAGCGCGTCAGAACCAGAATGTCCAAAAGTGGCTAGCTGTCAACTCAGTGAAGATCACCACATTACTCACAATGAGCTGGAATGAGTTTAAACACCGTTTTTTGTGCCAGCTACTAAAGCAATGTAGGACAAGGTAAAAAAGGCACAGCCAAGACATGTGCTGCAGCTTGGATGATTCACAGGAGGAATGGCACATTTTCAAAGTCACTGCAATATATTAAGCCAGGCAACCACAACTGAATCTACATAATGAATCTCGTCTGATCTAAATATACATTTCCTTACATCTTGCCTGAAAAAGGGGCCTGAGTTGCCTCAAAAGCTTGCATATTGTAAACGTTTTAGTTAGCTAATAAAAGGTGTCATTTTGCTTGACTTCTCACTACATTCATAATGGCTAACACAGTACAACACCCTACTACTACAATAAAAACCAAAGAAAGCAAAGAAACATCAGTTTTCTCCATTTTTTTTATCATGGTATCTATCTTTTAGAAGCCTTTTATTTGATGATTTCTACAAGACAGGCTGAATAAGACTTTCGGTTAGTTCAAACACAATGAAGTCCAGTTTTTCCATAACCATAAACAAGGATAAATGATCAAAGCCATAGGTTCAAAGACCCTTGAGCAGCATGTACATTTTAACTAATAAAAACTACACATTTAGTAACATAAAACAAAATATGAACAACACTGAGGACAGAAGATGGGAAATATCTGCATCTTAAACCATCCTTTAAACCATCTGGATCCTTAAACCATCCATCCTTTGTAAGTGTTAGTGTGTAAGAATTTAAGGTTCACACTTTATAAAATAGCACTCATGCTAAAAGCATCAATGGCTTTTTATTGGATATTAGTTCATATATTATTTATCTATCTATCTATCTCTTAGTAGATACTGACCACTTATTTTTTTCATAAACTTTTGTAAATTGGGCCTCTCTTGTAGTGTATGATGTTTCCTGAAGTGCTGCAGTTTTAGAGTTACCAGTTTTTGGGGAGGTAATACCTGCCTTATAATTGAGTGCAAGATGATGCTAAAATATTCCTGTTATGGGTATATAAATATTGTATGTAGAAGGTGGACAAACAGCTAAACATTTGTAGAAACAAAGTGTAGAATTGTTGGAAGACAAACAGGTCAATTGCACTAACCAGATACTCATGAACATTTGCACTGTAGTTAAAGATGACTGAGGCCATTCTCTCTTTAACAAAAAGGCTGGGTTTTGGTGATGTTTATTTGTGCCTTGAAGGTGGTGTTTTTTCAAGAATGTAAAGTAATAACATAACAGTTACCAAACAAAAGGATGACATTCCATCTGTATCACTCTTTTGGGGTCCTAAATTAAGAATGTTTCTGTACTCTGTACATGTGCGTATAATGACCCCATAAACCAATCATAACTGCAATGTCCCATCCGCTTCATTCTTTAACAATTTTAAAATCCCATAGTGCTTTCCAGGCATCCTCCACTCCATGTTGTAAAAGGGGCTTCCTAATATTCATGTTAAAGGCACTTCCCCATATTTTCCTCCTTTGTCTTTAAGGTCACAATTCACTTTTAAGATTTTTTGAAATACTGGGTTAGATTCATTTAATTGAGGGAGTATGGCTAATCACATTACACTGGCACCAAGCTGTTTCTGTCTCTCTAGTGTCTAGTCCTGCTTTGTCTTTTTTTGTAATGCAGTTATCAGAACTGCTACAGAATTGCAGATATGGTCCCACTAAAACTCTATTCAGTTAGAGCATAATATCTTAATGTATGTTCAAAAGCTTTTGCAGTCGCATTTTTAATTGGATATATTTGTCCAGCTAAACCTTTTACACAAACATTGTGCAGCTCATTGTCTTCCATCTAATATTTATTAGTAAGAATGATTTCTGTGTACCTGCAAAAAACAATTTGCTCTTATTTCCTTCAGTTGCTCAACTGTCACCTGCAGAGTCCTCCTCACGCCACACAATCCATTTTGCCATAAATGTATTTTACTATACATTCTTTTAAGTTCATTGCTTTTTGAGAAAAGTTAAAAAGGGGAACATTCGTAAAATAATAACATAGAAGCTATGCATTGATCCTCTCCATCCAAGGCAGAATTTAACCCTGGGTGAAATATCAGGTTATTCTGTTTCAAACAAACCAAAGTCACTGATTCAAGGCTGACGTTTGTCCAGGAAGTTTTAGAAGGACAAGATCTGACTACAGATGAGCTGCTAGTAAAACTCAAATCTATTTTTAGACAATAAATTTACATCCATATTTTTTATTATTAATATTGTTGAAGTTGCCCACAGTAATGTCCAATAATCTTAGTAAGAATTTAAACTGTAAGAATAATTTGTATTTGTTTTCCTTTACAGGACCGCCCAATAACACTGCCCTTCATCATCCACCACCTCAAGAACTTGACCTTGAATGATTGATTAAAAAGAAAGAGCATCATTATGGAGAAAAAGGCCTCCAGCATTCAGGCATCATCTGAATGATGATGAATAACACAGTTGAACAAAAATATGTAAATGCCATCATTTCTTTCAATAATAATGAAGGTTTGAATTGTGATATCAACTCCTCTTTATATAAAAGTCATGAGAGTATACATAATGGGAATGATGTCAACTGCCAGACTAATGGTAGAGGAGATGCATGTGCTGCTGTTAGTATGGTTCCCTCCAAAGTCCTATTGAAAAAGGATGAAATGAGCGTGGACACCTCCCAAAAAACTTCATTGGGCAAGAAGGCAATGCAGGTCCAGCCTGAGCCAGATTCAATAAAAGCAGTTGTGTCAAAAGAGACAGTAGTTTCTAAGGCAGAGGAGGATGGATGCTTGGAAAAAGAATCAAAACAAGAAGAAGAAAAAAGTATTTTGAATGATTTCTGTGTCACAGGTACTAGCCAGTTGAAGCACATGCCACTGGCTGAATGTTCAGCCGAAAATCAAAAACTAATTGTGAGCACAAGTCAGAAAGTGACTGATCATAAGCTCAGAGACTCTTTAATGAAGGAAGGTGCAGAAGGAAACACATTACCTGATGAGCCTAAGCCATATCTGAACAAATCTGAAGAAAACAATCAACAGGAAATTGTATTAAGCAGCCAGTTGGTTGGTGGCACCATGGCTTTAAAAGCAATAAAAGGCAATGATTGTATCATCAGTGAACCAAATCAGGAAGGTATGTATGGTTGTAAAAAGACAGACAATGAATCTTCATCACATGCAAGCCATGACATCTCTAGACATCTAGAAATGTCTACAGTGGCTGTAATCAAAAATGATGAGCTGATTCCACACATGAGCAAAAATATGAACATTGACAAGTCAGCTGTAAAGGTTGCCTTATCCACCTGCAGACATGATAAAAATCCGTCAGTCAGTGCAGCCTCGGATTCTGAAAAGGCTGGAGACCTAGTCACAGAGAACATTCAGAAAGAGACAATGCATCCAAGAGAGTTAAAACTAACCAGCATTTCAAATCACAATATGATTCCAGCAACAAGCCAAAACACACAGGAACAATCCATTGAGTCAGGGAAAATGGTCAGTTTGTCTAGTATTGAGCAAATTCAACAAATGAACTTAGAGGCGCAAGAAGTGAAGTCTTTAGCTGTTTTAATCGGCTGCACAGTGAAAAATGAAGACAGTGAGAATATCCCTTGTTCTCTAATGAGGACAACTCAAGCTCCATCACCACTCAGACAGCATGTTGAGATTCAAGTCTGCTTGGGTGTACCATGCAAGTCAGCAGCCACCAGCCCCATGACTCCTCCTGAAGGCTCTCCTGCTTTCAACTTTCCTTCCTATGACATGAACTGTACAGTGCCCATTGTTCCAGTTATTAAACCCCCCACTAAGGATGCGGAATTACAAGTGGGAACACATATAGAATCCAAGTCAGTTTCCACCACTCCCATGAGTTCAGGAAGAAAGTCACCCCAAGCTCCTTATCCTGAAATTCACATAAAAGGAGCTACGGAAGATGACCTACCTGAGCCAGTACGTGAGGTGAGGTGGGATGAGAAGGGCATGACCTGGGATGTTTATGGAGCCTCAATGGAAGTGGAGGTGCTGGGAATGGTCATCCAGAAACATCTGGAAAAACAAATCGAAGAACATGAGAAGCAACTGCCCCCTCGTCATCCAAATCCAGCATTACAGCGAGGCGGTTCTCTGAAAGCTTCAGAGGTGACAACTGAAGAGAAAAGACAGCAACGGAGTCTCCTGCAAATGCTAATGCAAAACTTTCGCCGACCACAGTGTTGTTCTAGGCGAAATACCATTGAGTGAAAAAATTGTTCAAAGAGGTGAACACACTTTCTTTTTATTCAGACTATTATGTACTCCTGACTCATTCACTTCTTTCCACTTCTCTGACATGTACAACTACTAGATGGCTACGATACAGCTTGAGTACATTTTATGTGAATCAATATCAGTGTTTTGTATTTTAACAAAATTGAGTGTTTTTGCACCCTGTTAGCATTGTTTTGCTGTGACCTTTATTGTTGCAGAATAAACACCACCTGTCTAAAGTCTCTGATCATAAATAATAAATAAATATGCCTAATGAGCAAAGAGGTTATTTATTGGCTGGTTGCTGTATAACTGCACATAATAAATATAACCAAACTTTTGCAATCCATAGTCATGGATTTCAAAGTTCCTCTTTTCTCACTATTCACTACTTATATTTCTGTTCCTGTTTGTTCTCTATCAGGATGCATGGCCTCTCGCACATCTCTTATATATGAATGAATTTCTTTCTGGAGTTAAATAGCAGCCTTCCATTATGAGTCATATGCTTATGTGGATGTAATCATTGTGGAGACCTAAAAACCTTGATTGGAGACAAAGTTATCTGGTCTATTTATGGTACAGATGAAGTTGGAGAAGAAATTAAGGAAATGTAACTCAATGGAAAATGGTCTTATCATATTTAAATGTTCCTTGTTGGGCGAGGAGAGAATACATGAAAAAGTGGACTTTAAAAGCAAGAAATCATTCATTTCATTATGCTTATTTAGGTTTAGTTAAACTGCATATTTTTTTATTCAGCTCTTAAAATCTGCTAGTGTCAGCTACACTTTAACAGCATGGAGTTTGTTTGAGCTTCTAGCATCAGTTTTTATGAAAGTTCCATCTCAAATGCAAATGTAATCTCTCCTAGGTGTTGTCAAGTTTGTGTCTTGCAATTTGGCTGTTGTAAATTGGAACACCTTTTAATTTACCTACATGATTATTATTTTTGTGCTGTTTTCTGTTTGGCAGTTTAAAAATACATGGAATCAATTTCTTTATTTGGTTTTAAAGTCTGAGGTCATTTTCTAGTACAGTACTTAGCTATAGTTTGTGTCTTGCCTACCACCATCTTGATTTTATGGGAATTGTTATTTTGAGGAGCATTTATACATAGTTTCCATCCCTGTTCCTACCATATCACATCAAGAATTTATGACATGTGACGTTACCATTGGGACATTATAAAGGTCAACATTGTACACTTTCTAATTGTCTAAGATTCTGGATAATCTCCAAAAAACTTTCTCTGTTTGAGTGTTATGCAAGATGAACATAAGGTTTTGAAACTACTGCGAGTATCCTGGAGAGTGATTTTTTGTTAATATTTTGGGCTTTGTACTCTAGGGAAATGTTTGTCTTGGTAGAAGCATTTTGACTCTGATTTTGTCCAAAAAAAAATTAAATAAAGTAAACCAAAATCAAATAAAATAAGTGAAGCAAGAAAGATCTGAAGTAAGTAAAATGTAAGTATAGCCAATGTCAGAATGCGAGACTAAATAGTATCTTGATCACAGAAGAAAATTTGTAGTCCACAATATGAACAAAATGGTGCTGTAGAAGAATGTATTTAATTTTTAATGCTGTTAAAACATTACTGAACAAAAAATTAATGTTAACAATGAATTCCTTACCCTTTCAAAAACTCATAAAGGTGCCTTTGTGATTTTTTAAATTGTAAGGAATGAATATAAAAAAATTAAATGTCAAGTCGTGACACTAATGGTTTGCAGGATCATTTTAAGGAATGTATTCAAGCAGTCAAGATTAAAAACCTATTGTAGAACATTTCACACCCTTTGATCACAGTCCCACTGACCTGCTTGTGTTCTTTAACAGATTTCAAACACATCATACAGAGTAAAAACAAAAAAGCTAAACTCATTCTCAAACTCTGATCTCACATTTCTCCAGCACTGAATGACTAATTAACCTGTTAATATCTCCCTTTATCTTCTTGATGGATGCCTTTAACACATTCTCTGATCTGTCAGCCCTTTGATCTTTTATTTCTTTTTTTCATCATCCACATCTGTAATTTCACTATATTCTTTACACGTGACAATACCACTACTGCTACTACTACTAATATTATACAGTATGTCAATCTGTCCATCCAAACACCATCTCTACGTCTATTACCAAACCAAGTTAGGTCAGTTCAGTGTCGAATTATCCACTTCTTCTTTAGCAGGCATTTGGGTTGCCAAATGATCTTTTTCATTTTTCAGCCTGCAAAGAACTGCTATTGATAGTCTCCTATGGAAGGAATTTGTAGATAATCTCACAGTGCATTATATGCTTCTTCAGTAGCAACTTGAATTCTGTACACGTTTCGCTCCACTCTGAAGCAGCAAAATAAGTGGATTTGCAAAAGTCAACTTACACATCAGAAAGCCCAGAAAAAGAGAAAAGGTTCAGTGACCCTGTGGCAGGTTGATCTTCCTCAGTATGCAGGCTTCCTAAAATATACCAATTTTAAAAGGTCCTATGTCAAAATCAACTTAGATGTTGCTGGAAAAAGACTTAAATGTGTTCTACATCGCTGAACCTCAAAGGTCTGCAATTCTTTAGTGAACATCAGCCGAATATAAATGTTGTAGGGGGGAGCTCTGTCTCTCAGTCTGAATGCACACTTTCCTTCTGAATGCAAGCAACTTGTACAGGTTAGTTTTGCACTTATCAAAAGGATCCTACATTTAAAATAATCTTTGTGTAATCAATGTTTATATTAAACCACTTTACTCTCCATCTAAGTGACTCTCTAAATTCTTGTTTGATTTCCTTTTATTGTTTGATTTATAAAATATTACAGAAACATTTTCTGCTTTTATTTATATAAGACAATATTTTTGTTGTAATAAAATCGATATTTATAGTGGCACAGTGGTTAGCATCATTGCTTTTCAGCCCCATGGGACTAGGTTCAAATCTAATCAACTTTTTGGGGCACATGGTGATGAGCAGAGAAGAGCAGGTCAACTTGGGAAGGTCAGTGCCATCTGAGATCAACCCACACTCATTGTCCTAAAGGGGCTGATTACTTGGGTTCATTTGTTGGCACCATCATTTGTTTACCAAGAGCTGCTGATATCTCAGCCCTTCTAATTATTTTAAGTAGAAACGCATCCAATGCAAATCAACTGCCAAGTACCAAGACACGGTGGAGCAACTAAATATCTTTCATTATCATCATCACCAGTGCCAGCACAGCTTGATTCACTGCTGATCTTCCAGGTATAGACCGTTGTCAACAACATGTGCCCTGTGCTCATCCAAAAGAAGAGAAATGAATAAATATTAATTGCATGGGAATCCAGATTGGCACAGAACTGAGTTCAACTTTTACACATCTAAGAACATTGTCTGGCAGTTATTAGGGCATTACACAAGTAGAACCATTTCCGGAAGGGGTTGAGTTCAAAGTGTATATTGACAATAATGTTCTAACATGGAGGTTGACCAACCAAAAATATGTTTCCAGGTACCGAGGAAAGCACTTTAGAATTTTTCATTAAAGGTATTATACCATCCCCTGCCATGGACTGGCACCCTCTCCTCCAGATTGTTCCTGCCTTGTCCCCTTTCTTGCTGGGATAGGTTTCAGCCCCCTGTGAACTTGCTCAGTATTTAGCGGGCTTAGAATATGGTATGGTATGGTATTTTGCCAGAAGAGCTACTACAACATTCCCTCCAGGGACCTATTTCAGAGACTGGCACTTTCAGGGCTGGTTTCCATTGGGGCTACTCAGTGTCTGTCTTCTAAATTGCAACTGAACTTACATAATATTGCCTGTGCGTAGTCCAAAAATCATGTCTTTTAGGGTTTTAGGAGGAAGATAAATGACCAAAGGTCAGGCCACATGCATTGAACCAGCCTCCATCTCATTATCCACAATTCAGTACCAACTAAACTTACAAGTCCAAAACATCAAATGGTGAAAATTACAATAGCACATCCTCAATTTCTGGGCTTATTATCATAATAGCCCTTTCTATGCCCATCTAGGACACCTAAAGACATTACTAAAGATTTTGAAGGTGATCTGGTGTCCCATTATCTGCAAGGACACATTTCAGCATGTGAAGACCTATCAAGTTTGTCAACAGCAAAAGAACCCATATGGTAAACCTGCATAGCAACTCTAGTTGAAAATCACAGAATATGCAATCATTCACTGTCACATGTTGGTGTGGTTTTGATTTTGCCATTTACTGCTAAATTATCGTGAAAAACTGTTCTGAAGGTCATTCTTGATGACTTTTTGAAGCAAGTGGAACGTTTCTCTTTAGCTGGTACAAAGTCCTACAAAATCTACTCCACCCTAAAGAATGGAATCTTCACCTTAAGTACATTATGTCTGTCCAGGGTCCATAGTTCACAATTTCCATTTTGGAGGACATTACCTTGGAATTGAAGGACAAAACAGACAAACCTGACAGAATGAGTAAACACAAATCAGGACTTGATAAGTGGCTCCTAGAGCTCCAGTTTTCAAAAAATAAAATGCTGTGTATAAAGCCTAGTGTTGAAATTACTTTTATTGCATGAGGCAGACTTTTAAATAGCCTACCTGACTAACTGATGTCCACAGCACTGTGCTCAAAACCATAGACCACCATTTAACACCCAGAGCATTTACAAGTGAGAATTCATTAGAGGAAGGTGGATTTGATGTGTAGTCAAACTAAGTATTCCAATGGTGTCATAAAATAGTGCAGTAGGAGACATAGTCTGTACTTGGGGACCACCACCTCATTGATACAGCACAGAAATTCTCTGCCAAGCTAAGTCTGAAATGGGAAGAACAAATCATAATGATTAAATATGCCAGGCCAGTAAACTACCAGATACCAAAAGGATATGAATCAAATACCAACAATGACATTCATCATGTGGCCAATGTCAAACTGTACTTGTCTTGTCCATGATCGTGGTGGTGATAATGGCATGGCTACATGAGTAATTTTAACTCTGTCCATTATTGTTGTCTTCATTATATTTTTCTATGTACAAAAAAAGCTGTGTGTATCAAGGACGTTGGTGAGTGACAGCATTTACCCATTGGTGGTGGGATATTCCTGTTGCACAGCCAACATGTTCCAACTTATTTGGTTTAACAGGTTTTCTCATTCATCCCTCAAGTTTATATTTCTACGATAACGCCCTTGTACTCATTGAAAAGGCCGGAACAGGGAGTGACGTCTTCTGGACAGGAAGTGACGTCATATAAGAGGCCAGAACCAGGAGTGACGTCTTCTGGATCCGCCAGGAACAAAGTGACGTCATTGAAGGGACAGGAACTAGAAGTGAGGTGTTTGGAGGCGCTGGAACCTGGCAGGATTTCTCGGGAAAGGTCTGCAGGGACTGAGAAAGACAGTCAGTGCACCCCGCCGCCCCCTGGTCAGATGTGGTATTATCATTACTTAAGCCCTTTAGCTGTCTCCTACTCACACGTGTGTGACAATGTCTATAAGTTTGTTACTTGGTGTATTTAGATGGACTTTAATAACCCAGTTTTTCACAGAAACCTGGTTTGAAAATAGCATATTAACCATTATTCAGGCTGGAGAAACCAGGTTATTGGTCTCTGTGAAACCTGGTATGCATACATAGATTTCTCCACGAGTAACTTGGTTATTTGGCCATGTAAACCTTTAACCAGGTTACAGTAAAGGATTTTCTATTCTGTGCATGTCCATTGCAAATCTGTTCACCTGCGTATATGTTAGCTTCACACACACTTTCAGGAGCCACAGAAGCATCCACAAGATACATGTCACGAGGCAAATGCTTGAGAAAACATATTATTTTTTATCCCTGTTAAAATAATCTGTCTCTGTTTCAGAAATCAAGAAATTTATGTTAAGGAGCTGAATATAGAGTGCTAAGCTCAGCAGCACAATTAAGGGGGGGCTGTTGGGGTAGTAACCTAAAGTTATAGTTATTTTACTGGAGTAAAAATACCTGCATTAATATCCCAGCAGCACTGGGTGTAAGGCAAGAAACACACATACAAATATGTTGGCCCTTTGCAGAATTCAATCGCACAGTCAAGCATAAAAAGTGTGCTGAGTGCATTCCAGTAACTGAAATCTATAAATAAAGTGTCAGTTTAGTTTTAATCCAGCAGTTTGTTATACATATGTTGAAACAGTGTAATTGGGTGACCCAGTGGCCATTGTTTAAACTGCAAATGATCGGTGACGCAGGTCAAGGATGTAAACTGGGGATGGATGTTATTTACTTCACAGCACCTGAAGGTGCCAAAGGTGAAGTCCAGGCAAGTTTGTGCTTTAATCAGGTTATTCAAACCAGTTATGCATGTGCATGTAAATCTGGAAGAATATTCTTTATGAGAGCAATATAAATGGTTCAAACAACCTTTCTGAAAATTAGATTGTAAGCACATCCTCTTCAGTTTTACAAGTTCAAGATCAAATTTACTGTTACGTGTAAAGAATATAATGAAGTTCTTACTTGCATGACACCCATAGTCTTGTGATGGTAGTACAGTATAATACCAAAAACATACTGTACATCAAATACAGGGTGGCCCACGAAAAAGTAGCCCGCCTTCCTGCCAGAGGGGCGCGCGGATTGACTACCCTCATCACGAAAGCTGTGTAGACGTAGTGCAAACATGTGAGTACGAGCTAAGTGACATGTATTGATGCACAAAGAGATCACTTTCAGCACTTTCTGTAAAGAGTAAGTAAAGATTTTTGCATTTCAAGTTCTTTCTTTCTTTATGGAAGGGCGCCTTTTTTTGCTACTTTTTCGTGGGCCACCCTGTACAACACCATATTAACTGCAACCTTGCACATTAAATATATACAAGAAATATTCATGCAGTTGAGTAACTGTGGGTTTGTTTGTCAGTAACTCCATGCAAATAATGAGTAGCAGGAAAACACCATCTGCCTCATTATCTTCTTCTCAGTGAGTGCCACAGGGAGCCTGCCATTCAAAGCTCAGAAACATGCGCCTGTCATGTAGAATCATGGGTACCACATTCTATACCACATTGATTAGACATATGGCAGCAAGCATTCAGGTGGTTTTAGTCAGCATGGCATGGAAAAGTAACCAGCAGCATATCAATGGGACAGAGATACTCATTGCCCATAGTGTCAATTATTATTGTTATTATTTATACCTTACTAGGGGACTTTGCCCCCTGATCGATTTGTTCGTATCAGGCATATCATGATGTGGTATCTTGGTCATACAGGTCATGTACATCAGTTTCACTATTCATGTCAATGCCTGATGACCATTTTGTCATGGTCATCACTATTGCTTGATTCAATTCATTTTGTTTTAAAACTTTCTTTACAACTTTTTGTTTACGTGCTTTTGTGTTTTTTGGTTGAAGGCTTTACCCCACTTATGAACTTTGATGAGTCACCATAGAGTGGCAGAACACAAAAAAAAAATAAATTAATGATTTTTTGAACCATTATGTTATTTAATTTATGAAATGGCAGTAGAAAACTGTCCTTTAGCATTTTTAGATATAACACAATATTTGATTAAAACATCATCCAAAATGTCATCTGGCTTGCACAAGAGGGCTGGAATGCTCAATGAATGAAGGAAACCAAACCACAAAGAAAGGGTGATGTAAGGGATTGTGCTTCCATTGAGCAGAAGTTCTTAAATGCTGTCACGCACGCGCGCATGGGAGGCAGCTAAAGGGCTCGAGTGAAGGCAGTTCTGAGGCATGCCGGGATGTGGCAGAGTGCACTAACTCTCTTTCTCACTTCCCTGTAGACAAAACCCGGGAGGCTCCACCTGGCTCTCTTGACATCACTTCTGGGACCAAACCAATGGAAACAGACCTTACCAGCTCCGGCCCACCTGATGTCACATCCGGGCCTGATCCAATGAATAATGAACACGTGCCCGATCCTTATGACCTCACTTCCTGTCTTCCCCTTTAAAAGCCTACCCTTTTCCCTTCTCCCGCAGTCTGGTTTTGGACTCCATTGTATGCACTTCAGTGCTAGTTGCTTTGAAAACGACTTTTGTAGCCAGGATACCAAATTATATGGGTGGCTGCCCCAAAACTTTATCTGTCTTTGTCTCGTTTTGTGACAGTGGCGTAGTTGGCAGGATGGAGAAGTCCCAGAAGAGAAGGGGACAGGACCTGCAATACACCCAGGTGGGAGCGTACCAGGGCCGAGTATTCAGGCAGGGAGGGTGCCCCGTAGTTTGGCGAGACCTGGTGCGGGCTCCGCTCCCGGCACGCAGAACTAGGCCACCTAGAGAGGCCAGGGAGTGTGCGGGTGGGGCTCACAGAGTTGGGCTGCCCTGGAGGGGGGAGGCAAGAGGGACTCAGTATGCTCTCTTGGAAGAGAGTACCTGCCTCCCAGTGAAACCAAAGCCCCATTTACCACCTAGGGGTGCCCCAGACTGGCAGGTGAGTGAAATAAAAAAATGGAGGTTGGACCCTGAGCGGCCAACCAGTAAACAAGCCTGGTCCTTATGGGCAAAGGTATGGCAGTGGCTACGGCCGTTAGAAAACAAGCCCTACCAGGTAATAGAGCAGGTAGCTTGCTATCTGCTCCTGAAAGCGCTTCCCCATGGCTTCACCCAGCCGGTCTGGGGCAAGCAGTTTACAAACATGTCAGGGCTCATAGAGCTTCTGGAGACACAGAGGGCGGCCTCACACTCTAGGAGAGCAGAACCGTCCTTCTGTCAAACTCAGTCGGGGTACGTCCCAAGACCTAGCCCCTCCTTGTACAACCTGGAGCTCGCAACCCGCTTCAAGACAACGAGGAATGCAGGTGGAGGGGGAGGAGGGGTTGGTATGCTCTGACAAACCCATTGACGGTCTCACACACAGACGTGGTGATCATTAACGGGTTTAAAACTTCCGCTCTGCTCGATTCCGGCAGCAACATTTCCATTGTGTGCTACCGCGACAATGGCTAAAGTTCAAGACCAGTATAACCTGTGTCCACGGGGAAACCCACTGGTACAGGACCGCCACTTGTGTCATCAGCTGCAGAGGATCAGTCCAGAATGTAACCGTGGCAATTCGTCCTGATCCTCCACACCCGGTGATACTGGGGCGGGACTGGTCTGAAATTAAAAGCGGTGAGGCACATATCACTCCCGGGGTTAATTTGGGCCTCGTTGTGGACGGAGATGAACCGTCTCAAGCTGCCTCCACGCCGTGTAATCAGCCGGCAGAGAGAGACGAAGCGCCGTCCTAAGTGACGTGGCAGCTCCCGGGCCGTCGCAGGCTGACACGTCATCCACCAACGCCGCAGCGGAGCAGGAGGAAACCACGCCCATTGAGGTCGACGCTGACCCTCTCTCCGTGTTGCGGTTTCAATTTAAAAGGACGCCGGCTTCTTTTAGAAGGGAGCAATGGAACGACGACTCCCTAAACTTTGCAAAAAATGCAGTGGTCCTTGTCGATGGCCAGCGCACTGATCAGTCGATGCCACAGGGCCCCTACTTTGTGTTAGATAATGACCTCCTTTACCGTGTAGCAATGCATGACGGGCAGGAGACGAGGCTGCTGCTAGTGCCACGTACCTTCCGGCGGCAGGTCTGCGAGCTAGCACACGCTCAACTCCTAGACGGCCACCTGGGCACCGAGAAAACTCTGGAGCGGATCAATCTCCGTTTCTACTGGGAATCAACAAGGAGGTTCGTCGCTTTTGCGCTTTCTGCCCGGAGTGTCAACTACGAAAAATTCCTAGGAAGGACCGTGTTCCTCTCGTTCCTATTCCCTTGATTGATGTTCCCTTCCACAGAATCGGGGTCGACCTGGTTGGACCCCTAGAGCCCTCAGCCGAGGACACAAGTACATTTTAGTCCTCGTGGATTATGCTACACGATACCCCGAAGCTGTTCCATTGCGCTCAGCTACCTCTAAAGCCATCACACGGGAATTACTAGGCGTATTTGCGCATGTGGGGATCCCCAAGGAAGTCTTGACGGACCAGGGGACCCCTTTCACCTCAGAGACGTTCAGGGAGACTGCCAAATTATTGAAAATAAAGCATTTAAAGATCTTGGTGTATCATCCTCAAACCGACGGGTTAGTAGAGAGGTTTAATGAAACTCTCAAGCAAATGCTGCGTAAGGTCGTCAGCGAGGATGAAAGAAACTGGGACCAGCTCCTCCCCCTCGTCCTTTTTACCTATCGGGAAGTCCCACAAGCCTCCACGGGATTCTCCCCTTTTGAACTACTGTATGGGCGACAACCTCGGGGCATATTAGATATTTTGAAAGAAGGGTGGGAAGAAGAGGCTCTTCCCTCTACAAATATACTAGAATATATCGCACAGTTACGCGATAGATTTGGAAAGATTCGGCCTCTCCTGAAAAGTCAGATGGAAGAGGCTCAAGCAGCACAGGCCCGTCACTACAACCGTGGCACGTCTCTTCGGGAGTTCCGCCCAGGAGATCGAGTCATGGTCCTAGTACCTACCTCCCACTCTAAGTTGCTTGCCCACTGGCAGGGCCCCTACGAAGTTAAGGAGAGGAAGGGACTGGTCGACTATTTGGTGAGTCAACCCAATCGTCAGCCAAAGGAGCGGGTTTATCATGTGAACCTGCTGAAACCGTGGAAGGACAGGGACCCGCTCCCTCCTCCGGCCAGCCCCGCTCACTCTTCGCTCACACACACGACCTTAACTTCGGCACGGACTTGAGTCCCAGACAACGGCAGGAGCTGGAAACAGTTATCCGGACCGTTCGGGAGGTAGTCAGTGAACACCCCGGAAGGACCTCTCTGATTGAGCACAACATCGTGACAGAGCCCGGGGTTGTTGTCCGAGAACGCCCGTACCGTCTTCCCGAGGCAAAAAAGGCTGAAGTGGAGCTCGAGATCAAGAGCATGCTGGAACTAGGTGTGATTGAGGAAAGTTATAGTCCCTGGTCCAGCCCCATTGTGCTCATCGGCAAGCCTGACGGGAGTTGGAGGTTCTGCAATGACTTCCGTCGGCTTAATCAAGTCTCCCAATTTGATGCCTATCCAATGCCACGCGACCACTATCCTGAGAGGCTTGGACAGGCTACTGACCACACTTCCCATGACAAAGGGTACTGGCAGGTTCCTTTAATGGACTCTTTAGTACCCCTAGTAGACACTGGCAGTATCGTGTCCTTCCATTTGGGTTACATGGGGCTCCAGCACCTTCCAGCGTCTGGTGGACAAAGTGCTAAAGCCTCATAACTCATATAGTGCTGCCTACCTGGATGACGTGGTCATCTATTCCAGCACATGGAGGGAACACCTACAGCATGTCCAAGCGGTATTACGGACACTTGGTGAGGCCAGGCTCCAGATTAATCCCAAGAAGTGCTTCTTTGGATTAAGCGAGGCCAAATATTTAGGCTACCTGGTGGGCCGGGGTACCGTAAGGCCACTGTGCTCCAAGATTGATGCCATTTTGAAATGGCCCCATTCACGAACCAAGTGGCAGGTCCAAGCCTTTCTCGGGTTAGCCGGGTACTACCGCCAGTTTGTACCCCGGTTTTCGGAGAGAGTGGCGCCCTTGACTGATTTAACAAAGAAGAGGGCCCCGAACATTGTGGTATGGACTGAAAAGACAGGCACTGCATTTGGTGACTTGAAGTAGGCCCTTACGTCCGCACTTATTTTGATGGCACCTAACTTTTCTTTGCCTTTCATCCTCCAGACGGACGCTTAGGACACAGGCCTGGGCGCCGTGCTGAGCCAAAGTGTCGATGGTGTGGAACACCCCGTCATGTTACTGACCCGGAAAGTGTTGGACCGGGAGACCAGGTATGCAGCGTTGGAAACGGAGGCTTTGGCGATTAAATTGGTGATTACTCAGCTGAGGTACTACCTGTTGGGCCGGGAATTCACCCTTGTCACGGACCATGCACCTCTACAGTGGATAGCCCTGCACAAGGAGTCGAATCCGCGGGTCACCCGGTGGTTTCTTGACCTGCAGCCGTACAAGTTTTCGCTCGTTCATCGTCGGGGTGCTCTCCATGCCAACGCTGATGCTCTTTCTCAGGTTCACGACCTCTCGGTTAGGGTCGCCCGACACGACGGGTCTGGGCTGAGGGGGGGGCCTTGTCACGCACGCGCGCATGGGAGGCAGCTAAAGGGCTTGAGTGAAGGCAGTTCTGAGGCCTGCCGGGATGTGGCAGAGTGCACTAACTCTCTTTCTCACTTCCCTGTAGACCAAATCCGGGAGGCTCCACCTGACTCTCTTGACATCACTTCTGGGACCGAACCAATGGAAACAGACCTTACCAGCTCCGGCCCCCCTGATGTCACATCTGGGCCTGATCCAATGAATAATGCACACGTGCCCGATCCTTATGACCTCACTTCCTGTCTTCCCCTTTAAAAGCCTACCCTTTTCCCTTCTCCCGCAGTCTGGTTTTGGACTCCATTGTATGCACTTCAGTGCTAGTTGCTTTGAAAGCAACTTTTGCAGCCAGGATACCAAATTATGTGGGTGGCTGCCCCAAACCTTTATCTGTCTTTGTCTCATTTTGTGACAATGCATAACATGCTCAAAACAGGCAGACTTACTATTGTACCTTATGTCCAGCAAGGGGTACATTCTCCCTGTGAAAATGCTGCTCTTCAGTAACCATGGGAGAAATATTCAGATCTGCTGTGTTGCTTACATGCGCATGGATTACAGGCTCAAATAATGTAATTTCTCAGCTGGACCAGTGGTTGGTGCTGCCATCTAATAATCCTTTCTTTTGCCACTCTGCAGACCAAGTGAAGACGCTACTTCCCAGTAGCACCACCTCTGATCCTCCCACTGATGATGTCACCTCAAGCACCATCTAATGACTTCGTACCTGGTCTCCAGAACACACCTCTATAGATATCACATCCTTTTCCAGCCTCCCTGAGTCCATCTCCTTATATATTTACAACAGAACTTACTTGTTAATTAGTTCTATTTTGAACTCCAAATGGAAAAACATGTTTTTTGCATTCTTGTTGTATATTTTTCAGAATATGGGGTGGCCATCCTCAACTTTTTTTTGCCTCTGGCTGTTTCTTATTACAATGGCGTAGTTGGCAGGATTTTTCCTTGAAATGTTGGAAGAGCAGGACCTACCAACACTTCTCAATAATATGGCTTCGAAAATTCTGAGAAGTAAGGTGCAGCAGTGGGAAACCTCCTGGACGCAGCTCACTGAGTCAGAGGCAAGGGCACAAGTATGTGCCACTGTCCAGCAGGACAGGTCATGGGTTCCATCTCAGGTGCTGATGCTGTTGCAGAAGAATGATGACTTCAAGTCGTGTCTCCTTATTTTTGAGTGCAAGGCAACTAAGCACTCTTTGTAGCATGCGGAGAGGACCGACATTTCGATGCTTTTCCCGAAAAGCAAGGTGTAGAGGACCTACTAGGACCTGGGGGCTGAGGATGCCACAAATTATGACACATTAAAGACCAAAATCCTGAAAAGGTATGGAGTATCTGCAGACCAGCAGGTGTGGCTGTGTCATGAGTGGTGGCTCAACCCTGAGTAGCCCACCTGATCATAAGCTTATGATCTCTGGGGCAAGGTGTGGTGCTGGTTAAGGCTAGATATCAATGACGTCAAACAGGTCCTAGAGCAGGTGGCCTGTGATCTTTTAATGAACATCTTGTCCGATTTCCTCACCTAGCCAGTCTGCAGGCAAGCATACAAAAATGTACTAATTGTAATGGTCAAAAGACATAGATCGGCATCTGAAAGGTCAGAACAGTCTTCACGTCAAACCCAAAAGTGTTTAAGTCACTCATTCTGAGCCTACCCACTGCAAGTTAGACATCAGATTCTAAACCTGCAATGTTGCTATCAGAACTCCGCTCATTGAGGTTAGTCTGGATTCTTTAATCTCTTTATATTTTTAATTTAGGGAAACACCAGCCTCATTTAAATAAGAACAGTGGAATGATGATTCCCTGAAATTTGACAAAAATGCAGTCATCTTTGTGAACGGCCAATGCACATTGCATCCCATGCCAGCTGGATCCCACTTTGTTATTAAAGATGATTTATTATATAGGGTAGCTGAGCACGATGTAGAGGTAAGGTCCCTGTTGTTGGTACCCTGGACCAGTTGGTGGCAGGTTTGTGAACTGGCACACACCCATTTCCTAGGTGCCCATTTGGGAACCAACAAAACTCTTGAGAGAATTAAACTCCAGTTTTCTTGGCCAGAAATCCATGAGGAGGTCAGACATTTCTGTACTTGTTGCCTGGAGTGTCAGTTAAGTCAGATTCCTATAAAGGACCATGCTCTACTGGATCCTCTTCACTTGATTGACATCCCTTTCACACATTTAGGGGTAGATATAGTAGGACTCCTTTGATCCTTTGGCCTGAAAGGACACAAATATATTCTTATCATTGTAGATTACAATAACCGATACACAGAGGCTATCCCATTGAGAGCAGCTAACTCGAAAACCATCGTGAGGGAGTTAGTAGGGGTCTTTGCTCATGTTGGTATCCCTAAAGAGATCTTAACAGATCAAGGGGACACCTTTTACCTCGGAAACATGCAGGGAGGTTGCCAAATTATTTAAAGTCAAACATATAAAGATCACAGTATATCATCCTCAAACTAATGGAATAGAGATTTAATCAGAGAAGATGTTGTGGAAAAATACAAAACAGCTTGATCAATCTGGTGTACATGACAAGAGCCATGAAAAACTCTGCTTGCCCATGGTGTACGTGACAAGGGTCATGAAAACCTTGCGGGCCCAAAGTGTGCGTGCTAAGAGCTACTTATTGTTTTAAGGTTACTACACAAAAAACCACAAGTGTGTACTCATCGAGCCCCAAACTAAGGAAACTAACAGATGTATTCCACCTTTAGATATCTGGTAATGCTGATTCAGGCTAATATTTTGAAATACTTGTGTAACTAAAGTCATAAGACAAAAGCCCTATAAAAATTTGGGACACAGACCCATCAGGGCAGATGAAGGGCAGGTGTCCTAGGACTGTGCTTCTCTGTCATTTAACCTTTGCCTGGTGTATATCAATAAAAGATTTTTACTAACTTTAATTATATCTCTCTCTCTTCAGTCACAAGAAACGACACCATAGAAAAAGTGTCAACAATGTTGCATAGGGTGGTCAGCAAGGACAGTAGGAACTGGGATCAGCTCCTCCCCCTAGTTTTCTTTGCCACAGGCCTCTTCAGGGTTCTCCCTTTTTGAATTGCTCTATGGGTGTCAACCCTGAGGCTTATTGTACATACTAAAAGAAAGAATGGGAGGAGGAAGCCCTACCTTCTACCAATATTTTTGAATATAGCGTGCAGTTACGTGATAGATTCATCAAAATCCGACCAGTTCTAAAAGAGAACATGGACAAAGCACAAGCAGCACAGGCCCAGTATTATGACCATAAAACGGTACTCTGGTAGTTCCAGCCTGGAGAGCGGGTTATGGTCCTCGTTCCTCGCATTCTAAATGAATGGCTTATTGGCAGGGCCCTTATGAAGTTAAGGAGTGAAAGGGTCTGGATGATTATTTGGTTAAACCATGTCAACTTGCTGAAGCCATGAAGGGAGAGGGATCATTACTCCAGCCAACCTCTTCCTCTGTTTGCCCACAAATTGGAGCTTAACTTCGGTCCTTATTTGACCACCCAACAGCAACAGGAGCTCAAAGCAATGATTCTGTCAATTCCTGAGGTAATGAACGAAAAACCGGGCAGACCCTCACTGATTGCTCATGATATTATAAAAGAGCTCAGGGTGATAGTGAGCACCCGTACCAAGCTCATACTGGACCTAGGTGTAATAGAGGAAAGCCATAGTTCTTGGTCCAGTCCCATTGTCTTGGCTGGAAAGCCTGATGGAAGCTGGAGTTGTTCTGCAACAACTTCCGTTACCTTTATCATGTCTCCCAATTTGATGCTTATCAGAAACCATGCGTGAACGACTTCCTCAAACAACTCAGGAAGGAAAAATATCTGGACACACTAGACATGATGACAGTATTGGCAAATTCCTTTAAAGGAATCCGCAACGGCCAAGACAGCATTTAGCACCTCTAGTGGACACTGGCAATATCGTGTTCTTTCATTTGGGGTGCATGGGGGCCCAGCTATGTTCCATCGTCTGGTAGGTAGAGTGCTATGTCACCGCAATGCCTATAGTGTTGTCTATTGTAACACATGGAAGAAACACAGAGCAGGTTCAGATGGTGCTCCTGCCTCTAGGTGAAGCCA
The DNA here is from genome assembly GCF_016835505.1 of Polypterus senegalus. Classification (NCBI taxonomy): domain Eukaryota; kingdom Metazoa; phylum Chordata; class Cladistia; order Polypteriformes; family Polypteridae; genus Polypterus; species Polypterus senegalus. The sequence goes on from NC_053166.1 coordinate 115,342,189, forward strand.
GCCTCAGAATTAATCTGAAGAAATGTTTCTTTGGATTACTCAAAGCCAAATATTTAGGATACCTAATGGATCGGGGCAAGGTCAGACTCTCAGTGTTCTAAGGTAGATGTCATATTGAAATGGCTCCATCCAAAAATGAAGAGGCAGACCCAAGCCTTTCTTGGGTTGGCCAGGAACTACTGCCGGTTGTTCCAAGATTCTCCAAGAGATTTGCACCCTTAACGGATTTAACAAAGAAACTGGCTCCAAATAATGTGGTACAGAATAACAAAGAAGACATTGCTTTTTGTGACCTTAAGCAGGCCCTTATGTCTACACTAGTTTTGATTACACTTAACTTTTTTCTTCCATTTATTCTCCAGACTGACGCTTCGGACATAGAACTAGGAGCTGTGTTGAGCCAAAGTGTCGATGGTGTCGAACACCTCGTTATGTTTTTGAACTGGAAATTGCTGGATAGGAAAACCAGGCTTGCGGCAATGGAATGGGCATTTTTGGTGATTAATTGGTCAGTAAGACAACTGAGGTACTGCCTCCTGAGGCGTAAGTTCACCCTTGTCACCAATCATGCCACTTTGCCATGGGTGGCGTGAATAAGGTGGTTTTTAGACCTCCAGCCTTTTAATTTTTTTGTCCTTTATCAATGAGGTTCTCTCCAGGCCAACGCTGATGCTTTTTCTTGCGTTCATGACCCTCTTGGCTCGGACTGAACATTACAATGGGTCTGAGCCCTGGGTGTGTCACACACATGCATATAGGAGATTGTTTACAGGCTAAAGTAATGTAATTTCTCAGCTAGACCAGAGGTTGGCACTGCCATCTAATATTTGACCCTCTACGGACCAAGTGAAGACCATACCTCTCAGTAGCACCACCTCTGATCCACCCACTGATGACATTACTTCCGGCTCCATCTAATGAGGTCCTATACAGTCTCCAGAACTCACCTCTACAGACATCACTTCCTTTTCCAGCCTCTTCCTTTTTTCAATATAATTACGACTGAATTTTCTTGTTAATCAGAGGCCATCCCCAAACCCTTTTCTGTCTCTGACTCTTTCTTATTATACCTGCAAAGCCCTTATGGGGTAAGCAAAGGAGAAATAATTTTTGAAGGAGGCACTGGGGCTTATGTTTTTATAAAGGAAGACCTGCTTGTTCTTTAACCTCATTTTAAAGGATTGTTGTTTTTGGATTTTAACCTCCACTTTGCACCTCATTTAATGGGGTGTTTATTTATTTATTCTTTGAAACACTGCACTTTTGGAAAATGTTTCAAATAAAAGCACCAAAAAACTTTGTGCCCCTCCTGCTGACAATATACTGTATGTCTTCATTTGCCCAGCTCATCCTAAGCCTATGACTATTTACGGTTCCACGTTCAAATTGCCAGGGGTGTGGAGTCGACCCTGACAGCCACATTTTGGCACAGAGATGACATCACATCTGTGCCAATGAGCCTCTAGCTTCGAAGCAACCTGATAAGTCCTAAATACCCACAATTTTAGAATGTTCAGGGAGTGACTGGTGACAAATACCAGTTATGGATAATTGCCAGCTGAGCTATTTGCATATGCTACAGTGGTGTGAAAAACTATTTGCCCCCTTCCTGATTTCTTATTCTTTTGCATGTTTGTCACACAAAATGCTTCTGATCATCAAACACATTTAACCATTAGTCAAATATAACACAAGTAAACACAAAATGCAGTTTTTAATGATGGTTTTAATTATTTAGGGAGAAAAAAAAATCCAAACCTACATGGCCCTGTGTGAAAAAGTAATTGCCCCCTTATTAAAAAATAACCTAACTGTGGTGTATCACACCTGAGTTCAATTTCCGTAGCCACCCCAGGCCTGATTACTGCCACACCTGTTTCAATCAAGAAATCACTTAAATAGGAGCTGCCTGACACAGAGAAGTAGACCAAAAGCACCTCAAAAGCTAGACATCATGCCAAGAAATTCAGGAACAAATGAGAACAGAAGTAATTGAGATCTATCAGTCTGGTAAAGGTTATAAAGCCATTTCTAAAGCTTTGGGACTCCAGCGAACCACAGTGAGAGCCATTATCCACAAATGGCAAAAACATGGAACAGTGGTGAACCTTCCCAGGAGTGGCCGGCCGACCAAAATTACCCCAAAAGCGCAGAGACGACTCATCCGAGAGGTCACTAAAGACCCCAGGACAACGTCTAAAGAACTGCAGGCCTCACTTGCCTCAATTAAGGTCAGTGTTTACGACTCCACCATAAGAAAGAGACTGGGCAAAAACGGCCTGCATGGCAGATTTCCAAGACGCAAACCACTGTTAAGCAAAAGAACATTAGGGCTCGTCTCAATTTTGCTAAGAAACATCTCAATGATTGCCAAGACTTTTGGGAAAATACCTTGTGGACTGATGAGACAAAAGTTGAACTTTTGGAAGGCAAATGTCCCGTTACATCTGGCGTAAAAGGAACACAGCATTTCAGAAAAAGAACATCATACCAACAGTAAAATATGGTGGTGGTAGTGTGATGGTCTGGGGTTGTTTTGCTGCTTCAGGACCTGGAAGGCTTGCTGTGATAGATGGAACCATGAATTCTACTGTCTACCAAAAAATCCTGAAGGAGAATGTCTGGCCATCTGTTCGTCAACTCAGGCTGAAGCGATCTTGGGTGCTGCAACAGGACAATGACCCAAAACACACCAGCAAATCCACCTCTGATTGGCTGAAGAAAAACAAAATGAAGACTTTGGAGTGGCCTAGTCAAAGTCCTGACCTGAATCCAATTGAGATGCTATGGCATGACCTTAAAAAGGTGGTTCACGCTAGAAAACCCTCAAATAAAGCTGAATTACAACAATTCTGCAAAGATGAGTGGGCCAAAATTCCTCCAGACGCTGTAAAAGACTCATTGCAAGTTATCGCAAACGCTTGATTGCAGTTATTGGTGCTAAGGGTGGCCCAACCAGTTATTAGGTTCAGGGAGCAATTACTTTTTCACACAGGGCCATGTAGGTTTGGATTTTTTTTTGTCCCTAAATAATAAAAACCATCATTTAAAAACTGCATTTTGTGTTTACTTGTGTTATATTTGACTAATGGTTAAATGTGTTTGATGATCAGAAACATTTTGTGTGACAAACATGCAAAAGAATAAGAAATCAGGAAGGGGGCAAATAGTTTTTCACACCACTGTATGTGTAGAATAGACTCTCTAAGACTCCAATATAGCACACTCTTTCATTATTTCTGAACACTGCATCCGCTCTAATCACTTAAGGTCCCCACCTGATGAATTATCCTTACTTCAGCTAATAATATCTGTATGCTAAACATAATTAGGCTCAACAATTACATTATCAAATAGTAATTCAATTGTAGTCACAGGGCATTTCACTGTTCTAGTCAATAAATACATTTCCTACTCTAATGGGCTTGTTTATAGGAAACCAGAGCAAAAAAAAAATACAAATAAGTCACTAAAGGTAAGGAAGGCAAATAATGAGAGAAGGCACTAATTAATCGTGACAAGGCCAGGGTCGTGATGGAGATGTTAGAAGGAAGAGTGCTTTAGAGACACTGGAGAGATGGACAAGTAGGAGAACAGTTCCACCTTGGAAGAAGCAGGAATTTTCTTTTGCTTCTCTTCTCTTCTCTTGTGTTTGTTTATTTATTGGTGCTTCATGTTGGTTATCATTGTGGTTTTATTTTTATAATAAGCACAACATTTTGACATCTATGACTTCTTGACATCATTCTTTGTGTGGACAGACACTAACTATAAGGGTGACCTTTGCTATTAAGCAAAGTTGCTCAAGTTTTTCTTGTTCTCCCCCCAAAAAAGTTTCAGGTAATGGAAGCCGAGTAACAGGATAAAGGAGGAGTTCAGGTAATGTTATTTGTGTATTCTGCTAAGTAAAAGAAATACTGTATTTTCAAATATATTGGTTTGCAGCAAACTGAAGTATTTAAGATGAACTTTACATCAATATACACAAAAGATAAAAGAAAATGTCAGAATTTAATTGTGCCAGAGCCCTTGCCAAGAGTATATAGAGAGGGTGTAGTAATGTTAGACTGCAGTCCCTTCAGTGATGCTAAGTGGCCTGATGTGCAAATAAAACTAAAGCCTTTGTAAATAATTGGAATGATTTCTGCTAAAGGCTAGAGATGTTTCATTCTAACTAAGAGGGATTTTACATCTTACTCCAAAATATGTTGAAAAATTGCCTGGCTGACTAATCAGAGCACCAGTCAGCCCACAGCCTTGTCATTTTAAATCACTGAATGTTTTTTTTTTTTTTTTTTTCCAACTGTTATACTTCAGTTGTGCCTAAGGACAAATATAAATTTGACTAAACACTAGTTTTATTGAATCAGTACATAACTTAGGTGTTATCACTGATCACATTTCTGACCACACTAATAAGAACACTAACAAAATCCTGCATTTTTCACCTAACAATGTAACTTTTATGTTTCACGTCAAACCAGAGTCAAAGACCAAACTAAATGCTGTAGCCATATAATGTTTTGTATTCTTCTGCTTGTTTAAAAATGTGTGTGTGTTGTGTGATCATCTAATCTCAGTAAAACAGCATGATAAAGAACAGTTCATTTCTGTATTTATTCTGAGTAGAATTAACTACCGAAATCTGTTTTTCACAGGCTGTTCAAATGCTTTAATTGGTAGTTTTCATTTATTTCAAAATGATGCTGCAAAAAATCATTATAAGAACTTAAAAACCAACCAGGTTCTTTGGTCTTTAATTTGACTTCCACTTAAGATTAAGATTGAATTCAAAATTCTCTTTCTACCATAAAAGCTATAAATGATTTAGGTACCATTAACTTAACTGAACTTATCAATGCATTATCATGCATGCAAGTCAGAGGGTCACGATCTTGGTTGTTCCCAGGTATGTAATACACTGCTAGCTGAGAGGAGGCACTGCTGTTAACTGTGTCATTTTCTTTTGCCTCCATAGTGCTGAGAAACCGTCCATGAGGTCAATTGACCCCACCCCTTCCGGTCCCAGGACCTCAAAAGCCCAGCTGCCCAGAAGGAGGTGTCACTTGTTGACTGGAGAGCAAAGGAGGTGGAGCTCCTGAAAAAAAGGGAAAAACACCTAAAGAAGCCTTTATTGGCAGTGACCTTTTTTGTTAGAGTGCCAGAGGTTGACATTTTTGTTTGTTCTCACACCATCAAGCACAGTTTATATTTCAACATATAAGTAAACGTGGAAAACCAGACTGGCGACCCTAACATTTATCTTGTCTTTTGACCCATCATTCTCTCAGAAGACCACAGCATATATAATGGAGTTGATATTATGATCTCAAGGCTCTGGTTCTCTAAATGTTTCAGGAATATGTAACACTTTGTAAAGCCTTCAACTATAGGGTCACATCGTCATGGAACAACCCACCTGCTTGTGTTAAAAATGCCATATTGGTCTCATAACTTAAATCCATGCAGAAGTCCCATGTACATCATGTTCAGAATGCCCTGATTAGAGTTGCTGATTAACTCAGCTCATCTTGTTAGCAATTTGCTTGATAAGGAAAGCCTGACAATTATTATGATCTGTTAGAGATCCTCCTCTGTTCTGTTCCCTTCCACAGTATAATGCTGTGGCTCCTGGCACCGGTGTTACTCTACATTGTTATGTTATTCCTCCTGAACATGAGAAGTGGCAAGTAGCCAGAGAACCTGAGTGGTGGGCAGAAACAGCGCTGAAGATGGCAATTGTCCTTTTTAGCGTCACTCACCAGCAATCAGTGTTGAGGATAATTCCATTCCTCTGTCTCTTGCACCATGGGGTCATTGCAGATATTAAAAATAAAGCTTATGGCAAACAGAAGTGAAAACAGAACTAGAAATAATGAAATACTGCTTATGCAAAGAATTCAGCCACAGGGGATGCACAAACCAGTGTGTATCTCCGTGCCATTCCCAAGCCCATATAAATGGGGAGGGTTACGTCAGGAAGGGCATCCGTGTAAAATTTTGCCAAATCAATATGTGGACAACAATACAAATTTCCATACTGGATCTGTCGAGTCCCAGGTTAACATCGACCGCCACCAGTACGGTTAGCCAACAGGGTGCTGGCAGAAATTGAGCTATTGTTAGCCGAAAAAAGAGAAGAGTGGGGAGACGTGTCCAGCGGCAGGAGGAGAGAAGTAAGGTAAAGATAGTGGAACTGAGCATAGGAACTTTGAATGGTGGTATTATGACTGCAGGGGAGAGAGTTAGCTGATGTGAAGGAGAGAAGAAAGGTTGATATATTGTGCGTACAAGAGACTAAATGGAAGGGGAGTAGGGCCAGGTGGATAAGAGGTGGATTTAAATTGTTTTATCATGGTATGGATTAAAGGAGAAATTGGGTAGGGGTTATTCTAAAGGAACAGTATGTGAAGAGTGTTTTGGAGGTGAAAAGAGTGTCAGACAGAGTAATGATTATGAAGCTGGTAATTGGAGGTGTGATGATGAATATTGTTAATACATATGCCCCGCAAGTTGGGTGTGCGATGCATTAGAAAAATTTTTGGAGTGAGTTGGATGAAGTGATAAACAATGTACCCAAGGGATAGAGAGTGGTGATTGGACCGGATTACAATGGACATGTTCGTGAAGGGAACAGAGGAGATGAGGTGGTGATTGGTAGGTAGGGTGTCAAGGAGAGGAATGAAGAAAGTCAGATGATAGTGGATTTTGTGAAAAGGATGGATGTGGCTCTGGTAAATAAGTATTTTAAGAAGAGGGAGGAACGTAGGATGATGTTCAAGAGTGGAGGAAGATACACACAGGCAGATTACATCCTTTGCAGAAGAATCAATCTGAAGGAGATTGAAGACTGCAAATTGGTGGCAGGGGAAAGTGTAGTTAAGCAGCTTAGGATGGTGGTCTGTAGGATGACATTGGAGATCAAGAAGAGGAAGAGAGTGAGGGCAGAGCCAAGGACAAATGGTGGAAGGTGAAACAGGAAGACTGCAAGGTTGAGTTTAGGGAGAAGGTGAGAGAGGCTCTGGGTGGCAGTGAATAGTTAACAGACAGCTGGGAAACTACAGCAGATGTAGTAAGGGTGACAGCAAGAAGGGTGCTTGGCGTGACATCTGGAAAGAGGAAGAAGGAAAAGGAAACCTGGTGATGGAATGGGGAAGTACAGGAGAGTATACAGATGAAGAGGATAGCGAAGAAGAAGTGGGATAGTCAGAGAAATAAAGAAAGTTGACATCAGTACAATGAGATAAGGTGTAAGGTGAAGAGAGAGGTGGTGAAGGCTAAAGAAAGGCATATGATGAGTTGTATGAGAGGTTGTACACTAAGGTGGGAAAAAATAAGTTGTACCGATTCGCTAGACAGAGGGACCAAGCTGGGAAAGATGTGCAGCAGGTTAGGGTGATAAAGGATAAAGATGGAAACATACTCACAAGTGAGGAGAGTATGTTGAGCAGATAGAAAGAGTACTTTGAGAGGCTGATGAATGAAGAGAGCGAGAGAGAGAGAATGTTGGATGATGTGGAGATAGTGAATCAGGAAGTGCAAGGGATTTGAATGGAGGAATTAAGGACAGCTATGAAGAGGATGAAAATGGAAAGGCTGTTGGTCCAGATGACATAACTATGGAAGCATGGAGGTGTTTAGGAGAGATAGCAGTGAAATTTTTAAGCATATTGTTTAATGGAATCTTAGAAAGTGAGAGGATGCCTGAGGAGTGGAGAAGTGTACTGGTGCCGATATTTAAGAATAAGGGGATGTGCAGGACTATAGCAACTACAGGGGGATAAAATTGATGAGCCACATCATGAAGTTATGGGAAAGAGTAGTGGAAGCTAGGTTAAGAAGTGAGGTGATGATTAGTGAGCAGCAGTATGGTTTCATGCCAAGAAAGAGTACGACAGATGCGATGTTTGCTCTGAGAATGTTGATAGATAAGTATGGAGAAAGCCAGAAGGAGCTGCATTGTGTCTTTGTGGAACTGGAGAAAGCATATGACAGGAGAGGAGCTGTGGTATTGTATGAAGAAGTCAGGAGTGGAAGAGAAGTATGAAAGAGTTGTACAGGATATGTACGAGGGACGTGTGACAGTGGTGAGGTCTGCTGTAGGAGTGATGGATGCATTCAAGGTGGAGGGTGGGATTACATCAGGGATCAGCTCTGAGCCCTTTCTTATTTGCAATGGTGATGGACAGGTTGACAGACAAGATTAGGCAGGAGTCCCTGTGATCTATGATGTTTGCTGATGACATTGTTATCTGTAGCAAGAGTAGGGAGCAGGTTGAGGAGACCCTGGAGAGGTGGAGATATGCTCTGGAGAGGAGAGGAATGAAGGTCAGTAGGAAAAAGACAGAATACATGTGTGTAAATAAGAGAGAGGTCAGTGGAATGGTGAAGATGCAGGGAGTAGAGTTGGCGAAAGAAGATGAGTTTAAATACTTGAGATCAACAGTACACAGTAATGGGAATTGTGGAAGAGAGGTGAAAAAGAGAGTGCAGGCAGGGTGGAATGGGTAGAGTAGAGTGTCAGGAGTAATTTGTGACAGATGGGTATCAGCAAGAGTGAAAGGGAAGATCTACAGTAGTGAGACCAACTATGTTATATGGGTTGGAGACAGTGGCATTAACCAGAAAGCAGGAGACAGAGCTGGAGATGGCAGAGTTAAAGAGGCTAAGATTTGCACAGGGTGTGAGGAGGATGGATTGGATTAGAAATTAGTACATTAGAGGGTCAGCTCAAATTGGACGGTTGGGAGACAAAGTCAGAGAGGCGAGATTGCATTGGTTTGGACATGTGCAGAGAAGAGATGCTGAGTATTTTGGGAGAAGGATGTTAAGGATAGAGCTGCCAGGCAAGAGGAAAAGAAAGAAGGCCTAAGAAGAGGTTTATGGATGTGGTAAGACATGCAGGTGACGGGTGTAACAGAACAAGATTCAGAGGACAGAAAGATATGGAAAAAGATGATCCACTGTGGCAACCCCTAACGGGAGCAGCTGAAAGAAGAAGAAGAAGAAATACTGCTCATGCAAAGAATCTGTGTATTTGAGTCATATTTGCTAATGACTGTTAGTAATAAAAAGAAAGAGACTATGTCAAAAGAATTATCACAATCTCAGCAGGAAAAGTCTTGAGTGGGTCAAAAGTTACGTAAGAAGTAGGAGGTACCGAACACTTTGCGGCAGGAATTCTAGATAAAACCCTGAATGAGATTTGAAAAGACAGACAGATCATGTTGAAGACAGGGAGAAGATTAGAATTTGTGTTATAATTGCTAAACTATTCTAAGAATATTATTTTCTTTATTACTTTAATTTTGTATTTAATATTTTATATTTGTATTTAATAAAGAAGCTAAGCTCTTTTCATATGAATTTGATCTAGATTCTTACATTTTATCATGTTGTGGATCAACTTAGAACAAGAGACTGAGTGAGAATCTAAACTTTACAGACATCTTCAGTATTTCTATGAGGAAGTGTTTCAAAACTATTACCATCATACCTGTTCCAAAGAAGTCCTCTGTCTCATGCTTCAATGACTTTCACCCTACAGTACTCACAGCTATCATCATGAAGTTCTTCGAGAAGCTAGTCTTGAGTCACTTGAAAGCTGGACTTTCGACATCACATGAACCTCTCCAGTTTGCCTATCGGCCAAAGCATTCAACTGGAATTGCTATATCATCTATCCTTCATTTGGCCCTGTTCTATCTGGACAAAAGAGACACTTATGCTAGAATGCTTTTTATTGACTTTAGTTCAGCTGTCCCACTTCCATCTGGCAGAAGCATCCAACCCAGTTCTGCCAGGTTCTGCAAGGTTCTGCAACAGCATCTACCCTTTGACTATCTGGACTCTGTGCTACCCATCTGCTCTCAGATCTGTTCCTAGTAGCTTGTTTTATATGCAGTACATCTGTTACACTTGTTACTACAGAAAACACTTCTTCATTGCAAAGAGTTGTGAGAATCTGGAACAAACAACCTGAGACATGTAGTTAAAGTAGAAACCTTGAGCAGTTTTAAGAAGTATCTGGATGAGGCCATAGGAGAGTTTAGCTATTAGCTAAACAAAAGAGCTTGATGGGCTGAATGTCTGCAGTCATTTGTCAAATTTCTTATGTTCTTAGTGTTTTCATTGAAATGTTAAGCAGGGTTAGGGATGTTTAAATAACACATCTGTGAGACAACAGAGTGTAACAGGTTCCCACACTTGTTAAAGTCTCAACACCAGGTGCTAGGATCACAGATTTGAAACTGCAGAGTGAACTTTAATTGCCCCAATGTCCAATCTGCCTCCACACTTCTCACTGCTTAGTCTGGGAAGAGATGGATAACTTAGATATTCCTTTTAATAGACATTATACTGTGTGAAAGCCATCCCGACCACAGATAGACCGACATCATTTTTCCAGTCCACCACACACAATTTATTTACAATATTTACAAAGTTCAATTGTCCCACACAGCACACAGTGCTCCAGCACCAATCACCCTTCTGTCAGGTCTCACAATGGTCCTCTTCGGGCCGCCTTCTCTTCACACTCCAAAGCCTTGGCTTCCTCCACCCAACACCAGCTTCCCGAATGTTGGAAGGCGGCCCCTTTTATGTTGCCCCGGATATGCTCCAGGTGCCCCTTGACGAACTTCTGCCAGCACTTCCTGGTGTGGCGAAAGTGCTGGCTTCCAGGGCTTCAGGAACCAGAACCCACCCCCTGGCAGTGGCCATGGGCCCCTATAGAGTTAAGCTTCCCAGCTCGGTTCCCGTGACCCCCCATAGGAATCAGGGAGGCTGTCCTCTCCTAGCAGAGGCGCTATATAGGCGTCCAGGCTGGGCATGACACCCAGCCTCCGTGACAACTGTTAGGATTAATCATTACAATTGACAGATTATTCTTCTATGTGTTCAGGCACCCTGAGCTGTACTCAGTGAAGAATGTTACACAATAGTTAATTGAATTTAAAAGTGATCTAATTATGTTCAGAGAAGCCTAAAATGGGTAATTTCGACACAAGCTTCAAGTGGAAATTTTTACTTCAGTACAAAGGCAAAATAAATCATTTATTTTTGGCATGCTTTACTTCTCACTGGTAACAAAAGCAAGAAAGTAACTGGACTAAAGTGGGTTTTACTAAAACCATAAATATTGATTTACTTCTAGGAAGGAAGGTGTTGATTAACAAGAAGAACATAACTCTGTATTCTTGTCATTATAAAGTAAAATCCAATATCATTAACATATAGTGGAATAAAATTGAATTTTATTAAATAAAATAATTCTTTTAATATCAAACAGGTATGTTTTTCTTTCTCATTTTCATAAGATTAACAAAAATACTTTTTAACAAAATAATTGCACATAGACTCATCCATGAAAAATATCTAAACAAGGACTAAATTCAGTGATTTGTTTGGGAAACAAATACAGTAGTTAGAATCACTTTACTCCATGAAAAAACTGTAGTTTAGAAAAAGTATCAAGCTGTGATCCACAATGCTGCAGCTGCACACACTTTACACCTGTATTTTAGCAGTTATGGAATGGGCCTAGTTCAAGTGTCTTTTCTTTTTTATGTATTCTTCTCTTTGTCTTAAAAGTAATAATTTTGTTAATTCTGCTTGTGATTTGTTTAATCTTTATTATTTGTCTATGAGTATTCTTTCACTAATTACCTTTTATTATTTTATTATATTGTCTATGTATTGATTAGTCCTTTCTTTTATGCACCTTGTTTGCTTTACCTTTAATCTTAGGGGATGGGACCCTTTGATGCTGCACCTGCGGGGAACCACCAAGGTGTATATACTGTATGTTGCGGGAAAACTCAGTGCCAGTCCTGTGGTATTCGTTCCTACTACTGTTGTTTGGTTGTCCTCTTTGTATTTGTATTTGTATTTGTGATTCATGTTTTTGATTGTTCTGGTTTTAAATCTTTGACCATTTTTTTTAGATTCTTGGCTCTCTGACTGGCTTTTGTTCTCCTTCTAGTTTGCCTCTTGTAGGCAAACCTTTTTGATTTAGAATTTTGCTTTCTGTCTTTAAGAATTTTTTAAAATAAACAGTTTAATTGTTGTGGAACTTTTGTTCGATCAATTGGACCAGGAGTTGTATGCAGTTCCCTTCTCCCTCTTGAGATTTACCAGTTTTGCTTCTTTTTGGTGAGAAAGCCAGAAAGTGAACTTCTGAAGTTTGGGGTCATGCAGTTTTTGTTTCTATTTCTCATAAAAACCTTGAGGCCTAGGTTTAAAGGTTAAACCTTTTTTAAAGATTTGTTTGAGCCAGGGAGATCACAAAACTAATGTTTACCATGTTGGACTTTCCAAGATGACATCCCTAAAGTGGCCATTTTTTGTAAGCTACTGTAGAAGATATTTTAGTTTATTTTAAGAAGTACCATAAAGAACATACTGATTTAAAACATATTTGCATTGTTATAGTGTTATCATTGTTAAATATTATAGGTGTTTTACCATATGTAAAAATTACTTACATGAAAAGCCATGTAGCGTGACATGTGAGGCTGAATGTTCTTAGCATTGACTGATGGCTGTAGAGTGTGTCCTGGCTTTTTTCTCACTACACTCCTACAAAAATTATTTGTAAACCAAACATTTTCAACATATACTATCTCTCTATTATAATAAAACAATCTTAGGAAGAGAGATGAGATGTGACTTTCTCAGAGAGACACTTTCACGTCCCGTGAGACAAGACTTTGTGCCAAGAGATTTAACCAAGCCCGGGGCCAGAAATAAAAGACAAAGAGTAGATGACATCGTAAAGAATTCAAAAACGTTGGCGCAATACACATGCAGAGCAGGTTAGAGATAATGGAAGTACGAAAAGTCTCAAAAAAGTGACAGTAAAGATCGCATTACCGCAAACAAACGGAAATTATTACTCGGTGAAATAATGGAACAGCAAAAAGAGATCGAATGTATATTGTTCGGATTTAAACTTTAAGTCGGAGACTTGTAGATCGCCTAATTCATGTTGCCATCAGGGAAAAGTAGTGTTTCTTCCTAATGAAGAGGTGTATCCGTGAGAATTAAAAGATTTGTTGTTTGGTGAAAGCGAAATCCCGCGAGAGAAAATTTCAAGCCCCAAAGACAAGACTTTATGCAAAGAGATTTGGAAAAGTCCTGCCCACATCTAAAACATTTACAACCACGCACATGGTTCTATCATTTCTCATTTGTGGGAATGCTATTGTCAGACACAGTTCGTTTAGAGAGAAAGAAACGATATTCACTCACAGGCAGTTATACGTTGCATTGTCAAAAAGTAATTCCAGAATCAAAATTCAGTGCGATATTGATAAAAAGGTAAAAGCAAAAAGAGATCGAATATATGGACATAGGTGATATGACAGAAGTATGTAGATGTTGTTTGGTTTTAAACTGTAAGTCGGAGACTTGTAGATTGTCTAATTCGTGTTGCCATCAGGGAAAAGTAGTGTTTCTTCCCAATGAAGAGGCCTATCCACGAGAATTAAAAGTTTTGTTGTTTGGTGAAAGTGAAATCCACATACGACACTGGCAGAGACGTGAAGTAGCTGGCGCATAGCGCAGGCAGGGGGGTTGATTAGCAAAGCGAGTAGGGGTCAAAGCCCCCTAGTATATTTATACAAAAATCACAGAAATATTTTATAATAACTGTCATTAATAAGTAATAGACAAACATTTTATAATACTCAAGAAGCTAATACTTTATTGTAACTTTCATTTATTAGTCTTGGGCAAACATCATATAATACTTAAATTATTGATTTGTGCACATTCAGAGAGTTCATAATTCATATATGAGGTCATGTTTTTTGACAAATAGAAGTGATTTAACAAATGGCTAATAATATATTTTTAACTGTTCAGTAACACATTTTTCATGTTGAGAAATTATTTGTTATTGTGTTGCTATTTAGTGACTGTTAACTGTTTCTGGAAGATTCAGAGTGCACAGTGTTGCCATCTTAGTCAGTGGAGCTGAAGAAGAACTCTCCTTGTCTATTGAACAATCAGAATTCTAATGGCAAGGGGGTTTCTTTTTCACAATGGACTCTCTCTATAACAGCCTCACCACAGTGACAAAAACCTTTAAAGACCAATTACACCTTTCTTGTTTATGATATGCAAGTGTGTTGTTCTTAGATGTATACAGCCTGTAAAGCTGGGGTTTTGATGTTTCTACCTGCTTTCATACACTAACAAAACTAATGCAAGCTTTAACACTTTATAAGTTTAGAAATTATTTATCAATTAATCACAAGTTTTCCTGCAGCACCCAAGCAAAAGTTTGAATCATACATCCATTGTAAAGGTTTATAAATGTTTATTAAAGAAAGTTATTATAAAGAGTTTTCGAAATGATGATGACTGAAAACTCCAAATATGACACACATAACTATTACCTATTTCCTTAAGTACAGATACTAGTTAACCTAAATGAAGGTAAATCAGTATATTTTCTTAATTTGTGGTCATAACTTATGAACATAAAGTAGGAATACAACAAAAGAAGAGAAGTGCGCACGAAATTGCAACATGTAAAACTAGTTTTTTTTTCCTATTTCTGTCTCTATAATTTTAAAAAAGCAAAATGTACATTTTTAGTGATAATTTTGACTTTTAGGTTATTTTTATCCACTGCTTATAAATGATCTATATATCTCATAGCCTTCCCTATATCATCCACACTTGTTTGAGGAACACCAAAATCAAGGGCCAACATTTGTTTTGTTTTGACTTTTTCTGTCACAGAGTACAACTAGCGCCTGTCTGTTTAGTTTCTTCTTTTTAAGGTTTGTTTACAATACAAGCAGTTAAAAGGAACAGAGTGAGTCTTGGAATAAAACATTAGCAAAGAAAAGCAAAGCAAACATAAGAACAGAAAGAAATTATAAGGCGGCCAAAACTGGGCCTTGGAAAAAATGCCTTTTAATAATAAGAGGAGATAATAGACACTTAAATAAAATAAGAACATAAAATATGAAAGTGATGCAAAGGCTTCAAATCATTTTCAAAGGCAGTTGTTGATGTTGTTAGTGTATTATCTTCAAAGGTCAGTGGTGTCAAGTGTGGGGTTGATGAACTGCATGGTTGTTTCTGGTTCTTTATTCTTGTGTTGAGCTAAAGCAGCACTGAGTGGCTCAATGTAATGCGGCTCTTTGATGCTGTAGTCTTCATCTTCTTCTTGAATTATCTGAAAGGCACAACAGGTATGCATGCATAAAGTAATGAATAATATTTCAGGTTGAGTTAGGATATAGCGGGTTGGAGAATGACTGACTGACTGAAAGTTAAATATTATTAATGGTGATCAAATGAGATTTTTATCCAAGTGATCACTAACACCCTTGTTATACAAATTACAGACCTTTTCTATGCCACTTAAATAAAATGTTTTGTCTTGTGTGTGTAATCACTCTTCTGTAGTGGATTTTATATCCTTATTATACAGAGTACCCCCAACAAAGTTGCCCTTCAGATTGGTTTAGGTTTATACAGGACATGAGTCTATCAGATGCAAGGTAGGTGCCTATCCTGGATGAAGTGCCAGTCCATCATAGGGCCCACTCATCCATATGCCCACATTTACACTGTCAAAAGGCCAGTTTAGAATCACCAATTAGCCAAATATACATTTTCATTGACATCAGAGGTAACTTAAAAACTGGATTTCAAGCTAGATAATATGCTGGATGATGATGGATAGATAAAAACAGAAGAGGGCGAGATCTGTGGTGGAATCCCTCAGTTATCTGTACTCACGCCATTAATTTTTCAAATTGATGTTAGTGATAATGATTCTGATATCGTTAGTGAACTTGTGAAACTGAAACTAGAGGAGGCAGCAAAATATATTCAGAAAGACCTGGGTAATCTTCAAAACCTGGATGTAGGCTTGAAAAACACATTCTGATGTTAGAAAAAAAAAGTTAATTATAAATAAATGAAGAAGGATGCTGATCCATAGGAGGAGAACTTTGCGTTTTATGTTGTTGTTTCTTTCACATAGCCCAGGCAATGTGCAAAAGTAACTGCACTGGTCATCATACAAAGTTAAAAATCAAAGCCCCACTAGAAACTTTGCAGGGAAGAATAACCCATGGATTAGTCTCGCCGAAGCCAGACGCATAATTTATACATCTGAAGACAACCATGAGTGAATTTTGCTTAAAACTGGTTGGGAACAATTAGACTGCTTACCAAATTTCATATTTCTAAACCAATCCAAAGCCTCATGAAGGTGGTACTCAAAGTTTGGGTGCTGATTTTGCACCACAAAAAGTAGTGGTGTTTTCGCTAACCCGGTCTGACAGAAACAAGTCACTGATTACTATGAACAGTTGAAAAGTCTCCTTAAAAAATCCTGTTAAGCATAAAAATATGTGTTGCGTGTGCAGAGAGCATAATGCACATGTTCAAAATAAACATAACCTGTTGCAGGGGAAAAACCTTTCCGTAACATCAGATTATATGATATGTTGTCGCAGGTGCTGTATTTGCTTTTTGTTGTTCACCGTAATGATGATAGTGTAGGAGTCTATTTAAGCTTAAAAGAATTGGCTGCAATGTTCATGAAAATATGAACTGCAAAATATGCATTTGAAGTAAATGGTGTGTTACACACGGTCAAAAGGACTGCGGTTGAGCACCGATGACAAAGAGCCACAGGAGATGCAGATTTCAGTTTTCAAAACATTCAAATCAACAAATCTACAGATGAGGCTGCACAACATCCACCTTCTGACTGCACATCTAAACATTTAACTAAAATTAGTTAAAATCACTAATTGGAAATGCAAACATGCCATGACAAAAGAGTTGCAGCATTTTAACATTTTTTATGTCCATAGACCACAATGCTTATCTAAATTCTGTTTGCTGTTGTTATGCCATATAGTGATGCAATAGTCAAAAAGACAGAAAGATACTATAGAAAACTAAAGCACTTGTCTACGTATGTGTGTGTATGTATCCTCAGTCATTACAATGTACACAATTAATAATTAATTAGCTTATGTTTCCTTGTGCTAAAGAGCTTCTGAGTGGATAACAGCAGATACAGCTTTGTATTTCCTTTCAGCGTCAAGTCTTTTATTCAGTTTTATTTGCTCTCTCCCTGAACACTAACGGTTTGGTTTTCTGCATGGACTGAAGGAATTAGGGACAGGTTTAAGTAAGAAGCTCTGTGGTTGTAGCCTTTGCAGCACTGGATTTTACCGCCATTCACTACAAATATTTTAATGGGTTGTTCCCAGATGTTTAGTCTCATTTGAGAATCACGTCTGACCCCATGAGACTACCATGGATTAAAAGAGCACAAAGAACAACTAAAACTCTTTAGTTTTGAACAGATATGGTTTCTAGATGTCCTAATTTAGGTCTTTAAAATTCTCAAGGGCATCAATAAAGCTGATCCGAGAGATTTGATTCAGGAAAACAGTGAATAACATAGTCAAGGACTTTATTGAAATTAAAGGAAAATGACTTAACCTATTAGTTTGGGTGGGAACAGCAGTGACCTTGAAATCACAAATCCTGGCCTAAAAAGTCCTCTTGATCTGCCTTCCAGCAGGTCAGAGGTGGGAGGGCAGCAATCATAAGGGCTCCCTGAGATGACAGGAATAAAAGCCTTGAATGAGCAAGAAGAAAGTATGGAATTCTGTTTGTAGATCAAGGTGGTGGTGTATACTACACTAATGGGCTCTTTGACTGAAATTTAGTTTTTGTTTGTGCCTCCATGTGAATGAAAAAGGGTGGATTTATTTGTATGTAGTAGCCTGGGTTTCTATGTGGTTTCTTTTTTTGGGTTTGGCTTTGCCTCAGTAGTGTCATGAGAGGTGACAGGGTGTTTATCTCCAATATCCTCTACAATGCTGTGTAGATTCTGAACACACATATCCTCTCTTTTTAAATTATCCTCTGCCTAACTTACCATCATAGGTGCTGTGTCCTTATCGGTCATTTCCATTTCAACATTCAAATCCAAGGAGCTGAAGCTAAAAAGAAAGCAAATGAAAATACAGATTAAGATAAAAATATAACATATACTGTATTATTTAGAATTACTATTATAATAGTATATTCCTTATGTATTAAAATTAATTACATGTTAATTTTAATCGTGGGCAGAAATGTGGAAGTGAGTAAAAAAAAAAAAACCCAATCACCTAGCCTTACAAAAAAATCAATGAAGTAAAGAATTTTGGCATTATTCAGCTTATTGTTAGTTTTGGGTGGTCTAGGGTTTATGGCTAACTGTACTTCATATTTCTTAAATGGTATATATTTGAAAGAAGTGCTTGATGGAGAGTTAAAATATATTAAAATTAAGTCTCAAGCTAAAATTATTGGCTACAATGCTGTTGACTGTGATGTAGTATTTTGGTAGAAAATTACAATGTCATTGAAATAGAAAATTATTGTAATCCGCTGAAAATACAGTGAAGAGGTTGTTTTAAGCATAATGTAAAACTGGGTAGGTGTCTATTGCCTGTATGCCAAACAAATTACGGAGCCATGCTAAGAAAGTTCCTTTCCCCTTCCATTAATTTCAACATAAGTTAAGTGACTTTTTCCTTCTTTGCTTCCATTTCTTTTTTACTTTTGGGGTTTTAAAGATCTTTTAGCTTACAAGATACCATTAACGTGTGCAAGGCACTAAAGCAAAGAAGCGTTTCCACCCACACACGTTTCAGTAACTTGTATTGTGGATATGGTTTGCTATCAGAAACAACTATTGGATGTGCAATAGAGGGCTATACACAAAATATACAAGTTGAAATAACCTCTCAAGATAAATTTGAAACAGTAAATTATTCAGTAATTGATGTCACTGTGAATGTTTCTTTGTCTTAAGACAGAAGATTTTGAAAATTCATAAATGCTTTAAAAATTGGACTTTTTCAAATTTCAACAATATGAACTCTTCACTCTATGGAAGATATCTCAGATTGAAATATTTTGAAGCATAGCAAAATAGTCCATAGGGAACCAAGTTGTACATTGCACACAGACCGACAGACATGATGACAGTACTGCGCTTTTTGGTTTGTTTTTTTTTTGTGAACGCACTTAGAAACAGGAGCCCACCCTGGAGGTTTGAAACCTGCTTTACATACCAATGTCAAGCAAGGGGTGTCAAAAGATGATGCCCCCAAAGTAAACATACAGTGGTGTGAAAAACTATTTGCCCCCTTCCTGATTTCTTCTTCTTTTGCATGTTTGTCACACAAAATGCTTCTGATCATCAAACACATTTAACCATTAGTCAAATATAACACAAGTAAACACAAAATGCAGTTTTTAATGATGGTTTTAATTATTTAGGGAGAAAAAAAAATCCAAACCTACATGGCCCTGTGTGAAAAAGTAATTGCCCCCTTATTAAAAATAACCTAACTGTGGTGTATCACACCTGAGTTCAATTTCCGTAGCCACCCCCAGGCTTGATTACTGCCACACCTGTTTCAATCAAGAAATCACTTAAATAGGAGCTGCCTGACACAGAGAAGTAGACCAAAAGCACCTCAAAAGCTAGACATCATGCCAAGAAATTCAGGAACAAATGAGAACAGAAGTAATTGAGATCTATCAGTCTGGTAAAGGTTATAAAGCCATTTCTAAAGCTTTGGGACTCCAGCGAACCACAGTGAGAGCCATTATCCACAAATGGCAAAAACATGGAACAGTGGTGAACCTTCCCAGGAGTGGCCGGCCGACCAAAATTACCCCAAAAGCGCAGAGACGACTCATCCGAGAGGTCACTAAAGACCCCAGGACAACGTCTAAAGAACTGCAGGCCTCACTTGCCTCAATTAAGGTCAGTGTTTAAGACTCCACCATAAGAAAGAGACTGGGCAAAACGGCCTGCATGGCAGATTTCCAAGGCATAAACCACTGTTAAGCAAAAGAACATTAGGGCTCGTCTCAATTTTGCTAAGAAACATCTCAATGATTGCCAAGACTTTTGGGAAAATACCTTGTGGACTGATGAGACAAAAGTTGAACTTTTTGGAAGGCAAATGTCCCGTTACATCTGGCGTAAAAGGAACACAGCATTTCAGAAAAAGAACATCATACCAACAGTAAAATATGGTGGTGGTAGTGTGATGGTCTGGGGTTGTTTTGCTGCTTCAGGACCTGGAAGGCTTGCTGTGATAGATGGAACCATGAATTCTACTGTCTACCAAAAAATCCTGAAGGAGAATGTCTGGCCATCTGTTCGTCAACTCAAGCTGAAGCGATCTTGGGTGCTGCAACAGGACAATGACCCAAAACACACCAGCAAATCCACCTCTGATTGGCTGAAGAAAAACAAAATGAAGACTTTGGAGTGGCCTAGTCAAAGTCCTGACCTGAATCCAATTGAGATGCTATGGCATGACCTTAAAAAGGTGGTTCACACTAGAAAACCCTCAAATAAAGCTGAATTACAACAATTCTGCAAAGATGAGTGGGCCAAAATTCCTCCAGAGCTGTAAAAGACTCATTGCAAGTTATCAAACGCTTGATTGCAGTTATTGGTGCTAAGGGTGGCCCAACCAGTTATTAGGTTCAGGGAGCAATTACTTTTTCACACAGGGCCATGTAGGTTTGGATTTTTTGTCCCTAAATAATAAAACCATCATTTAAAAACTGCATTTTGTGTTTACTTGTGTTATATTTGACTAATGGTTAAATGTGTTTGATGATCAGAAACATTTTGTGTGACAAACATGCAAAAGAATAAGAAATCAGGAAGGGGGCAAATAGTTTTTCACACCACTGTATGACAGAAAGACACTGTAAAAAAATACATTCTAACATTTATGAAAAGAAGGAGTGCAGTGCTCCTGAGAGATCTGTGGCTGCCCCAATATTTCTTAGCCATGGACAAGGGTTAGGTTTGCAGTTATTTCAGGTTCATTTGATTTGGTGGTCCTCGGATTTTAGCAAGTAATCTCAGGGACATTTGTAATATAACTGTAGAATGTGTATAAAGACCCTCAATGAGCCCATTTGGGAGGGTAAGGTGAGTATACAAATTTGCACTGGTTCTTTCATGGAACTTACGAAGGTGGGTAAGTTGGAAACACCACCTCACCTGACAGTGAAGGCCCAGTGGGCCAATAAGTTTTTGTTTGGTTTCCTGTCATTTCTTTATTTTTTGAGGGCTTTTGGTGAATGAAATGTTCAGGGTTTGATTCATAGATTGTTGTTCTTGAAATTATTTCAAGTTAGAGAGTTGTCTAGGGGTGCTCTTCTCTTACATATCCACATACTGTCTCAATCCCTTATGTCAAAATATCTATTTACATTAGTTTCAGTGATCAACATAGCTAATTGAAATAAGGTAGCATATTGAAAAAAAAATTCATCCATATGCTACTTTTCACAAAATATAGCATTTATGATTGATTATATTTATGACATTCCTCACTACTGAAATGCAAGAGCCAGTAAGGACTATGAGCTTAAGTGTTGTAGACAATTCTCCATTATGCTTGAACAACAATTGGACAGAAGCTGCTGGAATCACTTGAAACAGTATAAAATAAGAAGCCAAGAGACATGGACCCAAGTGTGTGAACAGGTGGTCAGATAAGTCTCATCAACCATATTTCCCAGGAACTGTACATTTGCTTTCATATCACTTGATTTGAAATTATGTGAGCTGATGTCAGTGTCTTCCCAAAATAAGACATTAGGAGTCATTGAATTGACACAAATCATTACATTAATGTCTAATATCAAGAAGTAGGAGCAAAACAGAAAGAATAACCAACATAATTGCACTTAACGTAAATAAAAAGAATGAAGTTCTGTGTGTATGGATAGATCCTGAGGTACACATTCAGGCAAAAAGTAAAGTTCTCAGATAGATAGATAGATAGATAGATAGATAGATAGATAGATAGATAGATAGATAGATAGATAGATAGATAGATAGATAGATATGAATGGCACTATAGATCTATAGATAGACAGATAGATAGATAGATAGATAGATAGATAGATAGATAGATAGATAGATAGATAGATAGATAGATAGATAGATAGATAAAGAGGGGCCCCCGTATTGTTTTTTAACATGCTTCTGTTGGCGAACACATCAGTGTTAGTGTGTCTGAGATTCTCTCTTTTGCTCAGGGGTTACTGAGTGTATCCCTTAACTGAGCCGACCGTTATAATTAGCTTGTTGATTCAGTGGCCCTCTCTTAAATTGATGTTACGAGCCCAGAACATCACAGCACAGAAAATCACACTGGCCGTGACAGAGTTTTAGAAGATGTTTAGGAAAATTGTTCTGCCCTTTCTTGTATAGTACCTCTGTATTGTGAGACCAGTCCAACCTGTCATTGATGCTGACCACCAAGTAGTCCATTATCCAGGGCACCTTAGGGTCAATCACCTGTATATATCTGAGTTTAACCCCTTAACAGGGATCGGTGGATGGTATTTAAGGCACTCGAGAAATCAAAAAACATAACCCTAACAGTGCTGCTAGCTTGGTCTAGGTGAGAATAAGCCTTGTGGATCAGATAGATAATTGTATCCTCCAGTCTTCAAAAAGTCCACAACTTTCAGGGCTCTAAAACATCATTACCAAGTATCATTACCAAACTGGAGAAGCCATTAACACTGCTATACCAATTTATCATATCAGCAGATATCAGCACAGGAACCCAAAGTATAGTAAATGATATAAAAAAAGCAGGTGGCCTCTGAACTAAAGCTGCAGTTATCAGCCAAAATAGTTGTAGGACATAATAAGGAAATTCTTACCTGGCTCTGTCACTGCTGGAGTTTTCTTCGTCAAACCCAAGGTCTGCTGGGGTGTCAAATTTCATGTTGAGAACAGGGTTGGCCCTAAAAAAAAATGAATAAATATATATATAAAGGACACATTTCCATTCACAAATACATTTTTTATTTTTTATTTACATGTTAATGGTCATAAGTGAAAGTGTTGCTCAGATAATTCTCACCCGTCCATGGTGTACTGATTGGTTCCTGGGACCACTGGTCCAGTCTGCAAGTTGCCTGGGGTGATTAGAACAGCTGACCTCAGAGCATCACTTGCCTTTAATTTCCTTTTAAAGCTGTAATTAAACAATTAGAAAACATAACATTTATATTAGTAATAATAAAATAATTGACTAGAGCTGTGATTTTAACAATAATACATAGAATAAAATTATTGAATTATATCTTGCTGATAAAATGTTTATTGTCCTTCCCTAATCATTCTGCAGTTTGGGTGAAATGAATAAATAATATCTGTAATGAATGTAAATCTCTTGAAATAGCTTTATTATGCCACATTTCGTTGAGATTGAGCAACTTATTTTTGAATTATTGTGCCCAGAAACTGTATCCGGACCCAGTGATGCAAACCCAGGCAGATATCATACGGAATTTGGTCAAGTTGTGTTTCAAGTTGCCTAAAATCTGCAAATCCACTGAAAACCTGAAGTCAAATTTTGCTTCTCTCACAATACTTTCCTTATATATCCTCAAAGTGTATGTTCTTATCAGTGTAAAGCAATGTCTACTGGAGACATTTTGATAAAAATCAAGATGCTTCTAGCATTTACAAATGATAATAACTGTGCTAAGTTTCATTCGGACTGAGTGATTTGTCTTTGGCTAATTGTGTGCACAGATTCATTCTGATTCATACACTCAGTTATCAATGTGAAAGTATTCAAACTGCAATCAAAATTACACAAAATGTGTACATCCATTAAAAACGTGAAATCGATATTTCCATTATGCAGCTATGGTGCAAGCAGGAAAACTAACCATAAGAAAATTAGAAACACAATGTTTGGGTTGTATTTCCATTTCATCAATATTGCCAAACATTGTGTTTCTCATCTTTTTTTACTTTATTAGCATGAAGTTAGTTTTAGCTATGACATTTATGAATCAGACCAGAGTGAGTCATTTCTCCATAAAAACAGAGTGGTGTATCCAAATAGTTATATTTAAGAAAATAATAATTATCCTTCATGAATCAAGAAGTAGGTAACACCACTGAGCAGCGATTAGCACAGCTCCAGAGACATGGCCTTAACCCTGGACCCAGTCACTAAATGTGTAGATTTCCCTACTTGAGCGTACATTTTCTCCATTATACTTACTAAGCCACAAAAAGGTATATTTTAGGTTAGCAGTGACTCAAAATTAACCCAGAGTTGACATGCTAATGTATGGATGTTTTAGAGTATGTTTCAAGAATCAGTTTTGAGTTTCTGTGATTTGTATTATATAGCTGTAAAGAACCTTAATTAAACTTATTATTTACTTTATAAACTGGTATTTTCTGTACAAAATGAAACTCCTATCCAGAAAATGACATATTTATTATTATATTATAATGTTTCATGTACATATTATTATATTTGTGTGTATCTATATCTTTCTATTATAAAAGGAAATCCTGTGACGAGACATTCTCTGAGATAATTTTAAGTCCTGCGAGAGATAATTTCAAGTCCCATGAGACAAGACTTTATGCAAAGAGATTTTGAGAAGTACTGCCCTCCTTTCAAATATTTACAACCATCAACACAGTACAATCATTTCTCATTCGTGTGAATGCTATTGTCAGACACAGTTCATGTGCTCTCAGCTCCTGTACAATTTTACGTCACGATGTAAGTCCAAACACAGAATCAAAATTCAATGTGATATTGATGAAAAGGTAATTCCAAATATTGTTTTTACTAAAGTGTTATAGTAAAAGTGTAAGTTTAAAAAGTATTTGCATGTTAAATTCAAAGCCAAAAAATACAAAAGCGTATAATGCAACGAATACCTCTAACACAACATGAAACATAATTGCAGAGCAGGTTAGATATTATGAAAGTACTAAAATTCAAAAGTCTCAAAACTGATAGTAAAGATTATAAAGATTAAAGAGTAGTGCTAACACATGGAAATTATTACTCAGTGAAATAACGGAACAGCAAAAAGAGACTGAATATATGGACATACTGTAGGTGATATGACAGAAGTTTGTAGATATTGTTTGGCTTTAAACTTTAAGTCGGAGACTTGTAAATCATCTAATTCATGTTACCATCAGGGAAAAGTAGTGTTTCTTCCCAATGAAGAGGCCTATCCATGAGAATTAAAAGATTTGTTGTTTGATGAAAGTGAAATCCACATATGTGAGTGGCTGGTGCGTTGTGCAGGCAGTGAGGATGGCAAGCGAAGCGAGCAGGGGTTGAAACCTCCTAGTTCTTAATAAAATACATTTACTTTATAATCATTTACCTCAGTACTATTCGAATAAATCTACTGATGCTACTGGACACATCATCAGTTATATTTCTGGAATCATCAGGTATTCCGTGGTTTTTCAACACCATTGACCCTCACCTAGGTCATACCAGCAGAACTAAGGAAGAGTTTAGGAGAAAAGGGAGTAGATGTGTTGTGGGATCTAATGCAGAAGATCTATGAACAGGAGAGAATACCAGAAGAATGGAGGAACAGTGTAATTGTACCCATTTATGAGGAGAAGGGTGATATTCCAAATTGTTGAAACTATAGAGGGATAAAGCTGATGTCGCACACAATGAAAATTTGGGAAAGGCTTAGGGAAGATACCATCATGAGGGAGGAGCATTTTGGTTTTATGTCAGGGAGAAGAATAACTGATGCAGTCTTTGCATTGAGACAGCACACAGAGAAGCATAGAGAAAAATAAAAAGGTGTGCAAATGTTTTTTTGTTGATATGGAGAAGGCTTACGACAGAATTCAACATCAACAGGTCTGGAGGTGCATGAGAGAGACAAAAGAGTACCAGAGAAGTATGGCGGCATTGTCCAGGATACAGTATGTATGAAGGAGTGAGGAATCGAATTAAAAGCAGTGTTGTGAAACAAACAAGATCCTACTTAGAGTAGGTCTGCACCAGACATCTTCTTTAAGTCCTTACCTGTTTGATCAGGTTATGGATTTACTGAGTTATGAGATAAAAGACCAATCCCTCTGGTGCAGGTTTTTTGCTGATAACACTGAGTTGTGTCGCCCCAGAAAAGAGGAAGTTGAAAAAATGGAGAATGACTTTAGAAGATAGAAGATCAAACATAAACAGGAGGAAGACAGACTATATAAAGGATTCAGAAGTCAGGGAGAGCTATTAAAAAAAGAGGATACATTTGAATAACTAGGATCAGTGATAGCCCAAGATGGACATTTAGATACAGAGGTAACCCTTAGGCTGTAGTGTAAATGGAACAAAAGGAACAATGTATCAGCAGTATTTTGTGATCAAAAAATTAAGGCGAAGTTTAATGGTAAGGTTTTTAAGATAGTGGTAAGACCAGTAATGATGTATGCAGTTGAGACATGGGCACTAAAGGGAGCACAGGAGAAGTTAGATTTGGCAGAAATAAGGATGTTGAGATGGATGTGTGGAGTTACAAAAAAGGACAGAATTAGAAATGAGACAATGAGAGAGGGACAGATATCTAAGAAAGTACAGGAAAGTAGGTTGAAGTGGTATAGACATGGGATGAGGAGAGACAATGAGAATGTGGGCAAAAGAGTGACAGGAATGGAAGGACAGGAGAAGAGGAAGCAAGAAAGGTGAAAGTGGAGGTGCATGGATAAAGTAAAAGAAGATCTGAAGGAAAATGGTTTACTGAGGATGAGATACAGGACTTAGCTATAAGAAGAAGATTGATTAAGCACATCAACCCCACAGTGAAGTGGGAACAGGTATCCTCATCCAGGTGATCACGCTGGGGCTGATCAAACCCCAGATGCTGTTCAGTTGGCATGTTAGCTACTTAAACCCCAATAATCTGTTTTCTTGAGCCACAGCCATCATGAATTTCTCTCCGCCACTTTGATGGTTTTTCAAATGGCACTACACATCCCAACTACTATGCTCAGAAAATTGAAGGCCTTGATTAAGGAGTGGTCTGCAAAGCCCCTGCAGTCATCCTCCACTGGGAGGTACCTGGCTCTCCATCCCGCTTGCTTAAATTGCTTGACCAGTTCTGCATATTTGGTAAGCTTCCTCTCAAAAGCTATTTTCAGATGTTATTTCCATTAGACTGTCTGCTCTAATATCTCCACATTCATGTTAGCCACAGACAAGATGACATTGTTTCATTGCCAGTTAGTGACAACAATGTTGCCCTGGAACTTCAGCTGCCATTTAAGGTCCACCTAGTAACTGCCAGTCCTTGCTGAGGCCTAGGTGCCTACAAATGTTTTCCTGTAGTTTTTGCAAGCTCTGACAAATACAATCATCTGTTTAGAGGGGTGGGAATGCTTGGCTACAGTAATCATTGCACTGATAGTTTTGGTAACGGCCTTCAATACTTAGTCATGCTACCATCTGCAACGTCCCTTACAAAGTGCTTTGGGGACGCTGCTCAGAATTTCTTCTTCTTGCCTCGCTTGAACACAGTGGGTAGACTGTACAGTCAGTTTTACCCCATATATGAAGGTTCATTGGAGTGGGAAGTACATCATACACTGCTTTTAACAAGGAAGTTTATGTGGTTTTGTTCAGATTTCCATAACTTTGCCCAGGTTACCTTCCTCTTAACTGCATTCTCCCATCCCCATCATGCTGCCTGTTGTCTCGTCATGACTGCCCTGCATAATTTTTCCTCCGCAATTGCTGCTTTCATTTCTTTTTGAACTAGTTGCTCCTGCTTCCCTCACCACAGTGGTTCTAATGTGGGGTTTCAAAAGAACCTGGTCTACTCAGCCTTGTGTCACTATGATCACCCTCTGTAGTAACCAAGAATTTTGACTTTCATTAAAATAAATACATACAATACCTTTAATCCATATAAAATGCAGGAATGAATGTGAATATATAAATAGATTCATAATCAATTTAAAAGTACACAAACAAAATGCTGTCTAGTTAATACTATATCAAAGAGTAAATTAGCAATAATCCAACATTTATTAAACTTTTATGTCACAGAAACGATCATATGATTGGCGGTGAAAGGTACCATTCATCTAGGGCAGGAAAAATGCTAGAGCTGGACCTCTTTATAAGTAGCTTGCTAAAGTAAAGGTCAAGAGACAAAATTCTTTGTGGTTCATGAGCTCCCATTTAGATGTCATGATAAATGCCTGGATATATGAACAATAGTGACTACAGAAAAATGGCTGACCTGATTCCACCCTATGATGGATGACTGGCTAAGAATTTGCTGCTCAAGTCACTCAGCAAGTAACTGATAATTCATACTGTACTTCTGCAGGTATTAATGACTAATTACAGGGAATGCACACTGCAATAAGAGACACTTAATCACAAGGGATGCTAAATTAGCCCTCATAACCCAGCTCATGAGCTTTGTTGGTGATATGGAGGACTAGCCTTATATTTCTCTTGTTCAACAGGAGCTAACCCTAGTTCTGCTCTGCCTTTGTTCAACACCATGCTTCATTTTTTGTGTCACAAAATTAGAAGACTTCATTCTAGCAGTTCTGTACAGAGATTTAAACTAAAGTACATGAGATACCTCTACAGCTCAGCCTGGCACACTCTCCAGTTTTTAATTCTTTATAAATGTGTCCTGTAAATGAGCAGTTTCTCTTACCTTTTTCGGGTGCAAACCAGGGCAGTTACCATGATTGAAAAAATGACAATAAAAAACACCACCAAGCCAGCAATCACAAAAAAGTATGTCTTTGTTATTGGCATTTGTGTTGGCTCTACTGCACTCTGCAAATTAAAAAAGAAAAGTAATTTATGTTGCAAATTATGTTTTTATCAAAAGTATTAAGCATTAAGTTAGCTAAACAATGTTTGTCAATGCACCATAAAGTCTACTCAAGTTTCTGGAAGAGGGCCTTTGATTTGTGTTTGGTGGAAGACTTGTAAGTAGCTTAACCAATTGTGCTAGGAGTTGAAACAATTCACGCATATTGTTATGCTCATCATACTTTACTGTAAGCAGTTTTCACAAATATCTACCCGAAACAGAAATGTTTTCATTTTTACAGTTAATGAGGCATTGCATACATATACAATTAAGTAAGAAGCATTTGTTTAAAGAAACTTTAAAACAGAGCTTTAAGCTCATATTTATGTTTTGTAAAGCACTAGATAAGAATTCTTACAGCGAAAGTAGCAGGGTTAAGACTTCTTTTTTAAAGTGTGAAAAGTAGAGCATAACATGCACTTTGGTAAACAGTGCCACCTAGAGGAAGAAAACATTAAAAGAGATGAAATGGATTGAAAGGATTGCTAGTTTCAAATATGAGACCACTCCACAGAAAATAATCGGATTAGATTGCAAAACCTGCTTCTGCTAAGCATACTGTTTTGTTTTTACACTCAATTCTTGCAGGTTTGTCCTTTTTAGTTTTGCTTTTGTTTCATTTTAGTCATTCTGGTGTATACTTTAGAGAGACTGGTTGTTTGTTATAACATATTAATTATTAATTAATTGCTTCATTTATTTATTGAGCTTGTATAAAAAGCCAAATTTCCCCTGGGCGCAAATGCATTTTCATCTATCTATCTATCTATCTATCTATCTATCTATCTATCTATCTATCTATCTATCTATCTATCTAAATAGTTGAGAAAAATATTTTTTTTCTCTATATTCAGAATGAACAGAACTATGTTCAGATCTTCAACTAATACAAATACATACACAGCAAATATATATATGTAAAATACTATTCAAATATTCTGCTAGGACTGAATTAATTAAGCTGAACCAAAATTTCTGGCCAAGCCATGATCTTATTTCAATCATAAGAAGAACAGAATTGCTTTACAAAATTACACCATAGAGTACAAATGAAAAAATCAATACTTACAATGTACCAGAGTCCGTATTTGCCAAGTTCAATAAAGGCAGCCTGATCGCTCTGAAGGATCCTGTTTTTAAAGAAACATTTAAGGATTAGTTTTTTGCAACTTATTTGTGCTCCTGCTGTACCAGTATGTCTGTTTACATATGGCGATGGGGCAAAGTGCAGTGCTTGGAATAAAATGTGGTATAGAAGATAAAAACTGGCTCATCTGTATTAATCAATAGTTAATTTAGGTAATACATATTTATCATTATTACATTAGATCAAAACAAACTATGTATATCTGTATGCTTGTGAATATATACCTTTTTACACAGTTATGCAATATATTAGCATCATCCTGTTAAGAGGTTGATTGAAATTACAGAAGTGAAGGATTTGCATTATAAATATGCTCACCATGTGCAAAGATCAAGTCCTTTGTTTGTGTGCAAGCAGACTACTTTATGTTGTTATGCAATTATTTCTCATTTGTGCCCTTTATATTATGCTACTTTTATGACCATAACCCCCATGATTTACTCAATACACAAGTTCCATGTACCAAAGAAATGGGAAGACGTTTTTCTTTTTTCAGAATATATGTCTAGTAAAGAAATTATGTTCATGTTTAAGAAACTTACAGAATTAACATTGGTCTTCGGCATTCTGAAGTAGAAATAAAGTATTCACATGTACTAGTAAGCATAAAGTGAATGTTTTTCTCTCCATATTTAAATGGCTGTTTCCCAGTTACTATATGAACTTGTCTACTGGTCCTCCAAAAGATCTGTGTATGATGTTCATATTGTTGACTTCACCAACTCCCAACTGTGTTGCTTAGGCTGGTGTTAAACTACAAGACTGAACAAGGTTTCTAGTTTTAAAGCATGTGTCGCACACGTGCGCATGGGAGGCAGCTAAAGGGCTTGAGTGAAGGCAGTTCTAAGGCATGCCAGGAGCTGGCAGAGTGCACTGACTCTTTTTCTCCCTTTTCCTGTAGACCATTCCCGGGAGATTCCACCTGGCTCTTTTGACGTCACTGCCCGGACCGAGCCAATGGAAGTAGACCTTACCAGCCTCGGCCCCTCTGCTGTCACGTCCGGGCTTGATCGAATGATAGATGAACACGTGCCCGATCCTTATGACCTCAATTCCTGTCTTCCCCTTTAAAAGCCTGCCCTTTTTCCCTTTTTCCTCAGTCTTGTTCTGGACTCAGTTGTATGCCCTTCAGTGCTGATTATTTGATAAAAACGACTTTTGCAGCCGGGATACCATATTATACGGGTGGCTGCCCCAAACCTTTATCTGTTTATGTCTCATTTTTGTGACACATGTCAGGTTTAATGAATACTAAATATAAATATATGCCACTTCAGCATTCATAGTTTTCATACTCTTTCTCTGTACGTTTAGCATTTGTTTACTCAGAGTTTGACACGCTTGCTGCTTCCTGAGCAACTCTTCTTTTCTCCAGCCTAGTGGCCCGCTTCTTTTCTTCTTTTGTTGGCATCTTTTCATGTTAAAACTGATTAAGTCAGTGATTGGCACTTAAGTCTTCAATCTGCCTCAAGAATTAATTTAAGATACGAAGAGGTAGGGGGATTGACGGCGAAGGTGGTAGGGAATGAGAACGGCGCTGGTATGCCCGCTGGCCACTGACGAGAGTTTATTCTACAATAAAATAAAATAAAAATAAAAAGAGGAATAACCTTGAAAGTCAATCATCACCCCAAAAGCGGATAGTAGACGTCACGTAGTATATGTGTACCAAATTTCAGATCAATAGGTCAAATGGTTTGTGAGCTACAGGGGCCTCATGTATAAACGGTGCATACACACAGAAATGTTGCGTAAGAACTTTTCCACGTTCAAATCGCGATGTATAAAACCTACACTTGGCGTAAAGCCACGCACTTTTCCACGGTACCTCATGCCTTGTCATACGCAAGTTCTCTGCTCAGTTTTGCAGACTGGCGGCACCCAGCGTCAAAGCAATGGTACTATTCCTGTGTGGTTACTCATTATTTTCCTGACGCAGCTTTATAAATACACTGAAACTAACCACATATTGTTTATTAGTGTAATGAATCTGATTGTAATTAACTTGTAACAATATAATGGTCCAGGGAACAGCCATAGTATTCCAAATACCATAACTGCTTTAGTGTTGTTACTCTCACATCTCCTTCTTCTTCTTCTTCTTCTTCTTTCAGCTCCTGCCACAGCGGATCATCTTTTTCCATATTACTCTCACTGCACCACTTGGAGTATTTATATCACTGTATCTGAGTGTGAATCACAGCAGCAGCTGATCGGAAAGAGAATTATCGGTATACAGTTTCATGGACACGCTGTCTCAGCCACTGCAAAACGTTTTAAAGCCTTTCCTGTACAGACCTCGCGGTTCAGAAACAGTTTCATCCCAAGAACTTTAAATGCACTCAATCAATTGCTCCTTGTAGAACGGTTTGTACTTATAAGTACAATCACCCCACTGTAAACTTGCACTACAGTTATAATATCGCACAACCTGAGCCACTTTATAAAGCGCGTATTTACATATGATGACGATATCATTTTTAAGGTGAAATGCAGCAAAATATGTTTATTAAATTATACAGATAAAACTTTAACTTCATTTAAATAATCTATATTCTTCACTGGGAGTGTCGTTAAGGATAGAATAATTAAACATGTACTACGAAGATATTTCAATGTTCCTTAAATGTTTTGAAGAATCGGCGCTAAGCTTACAGATGGCTTAACTTCTATTACAGAGCTGATTGTGTGGCGATCGGTTACTTGGGAAAGAAAAGCACTGACTGCAGTGACGGCTATGCCAATATATATTGAATATAAAACAGAAAGAGAAAATAACAACACAGCTAAAAACGCAGCGACAAATTTCGGCAAAAGTTAAATGCTTGTGTCATGAGCATGAGGCGGCTATGCAGTGTCTGCA